>NW_028270177.1:55256163-55569964 GCF_037043375.1 Chiloscyllium plagiosum
ACTAGTATTGCAGAATGCGAGGTAAAATATCCATGTAAGAGAAAGAAGTTTGAAATAGTTATTCGTTTTAATATTCTCTATTTGATTTTAGAATAAAATTGTCATTTTTGTGTTAAATGATTAACACGTGGATGGTTCTTTTCTTATTGAATTTTAACAGATCACAACACGGGTTGCATCTTTTCTGTGTTGCTGTTCACATTATCAAAGGGGGTATAACTCCGTGTCATAACTCAAACTGTAACTATATATGTGTAACCCTTATTTGTTTTACAAAAACGCAAAACCACGCATTGATCCACTGTTGGCTCATTCATGAGCCCAATGTTCAAGGTCTCTTTGTATCATTGATAACCTTCTTCACTGTTAAGGATACCACCAATTTGCTGTAAACTGCAAATTTGTTAACGATATTTTCTAAGTTTTCATCCAAATCGTTGATATTTATAATAATCAAAATTCCTATCCCTGTGTAAATCGCTAATCAGAGGCCTCCAGCCCGAAAAACAACACTCCACTCGACCGTCTGTCCCCTACAACCTCGCCATTTTTTAAACAAATTGGCGAGCTCTCCCTGAATCCCATGTGATCTAATTTTAGGAATCAGTTTATCATTGCATACCCCGTCAAAGGTTGCACAAAAATGAATGTGGTCAACGGCTACCACTCTGTCCTCAAGAATCGTTTTGTTTCTGTCCTCAAAATAAAATGTTCCAACAACCTTGTGTGACTTAATTTCCAGCAAACAGACTCATGCTAACTACACCTGAAAAGTCTTTGCAAATCCAATTGCATGCAAATATATTTCTCAGAACCCCCAACAACAAATTGCCCACCACTGATGTCAATCTCAGTGATCCATCGTCCCCAGGATTTTCATTACAGCCATTTTTAAAATAAAGTCAGCAAGTTAGCCACCCTGGCATTTTCAAATATGTCACGTGTCGATCTTCTTTTTGATAATCACGAGATTGGCCACCCTGAACATTTCAGGCACGTCGCTTCTAGCTTTAAATGATACATGTTTCTATGCTAGGACCCCACAACCTCTTGCCTATCTTCGCACAATGTTCCAGCGTACATCTGATCAGTGCCTCGAAATTTATTAACTTTCATGTTTGATGTAACGTATCCAGAAGCTCCTCATCTGTAAAGTGAACTGCTTTCAAGACATGAAAAAATATTTGCCTGGCTCGTTCGATACCATTTCTTTGTCCACGTTAAAATTACTGATGAAAAAGGGAAATATTATTTCAGTACATCGCTGAAAATATAGTCTCGTAATAATGCCACCAGGCCATCTCCTCCAACGAAACTAATGGAATTATGACCACTGGTCTCAACGTCCTCCAACATTAACACTTCAGTGAATTGCTCAGCCTTGGATTATTTCAAGAAAATGTGGAGTCCATTTGGAAAGTGGGAAAATTAACAGCGTCATGATTATTCAGCAGTACTTCTGAACAAAAGATAGAGACATAACGGGATAATACAATTGCTTCTATTCAGAATGATTCGGACTTGGAAGGTAACGAATGACTCATTTCTGTCCCCACGCGCAGCCATTAACCATATAGGTTTGAGCGTTTATTTCACAAAAAAGAAATATTTTGATCAGATAATTAATATTGAATTTATTTTCCGACAGATCTCAGTTAAAACAGTGTTTGTACGTGTATCAAGTACAACACTCTTAACAGGGTAATTGATATATGACCGACTGTTGATTAACTGTTCCAATATCGTAATATCCCATAAGAACACGTTTGGCAAAGTCAAATTCACGAAAACAGATAATTTTGGACGCAATTTGAGTGGGCAGGAAGAGAGCCCTAACGTTTACCTGGAACACAGGAAGAAATACTTGCTTCCGCATCCAGCTTCAAGACCTCAGTATGTACAATTATCTAGGTTTGTCTGTGCTTGACCTCAAGCAATCAGGTTCCGTCTATTGTTAGAATATAAGTGCCCCAAGCCTCCCAAGTTATTTGCTCGCTTGGATTTAAGCAGAATGTTTGCACCCTCTTTATGAAGATTTCTTAATTAAAAAGAAAGCTTAATTCTTAACTCCATAATGTCGTTGCATGCCCCACTGAATGAAAATGAACAATCAAGAGATAACAATGACTTTATTTGACTCTAAGTATACAAGCATTCACTCTTAGTCTTTTCAGTCCTCTTTTCCTCAGCACCAAACGCCTCCACCTTAGATATCAATTATATTGTCTCATCCTGATACCTGTACAAATTTAAAATTGAATAGCTGCAATAATAAGTTCCATTAAAACAGTCGAGGATTTTCATACATACCTTTTTTCCCCAAATACTTTCAGTCCTTATGATCAGAAAATACACATGTCTCAGACACATTATTACCAACAAATATGTTGAAATTATGCAATACCAAGACTAAACGGAAGACCTCCATCTCTGTTTGGAATATTTCTGTGGTTAATTATTCAATTTACTGGAAACAATGCCAAACGTTCTTTCTATTTTCTTGACTTCTTCTTTCAAGGTTGTATCACTTGCATCATTAATCACTTTGAATGACATTGCGGAGATACATACGGCAGATTTTAGGCTGTCTCATGCTTATCACAATTCTCAATCCACTGGAAGTTTCCGCACCTCTTCAAGAGCACAGTCAGTGGATCAACCATACTGTTAAAATTTGGTGTAAACATCCAGTGAAGAAAATCACTCAACCCCAGGAATCGCCACATTTACGTCTTCATCGATAGTATCGTAAACTCCAAATAGATTTTCATTTTCACATCTCTTTTGCGCATTTGTCCATGCCAAAAAAATCATGGACAGGAATATGGTTTGGGCTTTTAAAATGTTATTCTCAGTCAGGTTTATCACGATGCATCAAGTCTTATGAAACATGCTCCAAATCTTCCTTCCATGTGTGACTAAAAATCACCATCAATATATACCACGCAATTAGGTAATCCACAAATGACTATATTGATTAGTCTTTGGAATGTGACTGGCAATTCAAAAAAAATGGTATTGCGTCAAATTGGTATAGTCCATTCTGTATCATGAAAGCAGAAGTGTCCTTTATTCCTTCAAAATAGAAGTACTCACCTGTATCCTCTGAGAAAATCCAACGTTCAACGTAAGTTACGTGTTTTAATTTCTCAATACAGTCTTCCAAACGTGGTACAGTATATTAATCAGACATTGTAATTGCATTTACTGGCCATAGTCCACCTACAATCTTTGGGCACCATCTGATTGTGGAGCCATTAACTCGGTGAGCTCAAATTGCTGTGACTAACTTCCATTTTGTTGTCTTTCAGCATGTGCTTATTGTCTATTTCAACCTGTGACATCTTTGGAGGGTTAGGTCTGTTCGAATGCTGCTTCATTGATAAAGCTTTTCCAATGCGTAAATATATACCTATGCTTAATCAGAATACTACCTCCCAGCTCGTAATGCAATTGACGTCAATGTCTCAGGTCATTTTGGTGTTCCTCTAGAAGGCGACTCAATAATGTGTCGCATTTGTTGACAACTTCTTTCTTGTCCACTTTAATTTGAGGAATGTTGAATTCAGTACCCTCCGAACTTCATGTATTAGTCTGTGTTGTAACCAATACAACATTCTCATTTTGATTTCCTTCGCGATCAAAGAAAATTTTGGGCATATTCACATAAGAAACGCAGATAGATTTCTTTCTGTAATGGCGTAATTATCAAGTAATTCAACTCACACAATTTCCTTTCAAGTCGATAAGGCAGTCTAAACCTTATGTTTGATGATGAGGCAATGCTAACTTTGCATTACCAAGAGCAAACTTTCGAAAATACGACTTCCTGTCTGCTTCCTGTTTCATCACGTGATCTGATAGTCTCTAATGCCGTGTGACCAACTCATCTATTTAATCAGTCCAAATCATTTGACATAAAGTCTAAATACGTGATATCTGAAACTTTCAAATCATCTCCAACATACAATTCAAATGGACTGAATTGAGCTGTTTGATTCTGTGCATGCCCAGTTGCAAGGTTTACAAATTAAATTACTTTACCACAATCCAATGGTTAATAATTAATATAAGGACTCAGAAACATTTTTGAAAATGATGCAACTGTTCTGCTGCTGTCTCGTTTCTGGATGGCATACAGTAGATTTACGACTTCGATGTAAAATTTGGCACAAGATCCGCTTGTATTTCTGTGGGTAGTCAGCGTCAAGTTAATATAAAACAAAATCTTGAACACCATTTCTGCAAAACGTTTAGGCATGGTACTGTGTAATGAAATGGTCCCTGGAAATGTAGTAGACGCATCCACTATGTTGAATAAATCTTGTTGTCGCATGTTGCATTCTGATGAAGTCCTCTGTATTAATTAAGCCTTTTTCCAAAAAGTTTTCGCAAGTGCAAAATGTGTATCAAACATGCCGGCTGTATAACTGGCTGAAGTTTTCGAAATACCTCACACATTTGACGTGCCCACTATATTCAATCAAGTCCTTTTGCATTCCAAAACAGTAAAAGTATATTTGTTTTTGAGCTTGTATTTTCCTCACTCCCAATTGACCTCCTTATGGTAATTCAAGTGTTACTCGCAAAGTCTTCTTTATGTAACCCATCATTAATGCAAATTGATTAACTTCTACCTAGTTCTCATCATCCTCGTGGTCTCCATGTGTGAACTCCGTTTTCTGACCAAGACTTCATTTTTATGCTAGCCACATTTTGGTACACGTGCCCAGATTTATCCTGTTCATACTTTTTGATCCAACTGTTTCTGATTTTCTACTTTTTGTTGAAAAACACTTCATGCTTCTGAAACAAAATATCAAACTTGTTCTCCACTTTTTTTTGTATTAACCATTTGGTCAAGCATCGTCTCTGACAACGTACTTGAACATTTTTGACTTTCCTCTTTGATTATATTTTTACACCTTGTTGTCATACAGTGCGGGAAACTCCCAGGATTTACAAAGTGACCAAACTCCATAAGATATTATGCAGCGTGGACATGAACAAGGTTGAGCCACGGGTGAGGTTGCTTTTTTGGGCAAGAGCCAATTTATCTAAGTTAAACAGGAAATGGGCAATGTGAATTCGGAGGAGTTATTTGAGGTCACATCTAAGTCTGGGACGTGGGAAGCTCTAAAGGAGACTTAATTCAAGTGTGGGACATGCATTCCCCTGAAAAACCGAAGGAAAGCATAAGCAGGATTTGGATACCATGGATGACAAGGGAAATTATAAGCTTAGTGAAAAGTGGGAAAAATGCACTAAACGATAGGTCTTGGCAGTTATAAACTGAAGGAGTACTGACTAGTATAGAAAAAGTAGGAAGGAACGTAAACACAGAATTGGGAATGTAAAAATGGACCAAGAAATGTGGTTAGTAAACAGAGTCAAGAAGAATCCCAAGACTTCTGACGCATATAATAGAAGAAAGAAGATAACTGTTTAAAGAGTAGCCTCCCCTCAAAGGCAAATGAGGGACGTTATGTGTGGAGCCACGGGTTGTGGGAGAAATCCTCGATAATACTTTGTGTCAGTATTCACCAAGGAGAATTGCATTACCGATGTGGACGTCAGCGATGATTGTGGGAAGACTCGAGAGATTTGCTATATATTCAAGAAGAAGTTCTGGTTCTTTGAAAATGCATCAAAACAGAGAAGTACCCAAGGCCAGATGGGAAATTATCCCCAATTAATACGTGAGGCAAGGAAGAAATAGTTTAGATCTAAGCAAATAGCTTCATAGCCTCGTTGACAACAAGCGAGGTTTCAGAGGACTGGAGACCAGCCAACGTTTTTCACTTTCTGAAGACAATAATTAGGAATAATGTCGGAAATTATTGGCTGGTGAGGCTGAAGTCAATCTTGGGGAAACCTCTTGGTGAAAATACAGAGGGATAAGGTATATATACGTTTTGAAGAAAATGGAATAGTTGCTGATCGGCAGTATGGGAAAGGTCATCTCTCACCAACCTGATTAGAGTTTTGGAAGAGATGACAAGGATAATTGATGACGGAAGGTCTGTGGATATAATTTATATGGATGTTTTACGTCATTTGATAAACTCTCACACAGCGGATTTGTTCGAAAACTGATTTCACATGAAATTCGGCCAGGACGGATACAAAACAGACTTAGTGATATAAGACAGACGGTATCAGTGGAAGGGGACTGACACGACCAAAAAGTGCTATTCCACACGGATACATTTTAGTTCACATGCTGTTTGCAGTAAATAAAAATAATCTCGAAGAAAGTGTGGGCTGTCTGATTAATAAGTTTGCAGTCGATACGATACTTGTTGGAGTTGCTGATCGAGCCAATGATTATGAAAGACTCAAAACTATATAGATAGATTGGCGACTTGGGCACATAAATGGGAGATGGAATTTCTTCCAAACAAATGCAAATTGATGCATTATGTCGTCTCAAAGTTAGGTGAGATTTGTATTGTAAATAGCAGAACCGTTAGAGATATTAACATATGGACGGATCTCGTTGTGCAGTTCCACAGTTTCCTAAAAGTGAAAACGCATGTGACCAGTATGATTAAGAAGGCATATAGAACGCTTGCCCTCTTCGTCTGGGCCATAGAGGACATGTCAAACCGTGTTGCAGCGACATAAAACACTTATTAGGCCGAATTTTGAGTATAATGTGCCGCTTTGGTCGCCACATCATGACAATGACGTGGGAGCTTTCATGAGGTTGAAGATAAGGTTCAGCACTATGTTGCCGAATCCTGAGGTCATTGCTTGAGTAGAAGATTGAAAAAGACGAGTATTATTTGACCTGGAAAGACGGCTACTGAGAGAAGATGTCTACAAAACTCTGAAAGCCATACATAGAGTGGGTAGTAAAAGGCTTTTTCCCCGTGTTGTAGTTTGATTTACGAGGGGGCACAGTTCAAGTTCAGAGTGGGAATGTTTTAGAGATACGTGCGAGTGATTTTTTTTCAGGCAGAGTATTAGGTGCTTGGAAATCACTCCCAGAAGAGGATTGTGAATGCAGGCACATTAATGGCAATTACGAGGCATTTGGGTATTTCCATTAAGAGGGAGGGAATAGTGGTAATAGAGGAAAAAGGATACTATAAGAGCCGAAGGTTCTCTATATGTTTTGTTAGGACATGATGATTGCCTCCCGCTTGGATAGAAGAACGGCCTATTCCTGTGCTTTACTTCTGTTATGTACTTTGCTCTTCAGTTCCTGTAGTACTAAAGTTTCCAGATTTAGTGTAGCTTTTAGACGAGAGTAGCTGTTATTCCCAAATGTAATCTAGCCAAGGATCAACTGCATACCCAGAACCAAACATTTCTCACATACACGTATCGCCAGTTCAACACTTTTTACTGAACTCTGAAACGTCACTTTCCATAATGGAACAACGTTCTTCTCATCATGAATTTATTATGTTACGATCTTTCCTGGCAATATTCCTTTCGAATTTCATATCCCCTCATCTCTCACCATCAAAAAATTGACTTGCTCCTGAATGTCTTACAATCTTAAGTTATTAACCTTTATATTTTTGAACCATAAAGCAGTTACTTATTTCGGTGGGATGGCATGCAAATGGAGCTGAGGCCAAGAAAGATCAGCCATGATATTGCTGAATGGCAGAGTCGGCTTGAAAGGCCACATGGCCTATTCTTGCTCCTGGTTCTTATGGTCTCACCTTCTTTGAGAAAGTAAGGAAACAAGCTCTGGAATCTCCCACAACAGGAAAATCATTCACAAATTCTGCCTCTTTAGACTCCTCGGGATATATTGGTTTACAGCGAATCAACCAAGACAATTCCAAATATCAGAAGGATATAGGCCTTGGTCAACAAACTTATCCCAAAAAAGGCAATCAATTTATTGCCGTTGTTAGTCTTATAAATCTCGTTGAAATCCTTCCAACGATTTAGCATCCTTCAGTGTGCATGCTGGCCACTTCAATTTTGCTCCAATACAAAAGATTAACTTGCCCAAACTGCATTTAATTCGACATATTTCTTTTTCACAATTTACTTTCCGGAAAATCTTTGTGATATCATGAAATCTACCAATAGTAACTTCCGAATTCGTTCAAATATTTACAAACACTGAAAAGCTTTGAACCCACAGCGCTGATCTCTGTTTTCACAACGTGCCAGATATCCCACCAGCTTGATAAAAATGCCAATTTATTCTTCTCCTCGTTTTCCTGTAGCCAAGTCAATCTTCTTTCAATGACAATATTTTATTGGCAATCCCAATAATGTTTAATTTTCGCAATAGCTTTTGATCTGGAGAGTTTTTGACGTGATTTCTTTTCTGAAAAGCGTTGTAAAACATATGAACTTACTCCCATTTAGCACTTCTTCAAATAAAAACAATAAATTAGTTGATTATGATTTTAATTAACAAAACCATGTTCATTGTGTCTACAAACCTGGAACATACCCAAGTGCCCAATCACAACGCCTTTAGTATTAAAGCTTCTAAAGTTTACACATAGCAGGTGTTAATGTAAATACTCGGTGTTTGCACGTTCTGCAGGTATTAATGAATAAATGATTCACATTATGTGTTTAACAATCCAAAGAAATCTTTCACGAATCTAATTAGTTTTGTAAAGTTAAAAATGATCTACAGAAATCTTACTGTATTTTCCTTTGGAGAATATTGGGACGAAATCCATCAGAATACAAGACATTGTTAATTTGGAGTTTCAATAACCCGCTGTGACATGTAGTCAGCTAACTTTATGTAGCTATGTGATTGCCCATGCAAAGAATGCACACCAAATGTAAAACGCGAACAAAAAATTACCGCAAATGTTGATGGTTAATAGATGTTCTGTTGAATTATCACCAATCAACACACTTTAATTTCCTCACGCCACCACTCATAAGTTGGACAGCAAGCCATCGAATCTCACCGAGAGAGATGAACAATCATAATCCTTCCCTTTTGCCTTGAATATGCCTTACCAGAGACATTCCATCATACACTGCTCTAAGGGCAACTCTGTTTCTGGTATTTTCCCCTCTTTAATTGTATCGACCAAAGTGAACTGTTCCCCATTGATTGTTCTTTGACATATTTTGCCAACAATTATCTTATCAAGTCTTCTGTGGAGAATTTGAACATTTCCATGACCTCTTATGTCATATAATTGGAAACATTTTTTCTGAATTAATTAAACTTCTCTAATTATTCGGTGAACACAAAATCTGAAAACCACAGCGCAATGGAACTAGCTGATGGCTTTGCAACTGCACGTTATATATCCCTCAGCTGGGCTTTTTGCAGTTGATTTAAATGCAAGGACGCATTTCATGTATTGTTTTGAATGCTCTGCCTCAATATTTGTTGATCGTCACTCCCAGTTTGTTGCAATTAAGTTGCTTATTCTGACCTGCCCGAATTGTGATCAGATAGGATCCTACTGTGTAGCAAAATTGAATATTTCTTGTCAATAATTTTTGTAACTAACGGTTCCTTTCATTTGGAGAGCGTGAAGACTGCAGACCAGAGTCAAAGACTGTGGTGCTGTAAAAGCACAGCAAAAAATGCAGTAATAATATCAATGCAGTTACTTCGCACAGATAGCAAAAAAAAAGCACAATGCAGGAAGAGAACCTTCGCCCATCATGCCGCTGCCAAACGCGATACCATTTGAAATTAATCCTGCCTGTCCGAGCATGGTCCATACTCCTCTATTTTCTGTCTTTACATACTTCTGTTTAAATATGTATTAGATGTTTGCTATCGTATCATTTTCTATCACCTCAGATACTCGAGAGTGTCAGGCCCGTTGAACCCTTCTGTGTAAATCAAAAAACGTAGCTTGATGGACATGGAGTTCCGGAGAATGTACGAGCAAGGATAGGGGACTGGCTAAGCAAGAGAAAACATAGTAGAGGGAAGTGGTTGTTTTGCTGATTGAAGATCAGTGGTGAGTGAGGTACCACACGAATCGATGTTGTGCCCACACATTTTGATGATTCATCTAAATGATTTCGAGTAGAAGGACGAGATTGCTCCTGACAATCAACTGAGTCGACAGCCAAACTGTGCAGAGTATGTGGAGTGTCTGCAGAGAGATTTCAATAGAGAAGCGAGTGTGCAAGGTTTTAGCTGATGGTGTACCATGTTGGTAAATATGTGGTTATCCATTTCGGAAATAAAAATCGTCGATCAGAGTACTATTTAATGGAGAAATTTGCAGCACGCTGTTGTGCAGTAGGACTGAGTAGTTCTGGTATATGAATCGCTGCAAGTTGATTTTGCAGGGGCAACAGTTAATCTGGAAGGCAAACTAAATGTCTGCTTTCCTTGCACAAGGGATTGAAATTAAAAACAGAGAGGTTGTCGTACAATTAAAGGGATTACTTCTGATGCCACGCCTGAAATATTCTGTAAATTCTGACCTCCATACTTTGGGAAAGATGCACTGGCTTTGGAAGTGGTGCAGAGGGGGCTCACCAGATTGATGCCACCAATGAGAGTGTTGCTATATAAGGAGAGGTTGAGCCGCCTGTGACTTTGTCACTAAAATTTCCAAGAATGATAGCGTGTATTCCAGAAACATACGCAATTTTGGCAGGGATAGATAAGAGAGAGGCTGGCAATTTGTTTCTGATTGTGGTTGAGACACGGGTTCCGTGACATGGTTTCAAGATTAGGGGGAGTAGATTTCGGCCAGGTAAATCTCTTCTATTCCACAGAGAGTTGTGATCCGATGAATTTCTCGAGCCCTGGAAGCAGTAGATAGCCAGGTGGCTGGAACAACACAGCAAACAAGACAGCATCAGGAAGTGGAGAAGTCAACTTTTCGGATGTAATGTTTCTTCAGAACGTTTCACCACTCCTCATGCTGCCGATTTGCTATGTTCTACCAGCATCCTGCCTTACAACTTTGGATTCCAACATCTGCATTTGTTTTTTGTGTCGGACGAAGGAAGCAGGAGAGTCAGCTCCATTATTCAAGACACAGTTGGATAGGTTTTTGCATGGGAGGGAAATCGACGTTTATGGGGATAATGCTGGTCGGAGTTGAGATAAAGAATAGATCAACCATGATCTTAATGAGTGTTGTAGCAAGTTCGTTTGGACAAATTGTCTACTCCTGCTTCTATTACCATGAAATACCCCTTTCAAATGTTCCTGTTCTCAACTAAGAACTACGCCCCCAAGGATTTGAAATTTCGCTCATCGGGAAAAACAGCATTTGCCAACCATGTCCATGACTCTAAAAATTGTTTTTTTTCTGTCAGGGTGTCCCTCAGCTTCCAATGTTTCAGTAACTCTAAATTTGTTCTACCTCTCCTGGTACATCATTCACTCCAGTCCAGATCACGTTGTGCTCATCCTCTTTTATACCCTGTACAAAACATTCCCGCCCTTCCTTTGGGGTGAATACAAGAACGATACACAATACTGCAAACGTGACTGAAATATACAGCTTGGTAAAAAGAATGACTGCAGATGCTGGAAACCAAATTCTGGATTAGTGTTGCTGGAAGAGCACAGCAGTTCAGGCAGCATCCAAGGAGCTTCGAGATCGACGTTTCGGGCAAAAGCCCTTCATCAGGAATAAAAGCTGCAAAGTCAACGTTGGCACGTAATGGCCCAGCAATCAAAACTTTAATTACAGTCAACCCACAATTATTATATTAGTATACATCTTCCAACTTCATTTCCACTTATGCAAGTTCTTTATTAACCGTGAAATATATGAAACTTCCTTAAATTTCATATTACCTCAATGGTTTCTTCGAGAGGCAAACATGGAAACGATAAAGTAATCTCTGCCTTCAATAATTCTGAATGTGCACGGCAACAGAACAAGCACAGATCATTGTAATACTGCACTGCTGACGTTTTAGCGCATCAAAAATAATCTATTGCTCCTTCTCTATGCTTTTTGGCCTGTCAGCCAATTATCAAAAATTATCAACATTTTGGACGACGTGATCGACTGTGCTAAAGCATGCTAAGCAAAGAAAGCCAGTTTCATTGGAAATGCTGCATTTGCGTTTCAGCAGCGCCAAATGGGCAAGAACTTGTCACAACCTCAGCACAAAATTGCACAGACATTTTGAAGCACGAATCCAAAGGAAACTGGGTGTTATTGATATCAAGGAAGCATTGACCAAATGTGGTATCAACGAAAGTTCACGAAGCTAGAAATAATAGAACTGGGAGAAAAACATCATGCTGACAAGGAAGGAATACTTTGTGAGTTTGCTGGATGTCAGTAACAGGAAACCCAGAACAAAACAGTAGGTGTTTCTCAGACGGGTATCGTTTGAGGAAATGTCTTTACTACAACATCAAACATATTCCCGCCACGACAATGTGAGAGATTTTGATGATTTCTGAGTAAGGAACAACGCTCATTAAGATTCAATTCATTTCAGATCATAGAGTTTCCACATATGTGTGCAGCAATGCATGAAAAATGTCCAGGTTATGTGTACTAAATAATAACAATCATTCCAATGAAAATAGGGCGGGAAAAATAGAAATCTCCAACAAGTCACGTTTCATTCGCTTAACTGTATCAGTTGCCCAATCTGATTAATCATCTCCAGGAATTGCACAAGCAGAAACTGCGTCCGACATCAATTGCTCCAATAGTGAGGAAATATTACCACATACTTGAAATAATTGATGTCCTGTTAATGTCTTTTCCGAACGTGCTCCAAACATAATGTACCAAGAACGTTTGTTCTCTTCTACTCGTGGAAACTTGTAAATGTAAAGCTCATGACGCATATAATCAGTATTCGTTGATATATCTTAGTGTTCTCCTGTCTGGTTGTCGAAAGTGAAGACTTCATATCCGAGGATGGTGCAAATGAGTTGGGGGATGGAATGCGGAATGTGGAAATTGGTAGTTGTTGGCATTGAGTGGTGAGGCTGTTGTAGTTGTGCCGTCGTGGTGGACGATGTTGTTGCAGAATTTTAAACATTGCACTGTGACGTGGACTGTTTCTGTTTCGTCTGGTGGAGAAATGCTGAGTTCCACTATGAAGACTTTAGTTTCGTGTTCGAAACTGAGGGTTCCTTGTGCATTCGTTTCAGGTTACCTTCGACACAGCCACAGAGATTCGCATAACAGATTCCGTTCCCTGACATGATTGGCCATTCAGGTATGTTTGTTTGTGTACCTTCGGAATGTATTGAAGTTTTCAATGCGACAACTACGCAGGATGCGGGTGCATAGGATAATCTGAAGGTGTGGATCAAATGTCAGAAATCAATCTGTTGAGTTGACCGTTGTATTATTTGACCGCATCAGCAATTGCTCTCTTTTGTGTTTCTGGTTGTTTAGTTGTCAGAATGCTTGTTTGCAGTAGTTCATTCTATTCTGTGCGACGATGGATTATGCAGTGTTTGATGACGATGCAGCGTTTGGTCTTGTGTTGAGGTAACATCCTGCGCTATCTTGTGAGTGCAGCTAATGAATTTGGCGTTGCTATACCTGCTGACAGCTTGTAAGTCGATAACAAGCCAAGAACAGCAATGTTCCAGAGGTGTCCAACACGACTCTTACTTTTTTGGTCGCTGCACTGTGCAACTCTCTATCGAATATGTTGCTTTCGTTGGGCTTTCTCCCTAATGTGCTCGCTGCTAACGTCTTGTAGCTTGTGGAAGAATTCCCAAAGCCTCATTCATCTGTTGAATTCATCTGTCAGGAGACCAATGGGTTGCAATTTGGTCGTGGGGCAAAAATTAAGTCCTCAGCTGCAAAACTCGTTTCGGACTGTTTGATGGGTTGAGTCATGCTACTTGATAATGGATTCCCGTGTGATGGTACTAGTTTCAAAACAGAAGATGGTGGTAACGCCAAATTTCTGCAGTTTCCTGTTCTAGGCGTGTGTGGAGGTGGTGTGGTTCCGTTGATCCGTCTGCTTCACAGTGTCACATAGCTGGTCCACTGTATCCTGAGCGCATGCTGAAAATATCGACTCCACCTCGATTTCAAAGTTGCAGATTCTGCTGCAGAGCTGGTGCACGAGATGGTTGAGGTGCATTGGAGATTTGCAACGGCAGCGTTTCTGAGTTTACTCCGTGATGCAGGTCAATTGAGTGGGTTTGCGATCTGTAGTCCAAGATCATCCCAACGCCTTCACTTCCAGCAATGAAACAAGTGCCGAATCATAAAGAGACCATCGTTCAAAACGAAGTCCCGCCCCCCCCCCCCCCCCCCCCCCCCCCCCGCCAGCATTCACAGCAACTTTGACAAGAGCACCACATGCTGCCACGGCATCATTTGCAAGCCATGTCAAATCCTCGACATGGATATCAGCATCACACGCGGAATCACCACGCTTCATGTAAACATGAAGTTATTCTTGTGACTCTGTCAATGTAATCTACCACTATACACTGCAAGCAACGATCGTCCAAGGCATGTTATATTGGAGAGACCATGCAGACACTAAGACAACGGATGAATGGACACAGAGCAACAATTGCCAGGCAGACATCGCCCTTCCCAGTCGGAGAGCACTTCAGCAGTAAAGGACATTCAGCCTCTGATCTTTAGGTAAACTTTCACCAAGACTGTCTTCCAGACCCAGAACAATGTACATACATATTACAATACGAATCTTAGGTTCGTATCAACCTGTATGCGATCCCCCCACACGTTTGTTTATCTGAAATATCACCCTTACAGTCCTATTTTGAATTATCAACTTGATAACTGATTATGATTTCTCAAGCTTAATCAATTTATACAGTTTTGGATGAGCGTTATTTTGGTTAGACACTCGGCTATTTCAGTTCTTTGGTATGGTTTTAGCATCGCCTTATTTATAATATTATTCTAATTATGTATCTGCCTCAATTAATCAGTCATTCGTTTGCTTGTTATTCTGCTAGTAAGACTTCACACACAGCGCCTCAAATTTGTAATCACCAATAGTGACATTACATTCAACTCACTGACATTCCAATCATACCATTTGTATGAACATTTCTCTGCTATTAAATTGTGTGCCTGTATGCTTCTCTCTCAATTCACCAAATGAAAGAGGAGCGCTTAGAAAGCGTGTGATTTCAAAGAAATCTTTCGGCGTAAACCTGGTGTCTTCTGATTTCGGACCCTGTTCACCTCAGCCCCAAACCGGCAGCTCTAAGTCATGGCTTCAAATCAGTGTGATTATTTGGACTGCAGCATTATGCATGAAGAGTTCTAAAACTATTTGATGGACGAATTTCCAAGAAGATATCAATAAATGTAATTGCAAATGGTGAGGCGTGTTTCTTTTGTAAACAAAACACGATATTTGGCACTGCAAGCGTTGGGTCGATCTATCCATAACAGTGATTTGCTGAGAGTTCAATCTTGGGAATGAAATTAAAATTCTTCAAGTTTGTGACAAATTGCAGAGTTTGTCCTTAAATGTACGTGGTGCGACATTAACGTCGAATAACGTCGACATTTACTGATATTATCTTTATGGAACTGAACAAGTAGAATTGATGTTGGGTATGAAAAACCGTTGACAACGTTTTAGATTTCATAGATTTTTTTTTGGAGTTTTGGGACATTGAACAATTCGTTTTTTTATTCACTCATAATGCTCGACATTTCTGCTGCATCTCTCAATATTGTACTGGTTTATTGATGGAGGGTAAATTTCCAAATTGTTTGCATATATAAAAAAGAAAAGGCTTTAACTATGCTTCACCGATCGCTGTCACTACAATGTTGTTTATTCATGCCACCTCGACACATTGAATGACAGATTGATATTTTCATTTCTTTGATTAATTAACATTTTGACACGGTTCAAATCATTTTGCAACAACCTTTGAAAACAATCTGCAAACACGAAATGGAACCTCCCCTATTGGGAGGTTTCTATGGGCCTCTGAATAGTTCCAGAGAGTTACAGTAAAAGACTGCAAGGATGATTCTCGAAGGATCAAGAGTGATAGAGTTGTTGCTATGGGGGACATCAAATTCCAAAATATTGAATGGGAATACGATAATTCAAGTAATTTAAATGGTTACTGTGTGTCCTTTGTACGTATGTACCTGTCAGACAGGGAGGAAGTTGTCGAGCGCAGGAGCCATGGTATACTGAGGAAGCTGAATCTCTTCTCAAGGGGAAGAAGAATGCTAATGTTCGGATGAGATGTGAACACTCATGAAGGCTGAGAGTTACAAGGTAGCCGGGAAATACATAAAGACAGAGCTAAGACGAGCGGGGAGGGGACAGGAGCAGTTATTGGCAGATAAAATCAGGGAAAACCCGAAAACTTTCTAACCGTGTACAAGAGGTAAAAGAGTGATTGGCGTGAGATTAGATCCAATTAAAGACAGTAGTGGGAAGTTGTGCATGGAGCCAGAGGAGATAGGGGCAGTGCTGATTGAGAGATTATCGTCAGGATTCACACTGGGAAAAGACAATGTTGTCGAGCACAATACTGAGAAACAGGCTCCTTAACTAAATGGGATAGAGTTTCACGAGGAGGAACTGTTAAAAATTCTGGAATGTGTGAAAACAGATAAATTCCCTGGGGCTGAGGGGATCTATCCTTGGAATCGTTGGGATTCCAGGGAGGAGATCGTCGAAAATTTGGCTTTGATGTTTATGTCGTCATTGTCTACAGGAACAGGACCAGAAGACAGGAGGATAGTGAATGTTTTTCCCTTTTTCAAGAATGGGTATAGAGACAACTCTGGTAATTGGAAACCAGTGAGCCTTATTTCGATTGTAGGTAAAGTGCTGTAAAAGCTTATACGTGACAGAATTTATAATCATTTCTATAGAAACAAATTGATTATGGATAGTCAACGGTTTTGTGAAGGGTAGGTCGTGCCTCACAGACATTATGTGTTCTTTGACTGGGTGACCACACAGGTGCATGAGGGAAAAGCTGTTGATGTGGTGTATATAGATTTCAGTAAAGTCTACTGCACAAAATAGACAGTCTTAGGATGAGGTGATTTAGCAATTTGGATCATAAATTGGCGAACTGAATGAAGACAGAGCGTGGTGGTTGAAAGGAAGTGTTCATGCTGGAGATTAGTTACTCGTAGTGTATGTTATGAACCTTTTGGGTCCACTGCTATTTGTCATTTTTAGAAACATCATAATGAGGGCATAAAAGGAAGGGTTAACAAATTTGCGATGACACTAAGCTCAGTACATTTGTGCGTGGTGCTGAAGGATGTTGCTGTTATAGAGGGACATAGATAAGCAGCAGAGCTTTGCTGAGAAGTGGCAAATGGAGTATAATGAAGAAAAGTGTGTGGTGACTAACTTTGGATGGGGTAACAGAAATGCAGACTACTGGGCAGATGGTAGTGTTGATGAGAAGAGAGTTCTCAGTGTTCATGTCCATGTATCTCTCAAATTTGCTACCCAGTTTGATAGGGCTCATAAGAAGGCTATGTTAGCTATTATAAGTAGTGAGGTCGAGTTTCGAAACCATGAGGACATGTTGCAGCTGTACAATGAACTGATGCAGCCGCACTTGGGATATTGCGTGCAGTTTTGGTCAATGCATTATAGGAAGGATGTGGAAGCTTTGTAAAGGCTTCAGAGGAGATTTAGGAGGATATTGCCTGATTTGGAAGGAAAGTCTGACAAGGTACATTTGAGGGACTTGTGCCTGTTTTCGTCAGAGAGACGATGTTTGGGAGGTTGCTTAATTGAGACAGACAAGTTCATCAGAGTTTTAGATTGGGTGGACAGTGAGACCCTATTTCCTTGAATGGTCCTGGCTTGTAAGAGGGTGCATAGCTTCAAATGGAATGTTGATAGATCTAGGCAGATGTCAGAGATAGTTTCTTTACTCAGAGAGTAGTAATGAGGTGAAAGGCATTGCCTGCAACAGTTGCAGACTCTACAACTTTCCGGGCAATTAAATGGTTATTGCACAGGCATACAGACGAGAATGCAACAGTGTAGTTTAAATGGGCTTCAGATTGCATTCACACGGCAGCCAACATCGAGGTCTGAAGGGCCAGTACTGCACTATGATATTCAATTATTTATTTTAGTATTAAATTGTAAGGGAAGTTGAATTTTGCATTTCGCTGAATGCACTTGATCAGCAATCATGTTGTTTTTCGATCGAATATACGAAATCTGTTTGTTCATTGAGCAGATTTAACGTCAGGCTCATTGGTGTTTATTGATTCACGAGGGAACTTGTATATTCTATTTATACTGTACTGGAAGAGTTTCAACCTGCCCTTGCTCCGTGAATACAAATGTTTGTCTCCTTTACTGATCAGGACCAATGACTTCCATAATGGAAAGTGAGAAAAATTATGTGCAACGTAGTTTTTTATTAAATTACCAGATAAGAAGCAAACTTTTTAAAGTTCAAGAGATTTAATATCCTTTGATTGCTGTTGTTGCTGTTCCTTGTAAGTGTTCATTTTGCTCTATGATTCATATAAAAATGTTACTCTGAATTATCACATTAAGTCGTCAGATGCGGTGTTGGCTTATTTTAATCAAGTTCATTAGTTTGGATTGAAAAATTAATCTTGCTTGATTTTACAGTGAGAAAAATGTCCATTTTCACTTCAGATTTAATCAAGAGACAATTCATAACATTAACCACTTTACGCAGCCGTAGTGTGTTTCATAAAATCAATTTCTGAAATGAACTATTCGACTTTGACGCTACTAAAAAAACAACTCGCTATTAAGACATTCTTTCAATATGTGTGAAAATATTTAATCTCAAGTCATTCACGATCTATCTATTTTGATGTCTTTTCTAACATTTCATTCACTGGTGAATGGAAAATTTCTATGAATTCTCTTGCAATTTGATAAAAGTCTTCATCTTCCAGGAAGAGACCTCGTTTGCAATGCAATAATTTCGGCGATTTGACTCATAATTTATGTTGTGTTAATAATCAAAAATGCTGTCAATAGCGTTTCAGAAGTTGCAACTAAAAACTGAACTTACACATAATATGACTGAGGTAGAGCTGAATGTATTGAGATTTGATCAGAACAGTGATTGATAGGAATACCGTTGTAGCAAAAGGCAGAGTGAAAATGTGTTTAAATGAGTCCAACTCTTGCCTCAGTTCAGAATGAAGTACGTAGAATCATTTTCCATTTCATATGAGAAAGCGGCTAAACAAATGAATTGGTCAGTGACCATGTAGATATTGTTGATCCAAACAACATGAGTATGTAGAGCTAGTGAAGTCGTGCCGTCGCGAACACAGTGTGCATGTGGCGCGTATGATCAAGTGAAAAAAACGATCTGAAGTGCTAGTGAGCTAGTACAGGCAACCGACTGACGACAATTTTACGAATTTAATCTGCACATCCCTGCAATTGTTTTGAAAGGATTAAAGAAAGGAACGTTGATATGTGGCTCAGAATATTGAAAATAGGTGAAGTAAATAATGCGCTGACAAAGATGGTTATTTGGGAGGAGTTAAACAATTCACTTGCTAAAATAATGAAAAGTCATGTAGAAAAGCAAAGACTTCAAGTAAAGCAGCGGAAAGTTTGGCTTTCGACAACAATTTCATACTGGAAATTGGGATCGAAATAGAAAGGAGAAATCTTCAGCTGGTGACGAAAACGGCATCTCTGTGAACATAGCAAAGATCGTTTCGCACAGAGTTAAAAAGAAAATCATGACGGCAAAATAAATTGTTTAGATGTTTCCACTGCAATAAAGTATGTCATATGATGTCTCACTGTTGGTGATATGGAAAAAGTAGTGATGGGACAAATTTGCAGAAACAGCATACGGCAGTGAGCTTTGATGAAGTACGAAACAAAATCACATTGGAACGAAAATTGCCACAAATACATACAAGATAGTCAGTGGTTGTTGAGAAGAAAGCACTTATTCCTTTAAAGAAATTGCTTGTGTGGGTAAGATTTGCTCATGTACGCCAGTTCAAGCAGCTAAGTAAACAGCATTTGGCAGAGTCTTTCTTTGATGGTGAGAAGTGAAGAAATTTGGGATATGGAAGTGCTATTGCCAGGAAATGTTGTCCTCTATAGAATTCAGGTTAAAAGAGCAGTGCTCAGATTCGGTTTTGAGTTTGAAGTGTCAAAGCATGATGAAGTCATTCTCGCACCCACAGAGAAGCCCTGGTCCCAGAAATAAAATTCATCTTTTCTCATGTTAGAAATGGATCAGAGACAGGAGTGATGTCTATGTGGTTGAAAATGCACTGGGAAATCAGCCAACAGAGTTATTACAGGAAGTGAAGCCTGGGAATTTGCTTGACTGTGCAGTAACAAGTTCGCAAAGCTCCAGTTTGAAAGAAGAGAGATTTCACGGAGTAAAGACAAGGTAGTTGACGTTAAAATATCAGATACGTCGGTCAAATGCCTGTGAAAAATGAACAAGTACAAATGGGGGACAAAGTAAAAAGTTTTAGTTCAGAAACGCCAACTGAATAATAACAAAAATATGAAATACCAGATCTGTTTTATAACAAACTATTCTTAGAAGAATAATTTCAGTGAATTTCAGAATATTACTATTCTAAAAATGAAATTTTAATTCGGCAAATAAGTCCATCACATTCTCTGTTGGATAAATGAAAATGACAGAGGTTGACGAAATTTATCGCTGTGTGTTACGGAATTTAAGTGTTACATGTCGGACATGAGTAGAAGGTGCCGGTGTTGGACTTGGGTGTACGAAATTAAAAATCACACAATACTCCTTCCAAGTTATATTCTCAAGGTTACGTCAGGTTTTCGAATGAAAGGTGTTACCTCAGCCATTCGTTAATCCTATGTCATGTCCACATTACTTAAAAAGTGTTGTGGCATTTAATGTTAATGATCCAAAGCTAGCAAACACATTCCAAAAGATGCAATACTTACTCCAAGTTTCTTCAAGCATTTCAGCCAAATAACACTGTAAACATTTGCTGTAAATTCTGTGTCTTATGGTCCTATTCCACAACCATCTAACGAATAAGCATGGCTTCAAAAGCTGGTGCTTTCAAATAATCCTGTTGGTTTATAAGCTACTGTTGTGTACTTTTAAGTTTATAAATCACAGTCCAACACCGGCTCATCCAAATCAAAATTATGTATATAGATTGGATGATTGAGTTAGACAGCATTTAACATTGCACAGAATGTAACGAAACCGAGAGCAGATGATACATCAAAACTGCGCAATTTTGCTTGAAGAGATAAAATGTTTATGCCACTGCCATGACGTGAACATTTAAAATCAAGATGTTTTGTATCTTATGAGATGAAAGGAAATTGAGTAAGATGAACTATTTGATAAGAAAGTCAGAGAGAAATAAATCTCACTGATGCTGACGTGAAAATGTTCAAAAGATACTTTGATAATAAAACAAAGAGAAATGATAATGTGTTAGTGATGAAAAAACAGAGTGAAGAAACAAGTTCAAGTGATTCTGATTTAGACATTCCTCAAATTACATACAACAAAGAGGAAGTTTTTTTTTAAATGCTATAAATGATTGTGTTACGTTCTCAAAATGACCTGGAGGGTTGCAGCCGCATGAGATATGCAGGAAAAGTTGATAAGTCAGAACCTGATTATGCATGATTACACAGATATATAAATGCTGCGTCAGTTAAGTAACCTCCTTATCAAATTAGCATTATAAAATTGGAAGAGATTGACAACCTGTTTGGAAGCAGGCTGAAAATGAAGTCCAAGTGATTAGTTGCAAATCGAAATCACCAATTGTAATGATAACAATACCAGATGGTACACGATTATGTGTAAACCATCGTAATGCCAATATAGTCAGGAAATCTGGTTAATTTTATGTTCCACATTTGTAACACTGTATTGAGAACGTCGGTCAAACATCCTAATTTATAATTTGGCGTTACGCAGACGACCTTCATCTGACAGATTGAAGGAGATTTTGACTTCGATGACACCATTCGATTGGAAGAATATTAACAAATACCGATCGGAATTAGGAATATGACGGTCACATTTCAAAGACTAACCAATAATGACTATTCGGAAGTATCCAATTTTGTGGTGTGCAGACACGATGTGTTGATTTTCAGTCACAAGTGAAAGAAATATTTTGAACACTTCACAGAATTATCCGATTCACATCAGGAGGCAAAACTGGCAGATAACCCTTGATCACGGGATTTGAAAACAAAAGTCATTGTGAAGTTTCCGAAACCATTAACGAAAAGGGAAAACATATAATTCCTGGGACAGAGTATTTTATATCAGAAATTTTTATTCCATCGCACTGAATTGTTTTCGGCTGTAAAACGGTGACATTTCAATTTCGAGCTGTCTTTGTCTGTTGTTGCAAAAGCATGTGATCTCAACTACTGCTGATTTCATATTTTCGTGTTTACCTTGTCACTTGCATTTGCAAAAGATATGATGCTATTATATTGGATAATATATTGCAATTAATAGGTCGTAGTTAAGTTGTATATGATATTGTTGCGTATTTCAGTTGAGTTGCAGCTTTTTAAAAATCTATTTTGTCTTGTCTGTACGTTCAACGTGGTGTTGGAATTAAGTGAAATCTTGTAGTTTCATCCATCGATTCGCGTCTGTAATGCATCGCCTTACACTTGCCTTTAAACCAAGAAAAGTCAGGGTCCAATCTATCTGACTGAAATATTTTGAGAGGGTTTGGTCTGGAACATAAGAATGGTCATTTGAAACGATATAAAAAAATCATCGAATGGCAATAGGCGTTGCATCGACATCATCAATCCATCTTTTTCATATCACAGATATCAGAACAAACTGTCCAAAATATTGTTATTTGTCCAAAGTTTGTGTAAAGATTTGTTGCACGGGTGCCAATTGCTGTTATTGTGGGCATGGTCGTTTACCTGGCAACCAACTTGCCACCTTGGCGAACAAACCCGAAACAATTGCATTGTTATTAGGGTGGGCAGTAAGAGTCTTTTCCGAGGATGATGACTTCTTCTTGTTCGAGGCGCCACAGCTGCAAATTGTGGTGTGATAGATTTAAGAGAGATGTGAGAGGCATCTTATTTACTCAGAGAGTGGTCAGGGTGTGGAATGAACTGCCTGCTAATGCCACATTAGGAGCATTAAAACAGCCCTTGGATAAGCATATGTTTGATGGTGGGATTGTGCAGGGGAATGGGCTTAGATTAGTTCACAGGAAGGTGCAACATCGAGGGCCGAAGGGCCTGTTCTGCACTTTATTGTTCTATGTTCTTTGTTCTAAGTCTGTTGAAAGCATTATGGCTTCCTGTACCCCGATAAAATTTAAATGGATTTTAGCATGGACAACAAATCACTGCAAATCAGGAAAAAACGAGAGGCGAGTGGGCAGTTCTCCAAGTTCAGCGTTTGGTCTGGTTTGGGTTTGAGCAAACTGCGATTATTTTGCAGCTGTTGTCATGTTTTAGCTGGGGACCCAGAGAAGGTGCTGAGGACGCAAAAAGGCAGTTACATGCTGATCGTTTCCTCTCTGACGTTGCTCATGTTTTTAAAAAAAAGTGTTTTTTCTTGGCAAGTGGGTGTTTCGCGAATATTGCAACTATTTGGAACAGTCCCATTTTGTTTCGAGAGAGTCGATTGGGTTTTGACGTGATTTATGTTATTCTATGTTCTTTTATCTTTTATTCGTGTATATATTAATTCCGGTTTTTTAAACCGAGTGATTGGGGCCAGTTGAATCAATCCTGGAATATCCACTTTCACCTGCTTAAAACAACTCGAAAAATTACGGTCCTAAACACCTTCTTAAAATGTTTTGAGGGGCTCTGGCTTGGTCCACAGCAAATATTATTAAGGAAATGTGCAGTTTGCACTTCTAACGTGAAGTGCTGATTTCTGTATTTTATTTTTTGGTTACGTTCGTAGTTTGTTACACCTGACTCTTAGTTCTGCTGAGTTAATCATACGACATCAGAAGCGTTGATTTAGGATGATTGGCTTCAGCTTGGGCCACCAATCGTTGGTCAAAATTAAGCAAGTTTTCGCAGGTAGTTAAGATAGTCATTAATACACCAAATATGGTGAGTTTCCCCAAACGAGCTCAGTGTCACTTACTCGTTTTCAGCGGTTGGAAAATAAGCTCAGTTTATTCTTCTAAACATGAGTCACTATCATGATAGTATGATGAATCGCATCTCGAACAGTAAAAGTAGTTGCTTTGCTACCACTACCCAAATGGCGTTGAGATCAATAACCTATCCTACTTGAAGCCTCATCGTCATACTTCAACATCTGTCAGTAGATGACTTTTATCTGATAGTTGCAAAATTGCAAAGAATGTTGACTTATTTTAAAAATCATTTGCATTTCATAAATGATATTGTACATTTCCAAGCGTATCTTCAAAATGTGCAACTATGATTGTCCCACCATCTTAATCTATCCACAGAGCAAAATGCTTAATTTTTTGACCTCAAGAATGGATTTGTTTTTCTTAAACCAGTAGGACGCTACCAAACTGATGTTGCAATTAATTCCTTATTTGTTTTTCCCATAGTTAATGTAACAACGATTGGGATCCTCACTCGCAGAAACTGTGGTCTTTCCAAGTGTGTCACTCGCTATCTCGTGGCCATGGCTGCAGCAGATCTTCTTGTCGTTGTCCTCGACTTGGTTTTGAGGCAAATTCCAATTCGGTATCCAGATCATTTACTTCCATCCGATTGTGTAATTTACATGCTGTCCTGCTTTATGCAGTGACAGACTGTTCGGTGTGGTTCACTGTTACTTTCACGTTTGATCGATTTATTGCCATTTGTTCCCAGAAACTGAAAACTAATTACTGCACTGTGAAAACAGCGACCTTGGTTCTAGTCACTGTGGTTGTGCTAAGTTGCTTAAAAAATATTTTCTGGTATTTTATGTTAATGGCCCGTTATTTGCTTCAGAACTATGCCTGGTTTTGTTGGATTTCTGAAAGTAATTGGAAGTCACGTGCCTGGGCGTCAATTGAGTTTCTACATTATATAATAACTGCAGGCATCCCATTTTCGCTGATTGTGCTGTTTAATGTTTTCACTATAAGGCACGTTTTAGTGGCAAGTACAGCACGCAGGTGACTCCAGCGTCAAAGCATTGGGGAGCCTGCCCGAGACCCAGAGATGGTGCAGAGGAAAAAGTCCATTGTTTTGCTGTTCGTTATCTCAGGCAATTTCATTCTCTTATGGTTTGTCTTTATGCTGGATTCAATATGGAACCGTATGTCGGGTTTGGAACTAACCTCGATGTTTCTGCATAGTTTTGTACAAGAAATAGGTTTCATGCTCCAGCTGCTAAGCTGCTGCACAAACACATGTATTTACGCAGTGACACAGAGAAGATTCCGTGATCACATCAAAAATCTATTGAAATCATCATTTGCTTCTATAATTAATGTAATTAAATGAGTTGAGTATCGGAAGAATGTTTGAAATATGGATTTATTCCCATCACAGCTACTTTGCAAACCGTTCTGCTGAAGAACAGCAGTTAAATTGGATAATGCTAGCATTTTTGAAGGCATATTCAATTGCTTTCCCTCCAACCAGAAAAAAGTAGTGGACATCTTGTTGACGTTAGAAATGTTGAAATCACAGAAATCACAAATTCCAAAAAGACACTCGAAGAATCTCTGATCTGGTTTTCAATCTGTGTGCTTTAATGAAGTAAAACATTTAAAACATGTGCTGATGTGAGGAATTTGAAAGCATTGCGATGCTCAGTCTTGTCCTGCCTGTGTTGTTTTCCAGATAAATTGCCAAAATTGAGCACGAATTCTGGAACAAATGCCATCACAAGGATGCAGGCTATGAATCCATTTTTTTCTGCTTTATAATTTCCATAGTATTCCATGCTCACAGTACAATTGAAGATCAATTTTCAGTTACCTGCGTTTGCGTAATCGAAACCAGAACGTGTAAACAGAAACACAGCGAAGAACCATGAGAGCAGGCAGATCAGAGAGAGAAACAGCAGACAGCGAACCCAAGAGACATTGATACGGCAGCAGTAGGACTAGGAGAGAAGATGTTCAAAATTCACAAGCAGAGACTCCTGCAGAGGAGACAGCAAAATAGTAACAAAGCGGAGTGAAACAAAACACAAAGGGGTTTACAAGAAATGATTAGTAACGATAGCAACTGAATGAAGACATAATGTACTCCTTCAAGTTTATTGTGAAACTGACCGCATTGGCCATGATGGCATGGTCCGCCAAATATGACAAGACTGACGATATCCAGGAATCGGTATATACGTGGCTTAGTACAGTTAACGATGGACACAGCACAACACAGGACGATCCACTATGATTTGATGGCTCACAAATCGCGACCAAAGGGGCTGTGGGAAACCTCCAGACAGATTTTTACTGAGTCCCTTCATTATAGGCGGGGAACGAAATATTGTTCAAAGATTATAGATAATTTTGCAAGATGGGAGTCCTTCCCTAAGGCATTGCAGTGTCCACACAGTGGTAAAGATACAGCATACAAAATAATTGCACACAGTGGAGTGCCCGTTCAGGTTGCATCATGTCAGGGGACATGGTCAGGGGAAGCATCGTGAAAAGAACTTTTCTTTACTTGGGAATATTACAGATGTTCATATTGCGTGCTATTCTAGAGTTCAGCGATGCTCGAGTTGAGAACAAGAAAACTTAAAGACGCTATATGTAAGAAATAAGCAAAGACAGGAAGACGGTGTGTAGACAAAATCCGATGTATTTCAATGAGATCTGGAACGACCTAAGAAGAACAACTGACCGAACACGACTTGAATTAGTGACAGTAAAAACCGTGAAACTCTCTGAGACCATAATAGTGGGAGGGACAGAGTTTGGAACAGAAGATGACATGATCCAATGGTGTGTGGTTCCTTTCAACTGCTGCACTATGGGGTCATGGGGCAACTAATTGTGAGCGACTTGGAGGCGAAATAGACTGCTGAAGTTAACTAAAAAAAGTCAAGTGCGACATAGTCCTTACACTTCTCAATCCTGATGGAATGAAGTTTTCCACACGGTGTGTAGAACCATGCTGCATTTTAATGAAAAGTGGCACGAGCACATGTATTGATATGCAATCTAAAGGTAATTGGAAGTTTTGTTCCAGACTGAAACAATATATGACAGCTTATGAGTCTTGCACAAATAGATCACGTAACACGACTCATATAAAGATTAGAATAATAAATTGGAAAGTGTACTATTTGGAATTTTGGAGTTTTGGGAATTTTTATCAGATTTGTTTTAGATGGCTTCATGATTGGATCTGCGTTTTTGAACATGAAAACTGAATGTGAAGGGAGAAGATGAATAATGACATATTATACTGTGTGGGATCGCGGGATATGGCATAGATTTTCCACGAGGGAAAGAAATCAGCAAGCAGATAACCCCTTCGTTCCTTGTGTTTATTTTCCAGTTCCGAGAATGAATCACGGATGAAGCAGTTACAGTGGTTATGGAGCATGGTTCGAATATCCAGACTTGTGAGAAAGATACCAAAAAGAACGAATGGTGTAAAACAGCTGATCGGCCTGAATGACTCCGTGAAGTTGCTTCAACTTCGGGGCTATGGAAGCATGTCTGACATTAACCTACGAACCTGCAACTCTAGTCTGAAATATGGAAATGATTTATTTTTGCGTCAACGGTTTTACCAGGTGAAGATGTGCCGTGTGTGTGCAATGCTCCACGGGCAGACCCATGAAGTGTGTGTTGAGAACGGAAGTGGAAATGACATTTGGGAAAACTTCGGGCTGCTTTGCCGTCCTGCCCCTATGGCCAAGCTGTGATAATATATGAGTGAGAAAAGGCAGCAGAATGTGTGTATTGCACATACGTGGAGCCCCTCTACATCATGATATGTGTTTTTCTCCCGTCCATAACAATTCTGTTCAGATTGCTTTTCCTCTCATCAGGAGAGGGCTGAAGTGACCAACAGAGGGAACAGTCAATGGAATAATATTGACAAATGGAGGAAAGACATTAAATGGCAATGTAAAATTGGGATTGCACCTTTTCTGGTTAATATTTCAGGCATCCAGGTGCTGAAATGTTATTCAAAATCGATAAAGGAAATGTGAAAAACAAAACAGCACTGCAACAATCTACTGATAACCATCGGAGCCACTAAATTCATAGAACATCATGTTTTCATCATATGGAGACATTGAATGACAATGTCACTAAGATTGATACCAGATTTCCCGAAGTGTTTTCTCGAGATTGGCTGGGAGTTAATCAAAATGTACACAGGCTGTAACAGATTATTCAGGAATTATTATTGTGGGCAGATGTAACTAAAATGGAATAAGTAGAGCGTTGGAGGAAGACACGAAAGATACAGCTCGATGGGGTTGCCATAAGTGAAGTACTTGCTCATAAAATTAATCAATTAATCAGCAGTGAATGATAGGATTCTTGAAATCTTGATCAAAATGAAATATGTCATGTCCATTGTTTTTGGGTCATACGCAAATTAAGGCACAATTTGGTTCAAATAAAGAGGGGTGAGGTTCCTGATTGGGTCAGTCGTACTCAGTTAGCACAATTGATTTGATTTCACAGGACATTAGATGAATGCACATTAAAGGTACGAACGAAGGTTTGTCTGTTCAGTCGTCCCCAGGTGTAGGTCTTGTCACGTCAAAGGTGTAAGATCGTTCTGTCGATCCCCGTAATAAATCCAGGGACAGGACCATATACTCATTACCAGATTGGAAATATTGGTGTTGTCCAAAGAAATGACTTTTCTCGGTACAAGCTCTGAATGCACAAATGCAATAAATCGAAATCAAATATTCCTTGAGGTCACCTCTTTTGGAATGCAAACAAATACGATGGACTGCCACACGTTCACACCAAATTTGAATGGGGGGGAACCTAGATATAGGTGGATTGGACTGAGAGGAGCGTGATGAAAATCACCCAGGCAGCCAAAGATTGCAATCGCTCAGGACATTGGCAGGGGCAAGAGGACAGTATTGGATATTTACGACCAAAATGTCACATGAATTTGGAAGCTTAAATTGTCCTATACTATTTCGTAACGTTGCTTCACTCTCTGCATACCATTCACTAAATGCCAAGTTCCGATGATGCACATCAGACAAGGACAACCGCATGTCCTTACAGTGTTTGATAAGCTTAATGATAGACTTATGGAGTGAGGGAAGTGGCAGCGGCCCCGATTCCGCACATAACTGTACAATTCAAGACATAAGATAAGTCATACAGTACAATTGCGCCATCAGCTACAAAGGAAAACGAAGTTCTTCAAGGAGAGAGACAATGAGAATTTCAGAAAGAAAGGTGGTGGGAGAAAGTATGTAACTGAGGAAAGAATGTCAATATTCACCAATGGATCAGGATAGCGATTCATCTAGCACTCGGAGATAAGTGCCAATTGGCCCTATTATGCAGGATGATGTTTTATATGTCACTTCAACGACATAGACTTAACAGGAAATTATGAACCCAGAGAAAGGAAGAACTGAAAATGCGAAAAGAACACAATCCAGGATGAAAAGATTTTGTGTGATTAACTGATTCCTCAAATCACGTGACTGCCAGCACCATGAGGTAAAAAAATACTGGACAAATAATTGACACCAAATTCAGCTTTTCGGTTTTTTCACGGCAGATCTTTCCAAAAGGAAGGGACTGTTCAGTCTGTACATAATTGAGCAGCATAAAATGTGCCACAGCTCGCCAAAGAAAGGCTCAAAGCTTGGGATAATAATTGATAACTGTGCTCTTCACAAGTTGAATAGTAGCTCCAAATAGTAAATCCAAAGTAGCATAACTAAGAGAGATTATACAGCTGCAGTTGTTTCAGCTGAAGACATAGATAAGGAAAGCTGAGACCACAATTAATTAGTGAATCTCATGTGTTGATCTTGCATTAATGGTTTACCTGTATAAAAAACTGTCGCGAAAGCATTCCAGGAAACGATTCTAGTAAAATTAAGAGGGTAATCAGTGTCTAAAAGTAAAGACAGCCAACATAGCCGTGGGCGGCACGGTGGCAGTGGGCGGCACGGTGGCACAGTGGTTAGCACTGCTGCCTCACAGCGCCAGAGACCCGGGTTCAATTCCCGACTCAGGCGACTGGCTGTGTGGAGTTTGCACATTCTCCCCGTGTCTGCGTGGGTTTCCTCCGGGTGCTCCGGTTTCCTCCCACAGTCAAAAGATGTGCAGGTCAGGTGAATTGGCCATGCTAAATTGCCCGTAGTGTTAGGTTAAAAGGGGTAAATGTAGGGGTATGGGTGGGTTGCGCTTCGGCGGGTCGGTGTGGACTTGTTGGGCCGAAGGGCCTGTTTCCACACTGTAAGTAATCTAATCTAATCAGTACAGGGAGTATTCAATCACAGGAACATAAATAAGCAGGTAATGGAATCTGGTATGAATGCACCCATTACAGGACACCAACGATAAATTTAGGATTATCTAGAAATTAAACGTGTTGCAGCTGGCAAATATCTGGCAATGTACTAATGTGTCCATGTTGAAAACTCTCAACAACGGCGATAAGAGAGGATGGAAAACATTATGAGACTCTTGGAGGTCCAAGAGCTTGACCAAACCCTGTCTGCACAGAGCCATAGATTCATATGATCAGCTGAATTGTCAAGTATGTAAGTCATGAGTCATATCATTCATGTGTAAATGCTAAAGACCGGAATTAAATATTCGGGTAAATTTTCCTTTGTTCAGGAACAGCTTTTTTTTTTAGATTTTAAGATGGACTCTTCCTACTAGTGTAACGTCAACAACATCGCTGATGCTGGGATTGAATTCTTGAATGTCCTTTGAATTATTTAGTCCATGTACCCCAATGTACTGCTCTAAACATCTGTCCCTCAACAATGAAAGGCAAGTGAACCATACACCTTTTTGGTGTTCAGATATCAGAACACGGTGATGGAATCCACATCAATATCACTCTGATCCTGAGGGTTTCACAGAGTCCTACCTCTAATCATGAATTCCTGAATCATCATGATTTTATGCCTCGTGGAAGTTTAGATGGCAGTATCACGTCCATGTGTTTAATTGGAAATTCACTGATTGCGAAGGGTGAATTACTGAAAGATTAGACTGTTGAAGAGTTGGAGATAATGTGCTGCACTGGTGGCCTGATACAATCAAGGGTCTGAAAATTGTAAAAATGTTGAAATTACGACAGGACAGGCTAAATTGCCCGTAGTGTTATGTAAGGAATAAATATAGGGGTATGTGTGGGTTGTGCTTCGGCGGGTCGGTGTGGACTTGTTGGCCGGAGGGCCTGTTTCCAAATTGCAATGTATTCTAATGTCATCTAATCTAAACTTGTAATCTAATATTTCCAAGCTAATTTCTGTTCTGCAATTAAATGGAAAATTCCCTTATATTTGAGCCAGGAGATCAGGTCTTCCACATGATACCCATTCTCTCCAATAAGAACATTTTAGCGATTACCATCCATCTGATATTCATTTGGACTCCTCATACAAATACGATGGCAACAACAGCAGGTCACAGACGAAGAATCCTCTAACAAGTCACTCAACACCTGACATTCCTCGGAGACAGTGACGAATGCTGATGCTGGAGATAAGAGCTGAAAATGTGTTGCTGGAAAAGCGCAGCAGGTCAGGCAGCATCCAAGGAGCAGGAGAATCGACGTTTCGGGCATGAGCCCTTATTCAGGAATGAGGAGAGTGTACCAAGCAGGCTAAGATAAAAGGTAAGCAGGAGAGACTTGGGGGAGGGGCGTTGGAAATGCGATAGGTGGAAGGAGGTTAAGATGAAGGTGATAGTCCAGACTCGGGGTGGCGGCGGAGAGGTCAGGAAGAAGATTGCAGGTTGGGAACGTGGTGCTGAGTTCGAGAGTAGGGACTGAGACAAGGTGGGGGAGGTGAAATGAGGAGACTGGAGCAACCTGAGTTCATCCCTTGTGGTTGTAGTGTTCCTAGGCGGAAGATGAGGCGCTCTTCCTCCAGCCGTCGTGGTGCTATGGCCTGTCGATGGAGGAGTCCAAGTACCTGCATGTCCTTCTTGGAGTGGGAGGGGGAGTTGAATTGTTGAGCCACGGGGTGTTTGGGTTGGTTGGTCCAGGTGTCCCAGAGGTGTTCTCTGAAATGTTCCGCAAGTAGGCAGCCAGTCTCCCCAATATAGAAGAGGCCACATCGGGTGCAGTGGATGCAGTAAATGATATGTGTGGAGGTTCAGGTGATTTTGTGGTGGATATGGAAGGATCACATGGGGCCTTGGGGGGAAATAAGGGGGTGGTGTGGCGGCAAGTTTTGCATTTCTTGCTGTGGCAGGGGAAAGTGCGGTCGTGGTGGTTGGATTGGTGAGGGGTATGGACCTGACAAGAAAGTCATGGAGGGAGCGACCTTTTCTGAACGTTGATAGGGGAGGGGAGGGAAATATATCCCTGGTAGTGGGGTCTGTTTGGAGGTAGCGGAAATGACGATGGATGATATGAGGTATAAGGAGATTGGTGGAGTGGTGGGTGAGGACCAGTGGGGTTCTGTCCTGATGGCGATTGGAGGGGCGGGGCTCAAGGGCGGATGAGCGAAAAGTGGAGAAGATGCGGTGGATAGCATCGTCGATCACATCTGGGGGAAAAATTGCAGTCTTTGAAGAAGTAGGCCATCTGGGTTGTTCGGTATTGGAACTGGTCCTACAGGGATGCGGCGGAGACGAAGGAATTGGGAATATGGGAGGGCGTTTTTACAGGGGGCAGGGTGGGAGGTTATGCAGTCTAGGTAGCTGTGGGAGTTGGTCGGTTTATAGTAAATGTCCGTGTTGATTCGGTCGCCCGAGATAGAATTGGAAAGGTCTAGGAAGGGGAGGGAAGAGTCTGAGATGGTCCAGGTAAATTTGAGGTCCGGGTGGAAGGTCTTGGTAAAGTGGATGAACTGTTCAACCTCCTCATGGGAGCACGAGGCAGCGCTGATACACTCATCGATGTAGCGGAGGAAAAGGCGGGGGGCGGTGCCAATGTTGATGCAGAAGATGGACTGTTCCACATATCCTACAAAGAGGCAGGCATAGCTGGGGCATATGCTGGCTACTTGTTTGGTTTGCAGGAAGTGGGAGGATTGGAAAGAGAATTTGTTCAGGGTGAGGACCAGTTCAGTCAGTCGAAGGAGGGTGTCAGTGGAAGGGTATTGGTTGGAAAAGGAAGATGCGGAGGGCTTTGATTCCTTCGTGATGGGGGATGGAAGTGTACAAGGACTGGAGTTCCATGGTGAAGATAAGGCGTTGGGGACCGGGGAAGTGATATTCATGAAGGAAGTGGAGGGCGTGGGTGGTGTCCCAAACGTAGGTGGGGAGTTCTTGGACTAAGGGGGACAGGACCGTGTCGAGGTATGCAGAGATGAGTTCCGTGGGGCAGGAGCAGGCTGAGACAATGGGTCGGCTGGGGCAGTCAGGTATGTGGATTTTGGGCAGGAGGTAGAAACGGGCGGTGCGGGGTTGTGGGACTATGAGGTTGGAGGCCGTGGATGGAAGATCCCCTGAGGTGATGAGGTTATGGATGGTCTGGGAGATGATGGTCTGGTGGTGGGAGATGGGGTCATGGTCAAGGATGCAGTAGGATGAGGTGTCCGGGAGCTGGCATTTAGCCTCAGCGGTGAAAAGGTCGGTGCGCCAAACTACTACCGCGCCTCCCTTGTCTGCAGGTTTGTTAAAGAGGTTGGGTTGGAGCGGAGGGAGTGGAGTGCTGCACGTTCCGAGGGTGAGAGGTAGGAGTGGGTGAGAGGGGTGGAGAAGTTGAGGCGGTTGATGTTGCGGCGGCAGTTGGCGATGAAGAGATCGAGGGCACGTAAGAGGCCAGCACGGGGTGTCCAATTGGATGGGGTGTGTTGGAGGCGGGACAAGGGGTCGTCAGAGGATGGGCGAGAATCCTGGTTGAAGAAGTAGGCGCGGAGACGAAGGCGGTGGAAGAATTGTTCGATGTCACGCCGCGTGTTGAACTCGTTAATCCGGAAGTGTAGTGCGATGAAGGTGAGGCCTCTGCTGAGTTATGATCTTTCATCCTCAGAGAGGGGTAGTTCTGGAGGAATGGTTTCGATGTCACGCCACCTGTTGAATTGAGAAAGACTCAGTAGATTTGTTGGACAATTTAAAAGCCTTACTATACTGGTTATCTGTTCATGATGTTCCAACAGCAGAATGTTTGGCAAATGGGCCAGTTTGTCAATTTGGGATGCGTCTCTGTTTGACTAAAATCCATTCTCTTCTTGGTATGAGATACTGTTGTTGTGTGCATGGTTTGTCACTAATAAAGTAATTTACCTGAATATCCCCGAAAATGTCTCCTTTGTCTGCAAATCAGGCAGCCAGTGAACTACATCCCTGCTTTTCTTCAGTGAAGCAGAGAGTCATTGCTCTTCGTACATTTGACATATCACAAAGTTCTTTGACTGAGAATGTTTCTCAAACACACCACCAACCAGTATGTCTGATAATTTTTTTTCTTTCGGCATACTTCCGGTCTTTGTCTGCAAATCTGACATTGAATATTATTTGTGAGTTTGATGAGGATGAAATCTTTGTGTTCTGATGTCTTGAAGTCAAAATTTAACGTGAGTCAGTTTCATCAGTTAGCCACACTCACTTAGCTATCTCACTGTATTTCATTTCTTCAAACAGCACATTATCAGCAAATTATTTTATTAAAAGGACAATGAGTGGGCTCTTTACATGATATTTTCTGCTTAATATTAAATAAGACGATGGCTTGCGATTGTGAGAGGGTCAGGCACTGTGTGTAACAGTCTGTCACTTACAGAATTATGTTCCAAGAATACAGATTTCCTTTGTCTTCAAATTATACATGAAGTGACTTAAACAGCTGGAATAGGGATGCGTCCATTGCAAAGTGATTTCCAACAAAGTACTTTGTGGAACCTTTCTGAAGCCAGAGAGACACAGATGTGTCCAGACTTAATTCCCTCACTTAAGGAGGCACATTTTGACATTGGATTGATTATTATCGAAGGGCACGAGACACATTCCTGGGACTGGAGATTGTTTATGAAGTGGACTAAATGGATGAGATTTAGTTATCCTGTCTTGCATGTCAACAAGAGGTGTTCTTTTTTAACTGCAAATTGTTAAAAAGAGATTGACATGATTCATGGTATCAGCTGTGTCTGGTGATAGGAATCTAGAAACCATGGCCACAATCTCCGATCTGTCGAGCAGACTGAGTGACTGAGACAACGAGAAATGTCTTCTCGCAAGTACCACTGAATCTGTGATCATTCCTACTTTAAGAATTGATTGACTTACTGTATTCCAGAAAATGATTCACAATGTTTTCTACACTAAGAGTATCGAACGATATTCCAGGCAATGGATTAGTGCTGAAACATCAAGACAAAAAACAAACGCTGCACATGCTGGAAATTTCAAAGAAAATAGAAAATGTGCTGGTAGTCTAACCAGTCTGGCAGTCTCTGTGGCAGGAGAAACAGAGTGAACATTTTGCATCTGATGTGACTCTTATTTAGAACAGTATATCAGTACCTACAGTGACTCAAAATTGTGTGTGTGTGAATATTTACAGGGGATTAAAAGACGACCTGTAAACACTCTCAGGAGGAGTGTGTCAGTATGTAAAGCGAATTCCAAATTAGTATTTCTTTATTTACACGCATTATCCAGGGTATGTGTCAATCTATTAACATAGCAAAGATAAGTGGGAAAACGGAGGACTGGAAAGCTTTTAAAGAACAACAGAGGATTACTAAGAAGGAAGTACGCAGAGAAAAATGAGGTACGAAGGTAAATTGGCCAATAATATAAAGGAGGATGGTAAAAGCTTTTTTGGGTATGGGAAAGGCAAAAGAAAATGGTTAAGACTAAAATTGGACCCTTGAAGGCAGAAACAGGGGAATATATTACGGGAAACAAAAAAATGGCAGATTAATTAAATTGGTACTTCAGATCTGTGTTCACTGGGGAAGACACAAGCAATCTCCCTGAGGTAACAGTGGCTGAAGGACCTGAACGTAAGGGAATATATATTTGCCAGGAATTGGTGTTGGAGAGACTGTTAGGTCTGAAGGTTGATAAGTCCCCGGGGTCTGATGGTCTACATTCCAGGATACGAAAGGAAGTGGATCGAGAGATCGTGGATGCGTTGGTGATTATTTTCCAGAGTTCGATTGATTCGGGATCAGTTCCTGCGGATTGGAGGTGGCGAATGTTGTACCACTTTTTAAGAAAGGTGGTAGAGAGAAAGCAGGAAATTATAGACCAGTTAGTCTGACCTCAGTAGTGGGAATGATGCTGGAGTCTATTATAAAGGATGAAATTACGGCACATCTGGATAGTAGTAACAGGATAGGTCAGACTCAGCATGGATTTATGAAGGGGAAATCATGCTTGACTAATCTTCTGGAATTTTTTGAGGATAGAGCTCTGAAGATGGACGAGGGAGATCCAGTAGATGTAGTGTACCTGGACTTTCAGAAAGCTTTGGATAAAGTCCCACATAGAAGATTAGTGAGCAGAATTCGGGCGCATGGTATTGGGGGCAAAGTAGTAACTTGGATTGAAAATTGGTTGGCTGATAGGAAACAAAGAGTAGCGATAAATGGCTCCATTTTGGAATGGCAGGCAGTGACCAGTGGGGTACCGCAGGGATCAGTACTGGGACCGCAGGTTTTTACAATATATGATAATGATATAGAAGATGATATTAGCAATAACAGTAGCAAATTAGCAGCTCGGTGGCAGGGTGAAATGTGATGAGGATGTTAGGAGATTACAGGGTGACCTGGGCAAGTTAGGTGAGTGGTCAGATGCATGGCCAATGCAGTTTAATGTGGATAAATGTATGGTTATCCACTTTGGTGGCAAGAAGAGGAAGGCAGACTACTGCCCAAATGGAATCAATTCAGGTAAATGGGCAGTACAGAGAGATCTGGGTGTTCGTGTACACCAGTCAATGAAGGTAAGCATGCAGGTACAGCAGGTAGTGAAGAAGGCTGATAGCATGCTGGCCTTCACAACAAGAGGGATCGAGTATAGAAGCAAAGAGTTTCTTCTGCAGCTGTATAGGGCGCCGGTGAGACCACACCCGGCGTACTGTGTGCAGTACTCGTCTCCAAATTTGAGGAAGGACATTCTGGCTATTCAGGGAGTGCAGTGTAGGTTCACGAGGTCAATTCCTGGAATGGTGGGATTTCCTTACACTGTAAGACTGGAGAGACTGGGCTTGTATACCCTTGTGTTTAGAAGAATGAGACGGGATCTGATTGAGACATATAAGATTATGAAAGGATTGGACACTCTGGAGACAGGAAACAAATTTCCGCTGATGGGTGCATGCCGAACCAGAGGACACAGCTTAAAAATACGGGGTAAAACATTTAGGACAGAGATGAGGAGAAACTTCTTCACCCAGAGAGTGGTGGGTGTGTGCAATGCTCTGCCCCAGAGGGCAGTGGAGGCCCAGTCTCTGGATTCATTTAAGAAAGAGTTGGATAGAGCTCTCAAGAATAGTGGAATCAAGGGTTATGGAGATAAGGCAGGAACAGGATACTGATTAAGGATGATCAGCCATGATCATATTGAATAGTAGTGCAGGCTCTAAGGGCAGAATGGCCTATTCCTGCACCTATTGTCTATTGTCTATTGTCTCCGAAGGAATTTGAAAGCTCAAACTGAATAACTCAGAGGGTGTATATAACAGGACCGCCTACAGTGTGTCATCATTCACATAGGGGCATGTTCATTGGAAAATGCTCAGTGTGTAACAGGTCTATAAAGAGATAGCCCACAGGGAGCTGCTTTTTGAAGCTGCGCCAAGGACACATTCAGAATTGAGCGTCACTGGAGGGTGTTCATACTTACATGAGATGTCACAGAATTTCCAGGGTGTCTTCGCAGATTGAGGCAGTATTTATAGAGACCTCAGGAACTGCGAGAGCATTCACTGTGTGTCCTCGCGAATTGTGTGCATCATTCCACAGTGTAAACATTATTGCAGTTCTATTTACAGGGTGATCACATAGACCTGTTTCAGTCTCCAAGAGTTCATCCTCCCTTACAAAGTGAGGGAGGGCGGCAGTACCTACTGAGCATCGTCAGCGAGTGAACTTTATTTAAAGTATCCTTGGAGCATTTGACAGCGTTCACAGAGATTTTGGAAAATTGATTCAAAATTTGCAGTGTACCTGGTGGAACGGTGGGAGTATTTTCTTGGGATCCCTTCTAGTGTATTATTACTTACAGAGGGTATTCAGTGAAACTGCCAGGATTTAGATGGCGTACCTGAACAGTGTATCGGCGTTTACAGGGAGTCACTGCTACACATGTTCTCATTTTCATGGATTCTTGGCAGGAATGCAATACCTTGGAATCCCTCCATTCTGAAAGCAGACGATTAAATCTATCAAGTCTCCACCGACATGCTGAAAAATATCCCACCTCCGTAAACCAAAATCCAGCATTTTCAGTGGCAAATCCACGCACCTTAATACCCTTGGAGTTTGGGAGGAAACTCAAATGGATACGAAGAGATTGTGCAAATTCCATACACACGTCCATTCGAGTCTGGAATTGAACCCAGCAATGTTGGGCTGCGAGGAATGCAACCACAGGGATTCCAAGGCACATTTAATAACATTCCCAGGGTTTTCAGATAGGATGCATCAGTGTTTACAGCATGAAGCTGTGGGCAGTGTGTCAGCATTTGAACGGTTTTTCTGGGTAGGGTGTGAATATTTCAAGGCTCTTCTTTTGGAGCGTGACAGAATTCTCCAGGGAATGGTAGGAGAGTGTGTCAATATTTATAGGGAATACTTCAGGTAATGTTTCAACATTTGCAGTGTGGGATGGGGAGTCGGTAAATTATGACAGCGAATCCTTGCAAAATGTTGCAGAAATCCCTGTCCCTGGACAGTTTATCAGTGTCCATAGGGAATCCAAGGGAATTGTGACAATGAGGAGTAGCTTGCTGGCTGGTCCTGCTCGTTCACATTCCGAGGGACCAAACTTCGATCCACCTTCGGCCGATTATGTGGACTTCGAACATTCTGTCGATCGGTGATATCCAAGTGCTCCAGTTACTTCCCACAGTTCGATGATGTGCTGTCTAGATTGATTAGTCATGGGAAATGCAGTTTTATGGGAATAGGGTGTGTTCGGGTTGGATGCTCTGAAGGGCGTTGGTGTGCCTCCAATGGGCGGAATGGCCTCCTCCCACATTGTGCAGATTCGATGGTAATTACAAGTTGTCCCGTATATAACACATCAGCATCTACTGGGTGTCCCGGCGTTGGGGGGGGAGGGGGGGGGGGTGGGTGGGGTGGTGGGAGGGGAGCGGGGTGATGCATCAGAACCTGAAGCCTGACCCAAGGATAACGCAGAGGTATCTATACTGTGTCCCAGAGGAGATACAGCAGTATTTGTAACATATACCAGATGGGATGCAACCGTACCTACAACGGTAACAGACTGGATGCAGTAACATCAACATGCTGTCCTGACGGAGTCACGGTAGCTCAGTGGTTAGCTCTGCTGCCTCACAGAACCAGCATCCCAGGTCCAAGTCCAGCCTCGGACAACTGTCTGTGTGGGCTTTGCATGTTTTCCCCCTGTATGCGGGTTTTTTTTCCGGGTGCTCCGGTTTCCTCCCTCAGTCTGAAGATGTGCAGGGTGGGTGAATTGGCTATGCTGAATTGCGCATTAGTCAGAGGGAAATGGGTGTGGGTGGGTTACTGTTCGCAGCGTCGATGTGGATTTGTTTGCCGAAGGGCCTGTTTCCACACTGAAAGGAATCTTACAATCAATAATGAAACTGTAGAGGAGAAAGTGAGGACTGCAGATGCTGGAGGTTCAGAGCTGAAAAAGTGTTGCTGGAAAAGCGCAGCAGGTCAGGCAGCACCCAAGGAGCAGAGGAATCGACGTTTCGGGCATGAGTCCTCCTTTAGGAAACTGTATACACAGCAACAGTAGAAGGCCATTCAGTCCCTCAAAATGCTAAGTCATTCAATTTAATCCTCCTTAATTATCCAGCTCATTCTCCTGTTCAAGTTGACTTCCCATACAGTTTGTTCTTTTTAACCTCCAGAACTGAACGTATCTCCTTCCTTGAAACATTCAATGCATTGGCTTCAACTGCTTCCTTTGGCAGTGAATTCCCGGACTCAGCATTCTGTGGATGTGGACGTTTCTCTTCATCTCAGTTCGGTTTGAGCCAGACTTTATCCGTAGACTCTGACCCCTGCTTCTCGACTGCCTGGTCAGCAAGAACATCCCTCGTGTATGTACCATTTCTCACCCTTGTTAGAATTTTGTAGGTTCTGCGATTCCCCTTCATTCTTCTCTGCTCCCCTGAATATCATCCTACCGAATCTAATCTCACTTCACACCTCATTCGTACCAATCCAGTAATTAGTCTGGTTAACCTTTGTTATACTACCTCTGTAACCTGAACATCCTTCCTCAGATGAAGGAAACCAACTCCACAAAATACTCCAGTGATGGTCTCATGAAGATCCTGCATAATTGCAGAAAGAAACCCTACTCTGGAAGCTGTGGGTGGCACGGTGGTTAGCACTGCTGCCTCACAGCGCCAGACATGGGTTCAATTCCCAATTCAAGCGACTGACTGTGTGGAGTTTGCACATTCTCCCCGTGTCTGCGTGGGTTTTCTCTGGGTGCTCCGGCTTCCTCGCACATTTCAAAGATGTGCAGGTCAGGTGAATTGGCCATGCTAAATTGCCCGTAGTGTTAGGTAAAGGGGTAAATGTAGGGGAATGGGTGGGTTGCGGTCTGTGTGGACTTGTTGGGCCGCAGGGCCTGTTTTCATACTGTGAGTAATCTAAACCCGAAAGCTCTCAATGTGAAGGCCAACATACCATTTCCCTTCTCAGCCCCTGCGACTTTCAGTGAATTGTGCACAATAACAGCTCGTTGTCACTGAAACATCCGCTTCTCCCAACCGAGGATTATTCAGCCAAAAGACTGCCTTCTTGTTTTGCAGACCAAAATGCGTCGTAACTGAGATGCCATGCATTTTACCCTGCATACAACCATTATCAATGTTAACACAATCCCTGAGGACACAGGTAAACTTTCCATGAATGCACTAAATATTGAGATACGTGCCTGGGGCTATCTGCAACTACTGATACGCTTCCTGTGGAAACACTGTAAACAATGACATTGTAGCCCAGCACCCCGACAGACGCAGATAGATTCCAAAGAAGTCCTTTTAATACTGAACGTCTTGCTGAGGATACTTATAGATACTGTAATGTCACTGGGGATGCCCAGTTAGTAATACAACCCTCCCTGCAACCCTCGACGTCAGAACGAACTGTCCATCAAATCACTTCGATACCAATATAATTTCTGGTGATCATCCAGAACCTATCACATGCAGACCCATGCAAACACTATGGTCTCTCTGCGAATGTCTGTTGCACTCTGACACAGTACCGCTAGTCCCATGTAAACATTAACAACATTTTGTGTAAGTGATGATACACTCTGGGGAATTTCCTGTGAAATACTGCCCATGAAATTCCGTGTGAATATTGACAGCCCCAGTGGATTCCCTGGAAGCACAATCAGTTTTAACCTAGACCCAATGTAAATACCTCAAAACGCCATCAAGACAACCTGTAGATGTTGCTACATCCTCTCTGGGACCCTTGTAGGTCCTGTTGCATTACATCTGGGAAACCATGCAGACACTGCTGTATCTCCTCTGGACACACTATGGATGCCTTTGCATCCCCCATGGGACACGCTGGAGGTTCTAATGCATTGCCCCCGGGACACCCTGGCGATACTGATGTGTGATCATCTGTTATATCATCTGTATGATTTCCCTGTTCTCTGATGTCCCCTGTGTTTGGGGCAGTGGTGAATCGCACGTGTATGCTACGCACCAAGTGACGAACTGCCAGTACATGACGATTCCGAGGCCTGCAGCGGGAGGTTACCGTCCAAGATGCAATTTGGATCTAGCTGTACGGTGCCTGTGGAGACACCAGGCTGCGTTCATGGTGAAGATCCACATCGCCTTCCATCTCCAACTGAAGACCTGCCTGCAATGAAGGACTTCAGTTCACTTTCCGAATGTCAAACAGCTGAGCATTGACGTTCAGTCAGTGCTAATTACAATCATTCAGCTGTTTGTTTTAAATTTTATCCCGACATGCTGCGATGGTCCATGGGAACAGCCAGGGGCACGGGAGTGTCAAGGGGTGTTTTGAAGTTGCCATCGGAGAATGCGGACTGAGGGGACAGGGGTAGGGAGCGGATGGGGGGCGGGGGGGAGAATGGGCGCAGATTTAGGAGGGGGAGGAATGTGTTGATTCAGGAGGTGGGGACGACGTGGTTTTAGGGGCGGGGAAGGGTGAGATTGGTCGGTGGGTTCGGGAACAGGTTGAGGGGGCAGGGGGCATGTGATTTGAGTGGGCGGGTAATGTGTGGATTGGGAGGCAGGTTGTGCGCGGATTGAAGGGAGGAGGGGAGAGTGGGGATTGACATGCCATGGTAGGATGCGGTTTGAGGGGATTCGGAAAGGGTGTTGAGTTGAGTGGCTTGCGGAGGGGAGGGCGCGGATTTTGGGGGTGAGGGAAGGGAGCAGATTGAGGGGATTGCGGCTGGGTGAAGGTTGAGAGGCGGGGTTGGGGAGGATTGAGTGGGTGATGGAATGGCTTTGAGATGATGTGCTTGTGGAGGGGAGGGGGCAGATTAAGGTGGCGGATGGGGAGAGATGATTGGGGACGGGGAAGGGAGAGGATCAACATGGAGATTGTCGTTTGTTGATTGATGGGACGGAGAGAGACCGGATTGAAGGAGCGGGGGAATGGTGTTGGGCTGAGTGGCTTGGGGAGGGTAGGGAGTGATTTAGGGCCACGGGGACGTTGTGCTTTGAGGGTATGGAGGGAGGTGCGGATTGACGGAGCGGGGTAGCATATGAAAAGACGAGATGGAGAGAGTGGTTTGAAGGGATGCTGTGCTTAGTATTACTGTCGATGAATGGTCAGTTTTGTTCAGGGAGCTGTGTTTAATATTGCAGTCAATGAATGGTCATCGTTGTGCAGGGAACGATGTTTAAAATTATTGTCTCTGAATAGTCCGTTTTGTGTGGGACAGCTGTCTCCAGAACAAAAGAGAATAAGATATAGGAGCAGGAGGACCCTGCTCCACCATTCAATAACATAAATGCGTGATCTTTCTGTGGACTCAACTCCACTTATCTTTCTTCTCATCCTAACCCTTCAATCCTTCATTGTTTAAATTATATCCATCTTTACTTTAAAAACGTGTACTGAAATAGCGTCAACGAATTCACTGGGCAAGGATTTCCATGCATGTACAACTCCGTGAGTAAACAAGTTTGTTCTCAATTCAGACCTTAACTTGCTCTCCCTAATTTTGAAACTGTGCCCTCTTGTCCGAGTTTCGCCTGCCAGTTGAAACGTCCTGTCTTCGTCGACCTTATCTTTCCCCTTTGTAATTGTATATGTTTCTGTAAGAACCACACTCATTTTTCTTAATTCCAATGAACATAATCCCAGTCTAGTCAGCGTCCCCTCGTCAAACAATCTCCAAAATTCCGCACGCATCCTCGTGAACCTCCTCTGCAATGCCTCACGTGCCAGTATATCCTTTCTCATGTAAGGAGAACAAATCAGTACACAGTACCCAAGGTGTAGTGTCACCAGCACCCTGTAGAGCTGCTACATATCCTCTCTGCTTTTAAACTCAGTTTCTTTCGCAAGGAATTTCAAAATTCTAATTGTCCTCCTAATTTCATGTTGCATCTGCACAACTAGCCATCTGTGATTCATCTCAAGGATACAAACATTACTCTGCACAACAGCGTGCTGCAATTTCTTTTTGTCATTCAAGTAATAATACCATTTTACCATTACTGTTTGCAAAATGGGTGACCTGACATTTACTGCCATTGCATTCCTTCTTCCAGCCAATTGCCGCTCACATGAAGTATCTAAGTTACTCTGCAATGTTTCACAGTTCACTGCATACTTCGCTCTGCCGCACATCTTATTGCCATCTGAAAACTTTGACACATTATACGTGGTCCTTAACTTCAAATCATCCATTTGAATTATGAATAATTGCTGTTCCAACACTGATACCTGAGGCACACCATTAGTTACTGATTGCCATCGAGAAAAGCACGCATTTATCCTCATTCTTTGCTTCCTGTTAGTCAACCCATGTTCTATCCATGCTAATACATTACCTATGACGCCATTGATATTTATCTTATGCAGCAGCCTTTTGTATGGCACCTTGTCGAAGGCGTTGTGGAAATTTAGATACACAACATCTACTGGTTCACCATTGTCCACTTTGCTCGGTACGTCTTCATAGATTTCCAAAAGGTTTGTTAAGCAAGACCAGCACTTCACGAACCCCTGCTGCCACTGCCCAAATTACAATTTCTACCCAGACGTCTTGCTATTTCTTCCATGGTAATAGACTCAAGCATCTCCCCCACGGCAGAAGTTAAGTTCAGTGGTCTATTATTCCCCATATTTTGTCTACTGTACTTTCTAAAGAGTGGAGTCACATTTACTGTTTTTCAATGTGCTGGAACTGTCACAGAGTCCAGAGAAGTTGGGAATTTACCACAGTGCACTTGCTATTTCTCACGCCATCTTGTTTCGTGCTCTGGAATGCATTCCATCAGGGCCAGCAGACTTGTTTATCCTTAGCTCCATCCACTACCTCTTCTGCAATAATGATTTCTTTCAGGTCCTCTTCACCTTCGTCTCTTTGTCAATTACTGGCATGTAGTTAGTGTCCTACACTGTGTAGAGTGACACAAAATACCTCTTCATTGCCTGACCATTTCACCATATCCCATAACTAATTGGCACTTTGTTTTATACTTTATAGTAAGTTTTAGATTAGATTAGATTACTTACAGTGTAGAAACAGGCCCTTCGGCCCAACAAGTCCACATCGACCCGCCGAAGCGCAACCCACCCATACCCCTACATTTACCCCTTACCTAACTCTACGGGCAATTAAGCATGGCCAATTCACCTGACCTGCGCATCTTTGGACTGTGGGAGGAAACTGGAGCACCCGGAGGAAACCCACGCAGATACGGGGAGAACGTGCAAACTCCACACAGTCCGGAGGCAGGAATTGAACCCGGGTCTCTGGCGCTGTGAGGCAGCAGTGCTAACCACTGTGCCACCGTGCCGCCCAGACCACTTTTTTGGTCTGTCTTTGTGTTTTGTGCTAGTTTTTCTCTTCCTCATGTTCTGCCTTACTTTTCTTTATAGCACTTTTTGGGCCCTTTCTGCTAACCTTTGGATTTTCCTCAAATCCCTGCTTTCCCTCTGATCTTGGATACTTTGTACGATATTTCTTTCAATTATATAGCCTGCCTTATTCCCTGAAGCAACCATAGTATATTGCCCTTTTTCTTACAATCATTCCATTTCACTGGAATATACTTTTGGTGGGCACTCTGAACAATTGCTTTCAAATGGAGGCAACTGTCCCACCATAAAATCTTTATTTCCAGTCTAATTCAGCGAAGTCCTCCCTCATCCTGTGGTAGTCCCACTAGTTGATGCACAGGATCCTGGTACTGGATTTTAACTTCATACTCTGCATCTGAATTTTAAATTCTAAAATATGTGATCGTTCCTTCCAATAGGATCCCTAAATATGAGGTCATTAATTATTCTTGTCTCATTACGCAGGACTATATCGAGGATAGTTTGCTGCCTTATTGCTTCAATTTGTACTGTTCAAGAAAACTATTATGGATATTCTCAGCGAACTCCTGGTCAATGCTACTCTGACTAAGCTGTTTCACCTAATCGACATGATCGTTGATGATAATTGCCACATCATTTTTACAGATATTAGTCATTTTTGGTTATAGCCTGCCCCAATATGATTTTGTTACGTGGCGGCCTATAGACTCTGCCTATTGGTGCATTTTCCTTCTTAGAATTTCTGGTGTCCAAGCAAATAAACTTTAACTGCATATAACCTACATTATATCTCAGCACCGCCCTCATGTCGTCCTTGAATGTCACAGCTACATCACCTTCCTTTGCTTCCTGGCTGTCCTTCCAAATAGCCCGGTAAGTGTTGTTCAACATGGGGGTGCATTGATTCATCAGTCGAATGAGGACGCTATGTGACAAATAGCAAGATGGTTCCTTGTCCATATTTACCCTGAAGCCACGAGACTTCATGGGGCACTAAGTCAATGTCTAGGACTCCCAGAGCAACTCCCTGCCGTCTGTATCTCACTGTGCTGCCACATCTGCAGGGACTATACTGCCAGTTGGACGGAACACATGTTGGGATGGTGTTGGTACTTCCTTTTACGGTGTCTGTAAGGTATGAATCTGTAAGTATGACAATGGCAGACTGTGTTTGACTCGTCTGTAACACAGCTCTCCCAATATTGGAACTAGTTCCGCTTAGTCAGCAGGAGTTTGCAGGATGGACAGGGATGTTTTGGACGTTGACGTCTGCGGTGTCCCGGTCGATTCCAGGTGATCTGTTCAGTTTCATGCCTTGGAGGCTTTGTTATGATTGGCACAATTGAATGACTCGCTGCGCATTTTCAAAGGGTGACTTAGAGTCAAACACATTGTTGTCTATCTGGAGTGATATTCGGCCAGATCCGGTGAGGATGGCAGATTTCCATCCCTGACTGAGATCAGTGAACCTCTTTGGTTTTCCTGACAATCGACGATGATTTAATAGTTATCAGTAAAATCGTTACTCGAGCTTGTTTTAATTGTTGACTCAATTTCCAACATCTATTTTGTAGTGATTCTGATGTGGGTGCCCAGAACATCTGCTGACCTAACCGATTAGTAATCCAACAATATCTTGAGATCTACTCGGAAACATGCGTTGTGCTCTGCTGCTATTTCTTATCCTGCCCTGTTTTTCTTTCCATGCTTATATTATTCTGGAAAATATTGAAATGTCATCCGGACTGCTTGAATGTCATTCAATCCGTTTTGTTTGAGCAGGCATGTAGATGCAGCTGCACATCAGAGAAGAACAGGAAGAGCTAATTGATTATAGTACACTGTGACTGTCACTTAAACAGTTTTTCTGTCCAGACACTAAACGTTTTTACTGAGGTTCAGAGAACCTCAAGATTATTAGAGCACAGATGGAGGACACTCAGCCCATCGTGTGTCCATGAGTTCTCCAACTGCACAACTGGAAGACAGAGAGTGTGTGTGGAGATTGAGGGGGTGAGTGGGAGTGAAAGTTAAACAGAGAAAAGAAAATGACGGGAGATAAACTGAAAAAGGAGGGAAAGGGGAACAACAGAATGAGTGAGGGAGGAAGGGGTCTTCAGCGAAGGGGAAATAAGATAGATCCGAAGATAGGATGATGGCAGATAGACATGAACAGACAGATTATGGAAATTTTATCCAGCAATTCCCATGGACTGCAAACATTTTGTCTAGTGCCATATCCTTTCAACAATATGCTGAAACTGGCTGAGATCCCTGATCATTGATCTCTGATAATATTACAGTGCTAAGTTGCTGATAGTTAAACAGATTCCAATGGGCCAATAGATATGTTCCAGGGAGAAGGTGGGTTAATTAAAATAGAATTGGCCAACAACAGCTTTAACTGATAACGCTCACACTGTGTGAAAGACAGAGGTAGAGAATCTCGGTGAGGACGATCACTCACAGAAGGGAAATCAGCATCTCCGTTGTTGATAAAATAATGATTAGAGCCATAGAGTCATAGAGATGGACAGTACAGAAACATATTGTTCGGTCCAACTCGTCCACGCCAATCAGATATCCTAAACCAATCCCTTCCCATTTTCCAGCAAATGGCCCATATCCTCTAAACCATTTCAATCGATGTACTATTCCGGATGCCTTTTAAAATGCTGTAATTATACCAGCACCACCACTTCCTATGGCAGCTCATTCCATATATGCACCACTCTCTGCGTGAAAAATTTCTGCCGTACGTCCCTTTTTACACATTTCCACTCTCACCCTCAAACTATGCTCTCTTGTTCTGGATTCTCGCACCCCATTGAAAATGCCTTGTCTACTTATCCTATCCATGCCCCACATGGCTTTACAATCTTCTGTAAGATCATCAATCAGCCTCCTAACCTCTAGGGAAAACAGCCCCAGATTATTCGGCCTGTTCCTTTAGCTCAAATCCTCCAACGCTGGCAACGTCCTTGTACATATTTTCTGAATACTTTCAGGTTTGACAGCAACCTTCCAACAGGAAGGAAATCAGAATTGCGTGCAATATACCAAAAGTGGCCTAACCAATGACCTGTACACCCGCAAAACGATCTCCCAACTCATGCATTCAATGCTCTGACAAATAAATGAAAACATACCGAAGGCCATCTTCACTATCCTATCGACCTGCAATGCCATTTTCAAGGAAATATGAACCTTCACTCGAAGAACTGTGTGTTCAGCAACACTCAGCAGGACCTTACTATTATGTACACAAGTACCTTTTTGATTTGCTTTGCCAAAATAAAGTCCCTCACATTTATCTAAATTAAACTGCATTTGCCACTTTTCAGCTCATTAGACCATCTGATCAAGATTCCATTCTGCTCTGTGGTAATCTTTCTTCACTGTTCCAGATACCTCCAATTTTGGCGTCATCTGCGAATTTACTTACTGAACCTCATATGGTCACATCCAAATCCTTTACTTAAATGACAAAAAGCAATGGACCCTTCACTGATCCTTTTGGCATCGCACTTGTCAGCAACTTAAGTCTGAAACAACGCTCCGCTACCACCATCAGTCTTCCACCTTCGAGCGAGTTCTGTCGGCAAATGGCCAGTTCTCACTGTATTCCATGAGCGTTAACATTTCTAAATACTCTCCCATGGGCAACCCTGTCGAACACCTTACTGAAGTTCATATAGATGACATCTACCACTCTGCTCACATCAAGAATCTTTGTTAATTCGTCAAAATAATCAGTCAGGTTCTCATGCACAACGCCATGCTGAATTTACCGAAACGGTCCATGCCTATCTAAATACATGTGAATCCTGTCCCCCCAAAAATCTACCCACCGCCAATGTCACGCTCACCAGTCTATAGTTTCCTAACTTTACCTTATCACTTTTCTTAAATAGTGACACCAATTGAGCCAACCTCTAGTCTTCGGCACCTAACCTGTGACTATCCACGGCACAAATATCTCAGCAAGGGGCCGAGCACACATTCCCCTAGCTTCCCACAGAGAGGGTACGCTTGATCAAGTCCTGGGGATTTGTCGACTTTTATTCGTTTCTGGACATCGAACATCTCTTCATTTGTAATATGGATATGTATCAAGTTGTCACCATCTGTCTACCCATATTTGATATCTTCCATGTCCTTCTTCATTGTAAACACTGATGGAAAATTTTCGTTTCGTAGCTTCCCATCTCCTGCGGCATCACACATAGGCTGCCTTGCTGATCTTGGCCCTTATTGCATTTATAAAATGCCTTTGGATTCTCCATAACTATATTTGCCGAAGCTATCTCATGTCCCATTTTTGCACTCCTTACTTCCCTCTTAAGTATATTCTTCCTGCCTTTATACTTTTCAAAGGTTTCATTTGATCTCTCCTGTCCAAACCTGGCATATGCTTCCTTCTATGATTGATAAAGTATTCCACCATATCCTTAGATTTGTAATCCACATTTCAATTTATGCAGATCAACGTTACGAGTGTATTTTAACATTCTTACCTCTTTGTACTTTCTGCAATTTGGAATGTACAGAAAGACATTTTGTCGTTTAATTTCCAGTTACATAAACGAATTTCATTAATATTATCTCTCATCATTCCTCATTGTAGATGTATTCTTGAATCTGCCCTTCATACGAGATGTAAAGAATAACGGTCCAAGACTGATGGCTGGATTATATTATTGTCCCTCGGTCCAGTCTAAATAGCCATGTCCCAAGTTCTCTCTTTTTTCTGTCTTCTTCCCCAACGTCATAAACAGAATTTAGTTGACGTCCAGTCAATGATACTTCGTCACAGTTCATTGATATCGATAACCTCAACAGCATGACCCTCATATGCCCTGTCCGAACCTGGAATAAACATCGGAATTGCGTTTGTCGGATAGAAATCTGGGCTAAAAAATCCATGCCTTTTGTCTGTTATATCCACATTGTATGAAGCAAGTCTCCCCTCCGGCATCTGTACTTAAAAAAAACTTCCAATGTTTTTATATACATTATAATGACTGATCTTTAGTTACAGAATGTATGTTTCGATTTGAGAAGAGAGAAGTATGTTTATTTTCTAACAATCCCATTACTCCCATAGCCAAGGCAGATTGAATGATTACACATAATCAATCCACCATCTCCAATATTCCTTCCCTCAGTCACGCTCGCTTATCCCATGCACAATGTGTAAATTCTCAAACCTCAGGAAATCATATTTGTTTGGAAACACATTTTGGAGGCAGTTGCACTTCACGGAACAAAATAATAGGAAAGTGATTATGATTCTAAATCCTTTACTGAACAAGCCAGTCTGCAGAGGTCCAGAAACGTTTAATACATATCATTGTGGCTGTATGGTTGTTTTGTGGAGGGCGCACTGCTGCTGTCACCGCTACTTCACCGCGCTAGAGACCCGGAATTAATTCCAACTTCGTCTGCCTTTCTATGTGGAGTTTGTGCATTCTTCCTGTGTCTGGTTGGATCCTCTTGCCGTCTGAAGATATGCAGATTAGAGTGGATTGGCAATGCTAAATTGCCCATATTATCCATGGATCTGTAGAGTTTGTGCATTAGCCATGAGGAATAGGGGTGGAGAGAGGCGGAATGTTCTTTGGCAGGTCTGGGTAGGTGTGATGGGCCGAATGGCCTGTTTCAGCGTCTTCAGAGTTTCATGCATTAATCGCAGCAAAGGCAGTGGTCAATCAGCTCACAATGGCTGCACCAGCTCGGACTGCACTACATTTATATTGTTGTTCTCCTGTAATCACCATGACGTCCTGTGCATTGTGTTACCATGTGTTTGTTTTCAATTCTGAGTACCCTGAGCAGATATGAGCAATATTATCAAATCGTACACCGAGCAATTTAAACAGTGTATGTACAAAACATTATTTCCTGTATTTAATGTTATCCTGTTTTGCTCATTGTCGATTGGCATTCCATCTCCCAAATATCCTCGGTTTCCTTGCTTTGCCTTAATATTTCATTCCAGTTGTCAGAAAGAGTGATGATGACTGGGGAATATCATTGTACTTCCCATGCAGTCTCGATAGCCACTGTGACCATTCCATTCTGTCTCCTCGCCAGTGTCATATTTATTCAGATACTGACTCATTAATCCAGGGTTTTAATGAAGAAGTTCATTGTAAATGCCATGTGTGGCTTTGGTCTAAGTAAATGTGTGTACATATTGCTGCTTTAAAGGATATAAACTGCAGTATGAAAATTGTCAGTTTGTAGAACAAAATGGAAGCGCATTGAGTGTTGAAGTTACAAAGGTTCCTTTTTCGAGCATTGAGAGGAAACTCTTGACAAATGCATACATCCCGTGTACAGTCAGGGCAAACGTATCCTGTGATAAAAAGTTGAAGTTTGTTTTCCAGTGAAGAAGAGTTCATTGGACTGAAACACTCTCAATTGTGTGTTTTGGGGGCTTTCGGAGTCAGGTGGTTACAGCATTGGAAACGCACAAGACGGCATAATCATATAATCTGCAAAAAGAAAACGTTCATCATTCTGTCTCGCCACGGCTTCGCTAGGACAATTGACTACAGAAGATGACAGCAATGGCCACCGATGTTACCATCCAATCCAGTTCAGTTACTACAATGACCTAAAAATTCTGCACTGAAAGGTTTTAACTGGAAATGTTTTTTTCAGTGACTATGACTGATTTCAGTCTCCATGGAGTCTAAACAGATCAAGGAGGCTTTCGTTCTCCTATTTGTAACGGGCTTCATTCAATGTGTCGTCTCATTGTTGCAGCAGGAGTATTGTCTGCGGAGACAAGGGGAGGGGAGATCAGAATCTGGGAGCAATGGACTGGAATGTTTCAACAATGGACAACAGGCACTTATTCTTGGGCATTTCCTATCTTTCTTGGCAAGCATTACCATAACAGAAATACGGTCTACTGCTCTTAATTCAAGCAGGTTAATATCCCATCCTCACTGCAGTTGATGTTCCTGGTAAGTCCTTCGAGATCTTGACATTTATTAATTCCATACTCCAGGTTAAACTTCAATTCTATTCCATAATTTATATTTGGAAAAGACAAAGTCTCTTGTCTTAAGTTGCTTTTACGAACTCCATTCATGATTCCTGAATTTCAGACCGCCACACTCACAAACATCTGAGAAGAAAACTTTTTACAGCCTCAAAAATCCAATTTGCTCTGAACTGATTTATGTCTCTGTGTTCTCTTCACCAACAAACTTGTTCACTAGCAACTCTATAATATCCCCAGTCCTCGCCTCTGCTGAATAAACCATCAACTACGCCGAGATAAAATTCACACTGAACCGTTCCAGCTCTCTTTTGGCCTGTCGTCGGAATTGAATTTTTTTTAGCACGAACTAGTTCTTCTGTCTGAAGTTACTTTACGACAGGAACACCATTTAGAGTAGTAACGTCACTGGGCTGACAATTCAGAGGCCCACGTTATTACACTGACGTCACTGTTTCAACTTCAACCACAGATGACGGTCGAAATTAAATTCAAATGATAGAAAACCAGGTCTTCGCGAATAACAACCAGAAAGGAAGCAGGGTCTTGTATAAAAACTTAACTGTTCCCGTGATGTCGTTTGCTAAAGACAGCAAAGATTATTATCTTTCAAGATTAAAAGTAAGTTCAGATACACTAGCATGTGCTTGGCTGCATACTTCCTCGGGGAATGTTCAGAGTAAAGGTCAATTGCTGATGGTCAACAAATGCTGCCCTTGTCAACAATGACAATATCCTCTTTAATGACAACATTAAATGTTAAAACAATCAATGAAAAGATGCTGGAGGTCTGAAAAAATAAAACGGAAAATGCTCGTGAAACTGCACAGTTATGGAAACCTCTGTTGAGAGTTAGCATTGCAAATCTACTGACCATACATCAGTACTGAAAGAAACTGGAAACCAGTGTGATTGATGTTGGTATCAGGAATGTCTGTTTTGAAGGGAAGAAGGAGTGAGTTCAACAAGTCGTAGGAAAGGGAAAACCAGTATTGTCGATGATTATCTGAGGTAGGAATGGAATGTGATGTAACCGTCTTTCTTTTTGTCTTGAATCCATAATCCTATGTAACATACCCATGTAGGTTACATCCCGTTTTTGGATTAAATTGAATTATGACCTTGCTGTCTCTCTTCCGTGATTGTCGTCATCATGTCTACTCAATAATACGGTATGCATGTTGCTATTTGGGGGAGAATTTATTTTCCTTTACAAGATTCGTTTGTGAAGTTGTTGTCGCATTGCCTTCTTGAAGTACTGCAGTCCATGTGTTGTTGTACATTTCCGGTCTCTGCGACCATCCAGATCTTTTTTTTTATCATTTGAAGAGATTCAAACAGCGGAGAGGCTGCTTGCCCATTCCTAATGTCAACAGCATTTGGCCTGGGGCTGTCATCTATAGACCAGACCAAGTGAAGATGACCGAGTTGCTTCCGTGAAGAACATTAATGAACCAGATAGGTTCTTGCTGACAATCGACAAGCACTTCATAAAATCCAAAATTCCAGATAATTTATTCACTTCAAATTCCACCATCTGCCGTGGCAGGGTTCGAATCCAGAGTCTGACCTCTGTGTCACTGGTTACAGTTTTAGTCATAAAGTTTCTACGCCATTGTCTCCCCAGCATCTCCAACAATTGTGGACTACACAAGGATACAGTTGCATTTTTACAAACACGTTTTACATGCCAAGTAATTGGAAAAGCACATGTAGCAATACAACTAGCACTTTTCGTACCTATTCCTGCATTTGTGGACCGTTTTCCAAGAGTCTTAATTGACTGTTTGGGATCCCTATCTCAACCTAAAAGTTGATAAAATTATTTGTTGAAAATAATGGGAGTGTCCACTAGATTTCCAGAGTGTGTTTCACTTCACAATATCACAGCCAAAAAGATTGGCAAAGAGTTAGTCAAATTGGTGTTTTAAAAACTTAACTCGAGCGTCAATGACCTCCAATTTTACACGACAGGAGCAACAGGAGCTATGACCAGGTGGCTACCAGCAAGATAAATTACTGCTTTTCAAAACTTACTTTGTGAATAGGTGAAGCGTACACTGAGCAGGAGCAGCCACGGGACTCCTGAGAAAGTGAGGCAATATACATGTGTGGTTGCGTTATCCGAAGCACTACTTATTTAGTGTCCTCCACGCATTCTGTTCCACACACCAAAAATACATTCTGTGCGCCGGACTGGTAATGTTCGTAGATATCGTTTTCCAATAATATCTTCTGGAATTTAGAACAGAGAAAGTTGCGTTTTGGGCATTTTAATGCTCCTCCAATAGAATGTGGGAGGTAGAGGTTACCACTAAGGTCCCTTTTGCTTTACCTGCAGGAAGTGCGCGCAAAGCCAGCTCCTCAGCAATAGGTTAAGGAACGAGCTGGAGCGGAATGAATTTCGGATCATTCAGTCGGCAGAAGGGATAATCGTGACGAATTATAGGAAGGTAGTCACACCTCAGTTACAGGATAAAAAAAGGAGATGGGTTACAGTCAGATGACGGAAAGGGGACTGGTAGACAGTTCAGGGATCTCCTGTGGCCATTCCCCTCAGTAACAAGTATAGCATTTTAGATACTGTTGGGCGGGGGACGACAGACCATGGGTAAGGCACAGCGTATAGGTTTCTGGCTCTTATTCAGAAGAGAAGGGGAGAGGCAGCAAATATTAGACATTGGGGATTCCATATTGTGGTGGAAAGATCGGAGTTTCATGGGAAACAAACGAGACTGAGGGTTAGTATGTTGACTCCAAGGTGCAAGAGTTTGTGATGTCACAGATCGTGTTTTTGGGATCATTGAGGGGGAGGCGGAGCAGACCAAAGCCATGATCCACATAGGTACCAACGAAATAGTTAGGTAAAAGGATGAAGATTTCATGCAGAATGCAGGGAGCTAGTATGGAAACATACAGCTAGAACAAACAGAGTTGTTATCTTTGGTTTGTTACCCGTGCCACGTGCTAGCGAGGCAAGGAAAAGGGAGCGAGAGGAGTTGAACGCATGGCTACGTGATGGTGCAGGAGGGAGGGATTCGGATATCTGGAAATTTGGGGCTACATCTGGGGGAGGTGGGACCTCTAGAAACAGCACCTGAACCAGAGGTGTACTAATATCCTGTGGCGGGAGGGAGCGAGTGGAATTGGCTAATAATCTTGGAGGTGGTCTAACATTCATTCAGCAATGGATGGGAAACCAATGTGTACAGTAGGTTGTGAATAGTGAGATCATAAATTAGGATTCAAGATGCAAGAGTGCATCAGTTGGCAGGAAGCTGTCTTGAAGTGCGTCAACTTCAAAACCAGGAGCATTTGGAATTAGGTTGGTGAAATTGTGGCATGGTTTGGTATTTGGAAATTCGACGTAGTGGCGATTTCGGAGACATGGATAGAGCAAGGACAGAAATGGGCGTTGCGGTTTCCAGGGGAGATATGCAGTAGAAAAGGGAAGGTGGCCAAAGAGGGTGAGGTATGGCATTGTTCGTCAAGGACAATGTTACGGTGGCAGAAAGGACGCTTGATGAGGTCTCGACGACTTAGCTGATGTCATAAAAAGGAAAGGAGAGGTTACACTGTTGGGAATTTGTACAGGCTTCCGAAAAGTTCCAGAGATGTCGAGAAAAGGATTGAAAGGATGATTCTGGATAGGAACAAAAATAACAGGGCAGTTGTTATTGTGGAAAATAACTTCTCAAAATTTGTCCAGAAACGCAATAGTTCGAGTCCTGCAGATGGGTTAGTTATTTTTCCAATGAGAACAGGAAGGTTTTTGACACATAATGCAGATACATGAACAAGAGGAGAGGGCCACATTGAATTTAGTACTGGGTGATGAATCAAGTTCAGGTGATTGATTTGGAGGTCGGTGAGCACTTTCATAACAGTGATCACAATTCTGTCAGGTTTCCTTTAGCGATGGAAAGGGATAGACTAATAAGGACAGAGGGCAAGAGTTACAGCTGGGAAAAGGCAATTTTGATGCCACTAGGCAGGAGTTAGAATGCATAGCGGATGGGAAGGAAACTGCAGGGAATGGTTACAATTGAAATACAGAGCATATTCAAGGAAGCGCTACTGCGTGTTGTTGGTATGCATGTATCTGTCAGACAGGGAGGAAGTGTTGGAATGAAGGATCCATGGTTTAATCAAGAAGCTGAATCTCTTCTAAAGACGGAAAAGAAAGCCAATGTTGAGATGAGACGCAAAGGTTCAGTTTGGGCGCTTGACATTTACAGGTTAGCAAGGGAGGATCTAAAGAGAAGCTAAGAAGAGCCAGGAGGTGACATGAAAAGTCTTTGGCATTTGGGATCAAGAAAAACGCTAAATCTTTTCATAGGAACGCCAAGATCAAGAGAATGACTATTGAAAGATTAGGGCTAGTCAAGAACAGTAGTGGGGAGTTATGCATGGAGTGCGAGGAGGTGGGAGAAACGCTAAATGGACGTTTTCCCCACAGTATTCACATTGCAAAATGACAACGTTGTCGAGGAGAACATTGAAATACAGGCTGTTAGACGAGATGGGATTGTGGTGCATCGGAGGAGGTGTAAGCAATTATCGAAATTGGGGAAAGGATTAGGAGCCCTTGGAGGACAGGGATTTATTTTAGGATCTCAATTCGGGCTTACACCAATGGGGATGTTCATTCAGAAAGAAAAATGTTTATCATTTTACTTCCTGTGATCTCGGACGATTTCATCCTGTTATGATCAATGTTAATGTTGTATTCTACACAGTTACCGCTGTGGTATTTTGGGGTAACGTTCCGTGTATCTTCATCCCGTTGTGCTGGAATTGGTCTTCATGCTGCAGCTCCTCAGTTGCTGCACAAGCACCGCGATTTATACCGTGACCCATACTAGATGGGGAGTGAGGCCAAGTGGCGGGCAGAGAGAGAATGGGATTGAAGATGGAAATTGAGGAAAAAGCGATAGAGAGAGAGGAAGTGGAAGGTGGGGGTGGAGAGAGTAAAGTGGGGTTGGGAGATGGAGATAGAATGGAGGAGGCGAGGCAGAGTGGGACGGAGAGAGAGAGAGGACAAGGGAGTCGAGATAAAGACAGAGTGAGTGTGTGGTGTGAGAGAGAGTGGGGTGGGAGTTCGAAACCGTGTGTGGAGGGAGAGGCAGCAAGTTGCGAGGGTAGAGAGAATGGGGTTGAGGGACAGAGAGCCAGTTGGAGGGGTGGAGTGGTGGGAAGAGAGGGAGAGGGAGAGAGAGGAGAGAGTGAGGGAGCAGAGATAGAGAGGGGTAGGGGTGAGAGTGCGAAAGAGAGGGGAGAAAGAGTGGGGAGAGAGACTTGGAGGAGCACAGACGGACAGACAGAGAGTGGAGTAGAGAGACAGAGAGAGGGCGGAAAGAGCAGAGGAAGAGAGATAATGAAATAATATTATGGAGAAGGGAGAGAAAGGGAGAGAGAGTGTGGGGGAGAGAGAGTGAGCATGGGAGGGAGAGAGACTGGGTGGTAGAGAGAGCGTGAGAGTGGGAGGAGGCAGAGAGAGAGAAAGTGGGGACGGACAGAGACACAGATACAGACCGAAAGGGGGCGAGAGAGGGGGGAGAGAGACAGAAGATGAAAGGAGAAGACAGAGAATAAGAGAGAGAGGTGGAGGGGGAGTAGAGAGAGAATGAGGTGGGGAAAGGTTCGAAGAGTCGGACAGAGAAAAAATAGGATGAGAGATGGAGATTGAGAGAGATTTTGAGAGAAAGGGATTGGAAGGTGGGTTAGAGAGTGTGAGAGAGAGGGTTGGGAGACGGAGAGAGAATGGAGGGGAGAGGCAGAATGGGGTGGAGGGAGAGGGAAAAACGTGTTATGGCAGACAGAGTGTCGAGGAAAGAGAGAGGGCGTTGAAAAGAGGGAGAGAGACAGTGAGTGCGACGGAGAGAGTGTGGGGGGTGCATAAAGAGAGATTAGGATGGGGAGAGAGAGAACGCGGTAGAGGTGGTGTGGGGGAGATTGCGTGGAGAGAGAGTGCAGGGGAGAGAGGGGGAAAGTGGGAAGAGAGAGAGAGTGTGAGGATGGAAGAGCGAGAGAGAATGAAACATATGTGTGACAGAATGGGAGGGGGACAAAGAGAGGGGGAGGGTCGGGGAGAGCGCGAGTGGATAGAGAGATTGAGCAAGGAGGTGGGGAGAGTGTGTGGAGCATGAGCGAGGGAGGAGAGACAGTATAGAATGGTAGCGGAAGATAGAGAGAGTCAGGGAGGGTAAGGTGTCAGAGATACAGACAACGTGTAAGAAGGAGGGAGAGAGAGTCAGACAGAGCGGAGGGAGAGAGAGATCAAGAGAAAAAGAGTAGAAGAGACACAGATAGGGAAGGGGTGAGGCAGCGAGAGAGTGGGAGGCGAGAGAGAGATGGCTGGGAGAGATAAGGAGTGTGGGGAAAGAGAGTTGTGGAAAAGAGAGGGATGGTGCAGAGAGATATTGGGAGAGAGACAGAGGGAGAGAGGTGGATGGTTTGCGGAGAGACAGAATGGGAGGGGGTACGAAAAAGAGCGAAAGAGTGGGAGGGGTTAAACACAGAGAGCGTGGATGGGGAACAGAGAGAGTGGAAGGAGGATAGAGAGAGAGAGAGAGAAAGAACTGGAGGGGAGAGTGAGGGCGAGAGTATGTGAGAGAGAGCCACAGAGAACGTGGGAGGGAGAGAGGGCGAGAGAGTGTGGATGGGACAAGGGAGAGGGGTAGGGGGCAAAGAGTGCCCGGGAGAGTGGGAGGGGAGAGCGAGACAGATGAGGAGGACATAGAGAGAATGGGAGTATCGAAGAGACAGTAAGACCGGACAGAGCGAGAGAGTGGGAGGGGGCTGACGGGAGCGTGTAGAGGGCGTGGCAGTTGAGGAGAGAGAGTGAGGGGGCAGATTGAGAGAGGAGGTGGGGAGAGAGGGGAGCGTATAGAGAGTGTGGGAGTGGAGGAGAGAGTGGGAGAGGGAGAGGGGGAGAGAGAGGAGGGAGAGAGTAGGAAGAGAAGAGGGTGATAGAGAGACGGAGAGAGAGCAGTTGAGGGTGGAGGTGGAGACAGAGAGAAGTTGGAAAGTGAGAGGTTTCGAGAGAGGGAGATGGGATGTAGAGAGCGAGAGAGAAGGAAGTGGGAGAGACAGAGAGCGAGTGGGAGTGGGAAAGAGAGAGCCAGCGTGTAATGGGGTTAATATGAAAGACAGAGTGTGGGGGTTAGAGACACAGAGAGAGTGGAAGGGCTGTAGAGGGAGAGAGAGAGGGGGGATTGGAGGTGGGGAGAAAGAGATAGAGTGGGAAGGGCCAAACAGAAAGAGAGAGTATATGGTGTGGTGGAGAGAGGAACATAGAGTGCCTGAGGGAGAGGGAGAGACTAGTTTTGCATGTGTGAGCAAGAGTAGGAGGTTGGGGAGGGAGTCCGCGGTGAGTGGAGAGAAAACGGGATAGTGGGAGAGGAGAGAGAATGGGTGAGCGACAGGTGGGGAGATTGAGAGTGGGAGTGGAAGGCAAAGACAGAGTGAGACAGAGAGGGAGAGGGGAGAGAGGGATTGGGAGCGGTGGAGACGGAGAATAAGAGGGGGAGACGTGAAAGAGAGTGGGAGTGTAGGAATAGAGAGACAGAGAGCGCGTGGAAGCGGGGAGAGGGCTAGGGAGAAAGTGTGTAGGGACAGAGTGAACGAGAGAACTTATGGGGCGAGATAGAGAGAGTGGGAACCGTGGAGATGGAGAGAAATGGAGACAGTGGGAGGACAGAGTGGGAACGAGCGAGCGAGAGCGAGCTTGGGGGAAGCGAGAGGCTGCTGTAGAGACAGATTGAGCGGAGAGATAGACAGAGTGTTGGAGAAGAGAGAATGGAAGGGGAGAGAAAGAGAGTGGAAGTAGCAGAGAGATTGGGAGTGGAAGATAGAGAGTGGATGGGCGGAAATGAGTGAGGGGGAGAGAGTGTGTGTGGGAGGGGGAGAGAGGGAGTCGGATTGGGAGAGAGTGTGGGGTAGGAGAAGATGAGATAGGGACGGGGAGATTAAAGGGGAGAGAGAGAGAGGGAGCGGAAAAGGGGAGAGAGGGAAAGAGAGAGCGAGAGAGGGCATTCGGGGAGGCAGAGAGAAAGACCGTGGAACACGTGGAGATGTTGAGGGATGGAGAGAGTGGGAGGGCACAGACGGAGCAAGCGGGGAGAGAGGGAATGCGGAAGAATGACATAGAGAGAGTGAGAGGAGAGAGTGCAGGAGAGACAGAGTGGGAGAGGAAAATATAGAGAGTGGAAGGGAGAGAGTTTGGCAGGGTGAGAGAACGAATTGGGGGAGAAATTGTGTGTGAGAGGGTAGGAGGTCAAGAGAAATAAAGTGGGATAGGGAGAGAGTGAGAAAGGGATGAGAGACGGAGTGAGAAAGGAGGAGAGAGAGAGGAAAATTATGAGGGGCTACAGAAAGAGAGTGTGTCAGCAGTGAAGTTGAGAGAAAGAGTGGGCGTGAAATCGAGAGAGTGGTGGGAGGAATGCATGCAGCGAGAGAGAGTGACGAAGAGAGGGAGAAATGGGGCATCAGGGGAGAAAGACAGATTGTGGGAGGGCGGAGAGAATGTGAGAGAGGGAGAGAGGGTGCAGGGGAAACAGAGTGGGAAGGAAGGACAGAACGAAAAAGTTTGGAAGAGAGAGAGAGTGAGGAGAGAGAGAGGGGAGACAGATCGCGAGATGCCAGAGAGGAAGACAGAGGTTGCTGAGAGAAGTAGAGTTTGGAGAGACAGGGTGAGAGAGAGATGGCAGTGGGTCAGCGACAAGTGATAATAGGAGGGGGAAATGAAAGAGAGTGTGAGAAAGAGAGATGAGTGGGAGTTGTGAGCGGAAAGATATAGGCACAGACTGTAGGAGTGGAGAGAGAATGGGAGAGAGAGAGTGGGGGAGAGTGTGTGATAGGAAAGAGAGGGGGAGAATGGGGACTGAGAGCGAAGAAGGGGACAAGCTGTGCAGGGGAGAGATATAGTGGGACGTGGTATAGTGCAATGTGGACTTTCAGAGATGGGAAAGACAGAGGGAGGAGGAGAGTGAGGGGAGTGGGTGGGAGAGAGGGAGAAAGTGGGAGGAGCGAGAGAGACGGTAAGAGGAGGAGAGAGAAACAGTGTGAGGGGAGGATGGAGAGTGGGATGGGGAGAGAGAACGGGAAGGGACGAGAAAGCGACTGTGATGCGGAGATAGAGGAGAGAGAGTAAGATGCGTGGCAATGAGGGTTTGAGAGAGAAGCTGAAGTGAGATTAATGTAGAGAGAGAGGCAAGAGAGACAGTATGAGCAGAAGAGAAAGAAATTGGGTGGAGATAGAAAATTAAAATAAGCAAGAGTGGTAGGGAGGGAGAGGGAAAATTGTGAGGGGGAGTGAGAGAGTGAGATAGGTAAAGAGTGGAATGGGCGGCGGGAGAGAGAGAGAGGTGCAGTAGGATTGTGTGCGAGAGTTTGGGAGGGGGACAGACAGATAAACGGAGGGGAGATGGAGTGGAATGGAGAAAGCGAGTGGGATGGGTGAAAGAGAGTGTGACAGTGGACAGAGAGAGAGAGCTGTGGTCGGGGGAAAGAGAGAAAGTTTTGGAGCATATACTGAGAGAGTGCGAGTGGAGTAGAGAGCGAGAGACAGTGGGAGTGGTGCACAGAGAAGTGGGAGAAGCATAGAGTGCGAGAGCGCGTGAGGGGCTGTAAAAATTGGAAGTGAGAGAGAATGGAAGGGCAGGGGAGAGAGAGTGTGGGGGATGAGAGAGTGGGTGGCGGGGGTGGCAGAAAGGAGCATAGGGAAGAGCGATTGGGAGGAGGGAGCGAGACTGAGCGAGGAGAGAGACGGGTTAGAGTGAGAGAGCGGGGAGAAAGACAGAGTGGAAAGGGAGGGAGTTGAGGTGAGAGAGAGTTTGGGGGCTTAGAGTGAGAGAGAGGAATGAGGACAGAGAGTGTGGGTGATGTGGCTAGAGAAAGAGAGAGCGAGAGGTAGAGAGGGTGAGATGGGTGAGAGAGATGTGGAGTAGAAAGAGGGAGTGGGTGGCATGCGGGACTCAGTGTGGGCTGAGTGTGGGTTGGGAGACATAGACAGAGAAAGAAGGGGAGATAGAAAATGAGGGATGAGAAAGAGACAGAGTAGGATGGTACAGACAGTAGGAACATGGGACTAGTATCGGGAGGAAGGTGGCACTGCTGCAGAGAGCTAGAGAGAGTGTGGTAAAAGAGAATGCGGAAGACAGAGAGAGTGGGATGGGGCAAGAGTGAATTAGATGGGGAGGGAGAGAAATAGAGATGGGGAGCGAGAGTGGAATGGACAGAGGAAGAGCGTGGATAAGTGAGAGAGAGTGGCGGGACAAAGAGAGAGTGGGATGGGAAGAGACACAGTTAGGAGGGGTGAAGAGAGCGAGAGAGATTGAGGGGAGAAGGCGAGTTGGGGAGAGAGAGAGACAGATTGGGGGCATGAGAGAAAGAGCGAGAGGGAGGGATGAGAGAACACTGGAGGAGTAGAGTGAAAGGGAATGAAGGAGTGAGAGAGTGAGCGCGGAGAGTGCGTGTGAGGAGGATATTGATAGAGTGAGATGGAGGAGGGTGTGAGAGGGGAATGAGAGAGGGATTGAGAAAGGGCGAGAGAACGAATGTGTGGGGGGATGCAGAGAGAGAGAGCTTAATTGGGGTAGAGAAGGAGAGAGTATGTTTTCGGTGTAGAGATAGCTGGGAGGGATGCAGAGAGGAAGTAAGAGTAAGCGAGGAACGGAGAGAGTGGGCCAGCGGTTGAGCAAGAGAGAGTGGAAGAGGGAGCAAAACTGGGAGGGGAAACCGAGAGTGTGGAACAGAGAGAGAGTAGGAGGTCGGAATAGAGTGTGGTGAAGAAGAGTTTGAAGGGAGAGAAAGGGGAGGGAAGAGAGAGATACTGGTGAGACAGAGCGAATGGGGATGAGAGAACGCTGAGTGGGAGACACAGCTACAGAAAGAGGGCAATGGGACAGAGACAGAGCGAGTGAGGGAGACAGGGAGAGAGAGAGACGGGGAAAGATTGAGCGCAGAGATAGAAACCGGGGGAGAGAGATTGGGATGGGGAGAGAGAAAATGGGTGCAGCGAGAGAAGTTGGGAGTGACAGAGACAGAGGGAGGTGGTAGAGACAGAGAGATGAGAGAGGGTCAAGCAAGTGCGTGACGTAGAGAGAAAATGGTGGGGACAGTGAGAGAGGGGAGAGTGAAATTGAGGTAGAATGGGAGAGATGAGGAGAGGAGAGAAGGGGAGGAAAATGAGTGGAGAGCGAGAGAGGGACTCGGAGAGAGAGAGGAGGAGGGATCGATACAGAGAGAAGGGAGAGTGAAGAGAGATACAGATAGATGGGATGAGAGAGAGTTGAGGGAGAGGAAGAGAATGGGTGTCGGAGGGAGTGTTGGAGAGGAAGAGAGCGTGTGACTGGAGGGAAGAGAGGGGGAAGAGAGAGTGGAATGGGGAGACAGAGAGTGGGAGAGAGAAAGATTGGGAGGTGTATGAAAGAATGTTGAGGAGAGACAGAGGGAATAGGAGAGATTGTTTGGGAAGGGAGAAGGACAGAGAAATAGAGGGAGGGAAAGAGCAATAGTAAGAGGGGTACAAACAGAGAGGGAGATAATGGGGTAGAGAGGGAGATAGAAAGTGTGAGTGGGTAAGAAAGAGAGAGAAGGGGAGAAAGTGTATAGGGAGAGAGAGACTGTCGGACGGCGTGAGAGAAAGAGAGTGAGTGAGAAAATATGGGGAGAGATGAGACAGTGTGTGTGAGACAGAGTGGGAGGAAGTTAAAGGGAGAGTGCGGGTTAGGGGAGAGCGGGAGAGTGGGAGGGAAGATAAAGGGGATGGAGAGAGAGGAAGAGCAGAGAGAGAGGTGGAAGAGATAGAGTGGTGGGAGAATGAGGGTGGAGTGAGAGGCTGAGGAGAGGGTATAGAGAAGGGGAGAGAGAGGGATATAGTGAGCAAGCATGGTTCGAGAGAGAATGGCTGTGGGTCGAGAGAGAGAGTGTGGAACAAGGAAGATAGATATAGTGGATGTAAAAGTCAGTGCGATTGGGCAGAGAAGGAGATTGGTTTGGGGAGAGAGCAGGATAGAGAGAGAAAGTCAGGGTGGGAAAGAGAGAGAGTGGGTTGGGAAAACAAAGGGACAATGGCGGAGAGGAGAGGGGGAAAGAGAGTGAAGGTGAGATATATTGGGACGGTGAGATAGAGGCAGATTTGGTGGTTGAGGCATAGAGATAGAGAGAGTGTGGTGAAGAAGAGAGCTTGGGAGGAGGAGATAGAGAGAAGTGGTAGAGGGAGAGTCGTGCAGAATGAGAGTGCGAACGAGAGTCAGTTGCAGCGCAGAGAGAGGGAGAGTGGAAGTGGGAAAGGGAGAGAGCAATGAAAGAGACAGTAGGTTTGGAGAGAGTAGGAAGGGGCATATACAGAGAGGTAGAGTAGGAGGAGGGTGGAGGGAGAAAGATTTAGAGGGGTTAAATGGAAAGAGATAGTGTTAACGAGGGGACAGAGATGGAGAGAGAATGAGATAGTCGGCAGACAGACTTGGAGGGCGTACTGAGAGAGTCGGGAGTGGGATGGGGAGACAGTGGGGGAGGCAGAAAGAGAGAGAGGACATGAGGCAGAGTGAGGAAGGAAGGATTGAGAGAGAGTGGTTGGTTTCAAGAGAAAGAGAGAGTGGAAGGGGCGAGAGGAAGAGAGTGCGAGTCAGGGAGAGAAGGAGGGGTAGTGAACAGAGAGTGGCGGGAGGTAACGACAGAGTGAGACTGGGAGTGGTGTAGTGAGGGAGAGTGAGAGTGAGTTTGAGCAAGAGAGGTTGTAGGGGTGTAAAGAGCGAGAGATAGTCGAAGGTTAGAGAGAGTGTGGTGAGACCGACAGTTGTTGGTGGGAGGTAACGACAGAGTGAGACTGGGAGTGGTGTAGTGAGGGAGAGTGAGAGTGAGTTTGAGCAAGAGAGGTTGTAGAGGTGTAAAGAGCGAGAGATAGTCGAAGGTTAGAGAGAGTGTGGTGAGACCGACAGTTGTTGGGGATTCGGAGTGGCTGGAGAGAGAGATTGGGAGGTTGGGAGAGAGATAGAGAGGGGGAAGAGGGAAGACGAGGGAGACAAAAGGGGCGGGGGAGAGCGAACAAGGCGAGAGAGACAGTGGGGTAAAGACAGATTGGGAAGGGGAGAGAGGGAGCAAGAGAGAGAGGGGAGTGGGAGAGTGAAAGAGTCATCTGTGAGTGAGAGAGAGAGAGAGAGACGGAGAAAGTTTGAGTGGAGCGAGAATGGAGAGACAGTGTGGAGGAGAGAGAATGGGAGAGGGGAGTCAGCGAGACTGACAGTTATCTAGAGAGTGGGAAGGGGAGAGAGAGGACGTAGTGCGAATAGAATGGTTGACAGGGAGGGTGGGGTTAGAGAGACAGAGTAGGGGGAGAGTTGGAGAGACTGTTGGTTAAGAGATAGTGGGTGTGGAGAGGGAGTGGGAGTTGGGCAGGGAGAGAAGGACAGCGTGGTAACGATTTGAGAAACAGGTAGAGACAGAGTAGATGGGTTAGAGAGTAAGTGGTGGAGAGGGAGACAGACAGTGGGGGTTGAGAGAGAGTGGATGTGAAGGAGAGAGGGTGGGGAGAAAGAGGGCGGCGAGAAAGAGTGGAAGTGGAAGGAGAAAGACAGAGATTGAGTGGACAGAGAGTGACGTATTGTGAGGCAAGAGAGTGTGGGGAAAGAGAAAGAGCGAGAGGATGGGGAGAGGGCGTCGTGGTTGGACGAGAGAGAGACAGCGAGAATGTGTTGGAGGGAAGTGAGAGAGGGACGGGAGAAAGAGGGAGGGAAGAGAGAGAAAAGGGGCGAAGAGAGACTGGGGGACTGATACACAGACAGAGAAGAGTTAGAGAGAAGGAGGGAGAGAGTGGGGTGCTACGAGATTGGGGAAGAGACAGAGAGAGTGTGAGCTAGAGATAGAGTGGGAGGAGGAGGGCGAGAGTTGGAGGGAGAGAGAGCGTGAGGGCGTAGAGAGAGAGAGTGGGAGTGGGGTAGATAAAGAGAGGGGAAAGAGAGGTTGTGTTTGGAGATAGAGTCAGAGGGTCGCAGACAGAAAGGGAGATAATGGGAAGGGGAGATATAGACAGAGTGGGTGGGGCTAAAGGGAATAAGGGAATGAGAATGATGGGAGCAGAGATAGAGAGAGGATGAGGCAGTAGAGAGAGAACGTCAGGGGGTGCAGAGAGAGTCACGGAGGGGATAGAGAGAGAGTGGGGAGCATGGAGAAAGATAGACCAATTGACAGAGAGGAAGGGACCGATGTGACAGAGTGGTGGGCGGAGACAAAGAGCGCAAGAGAGTACTGGTTTGGAGTAAGCGAGTGTGTGATGAGGAGAGCGAGAGAGAGAGGAAGGGGGTGGGAAAGAGCACCACAGTGGCAGGCGCACGGACAGAGAAAGACTGGGAGTGGTGTAGAGTGGGAGAGAGAGTCATAGTAGGTTCAAGAGAGATGGGATGGTTTTAGAGAACGAAAGACACTGGTTGCAGCGAGTGGGACGTGAAGAGGCAGGTGTGTGGTGATACAAAGAGTGACATGAGAGAGTTAGAGGGTGGAAGAAAGACAGAGAATGGGAAGTGGAGACAGAGAGGAAGAGGAGATAGAGAGAGTGGAAGGGGAAGGAAAGAGTGGGAAAGGAGAAAGGAAGCGAGAGAGAGATGGGAGTGGGTGAGGCGGAGAGACGGAGAGAAAGAGGGAGAGAGTGCAGGTAGAAGGAAGAGACACGGAGAAACTGGAAGGGTAGACAGAGTTAGCAGAGCGGAGATAGTTGGAGGGGGAGAGAGTAGGTTCGGTGACAGTGAGGAAGAGTGTGAGGGGTAGAGAGAGAGAGATTGCGGGAGTTGGGTAGAGAGAGACAGAGTGGCAGGGGGTAAAGAAAAAGAGACAGAGAGATTGGAAATGGGTTATAGAGAGTATGTCAGAGAGGAAAGTGAGAGCGAATTCGAAGAAATTTAGCCAGAGAGTGGGAGGGTAAGGATAGGGTGGTGGTGGAGAGAGATCTAGAGACATTAGTGGAGTGAGAGAACGTGTGCTCGGGACAAAGATCGAGTTTCTGGGGGCAGAGAGTACGAGAGAGAGAGGGAGGAAGAGAAAGAGAGTGTGGCGGACGAGAGAAAGAGTGGGAGCATGAGGAGAGAGGGAGTGGTGGTTGGAGGAAACAGTGCGAGAGAGTTGGTTGGGGTGAGTGAGGTTAATGGGTGGAAATACAGGGACAGTGGGAGTGCGGGGAGTGAGATTCTTGGATTGAGAGAGACATCGAGAGAGAGTGGCAGGAGAGATGGAGTGGGAGGGACATAGAGGGGAGGTTTTGAAGACAGATGGAGAGTGGGACAGGAGAGAAATAGAGAAAGAGGAGGGCGTAGAGAGGGAATGAGGTGGAGCGACAGTGGGGGCAGTGAATGATATTGCGAGAGAGAGTGAAGTGGAAGAAAGACAGTGAAAGAGAGAGAGGTAGGTGAGAGGTGGAGACAAAGACTGAGAGAGTGGAAGTGTTCAGTGAAGAGAGAGAGAGGAGAAATAGGGTGGTAAAGGGGAGAGGGGAAGAGTTGGAGGGGAAGAGATAGAGAGAGGGAGCAAGGAAGGAAATAGCGAGAAAGACTTCAGGGAGGAGAGAGAAAGCGAAAGATGGGTAAGAGAGAGCGCGTGGGAGATGGGAACTCGAGCGAGAATTGGAGGGATAAGAGACAGCAAGAGAGAGAGAGAGGGAGGTGGAGATCGAGAGAGTGGAAGGGTGAGAGAGCATGGGAGGGAGAGGGAGTAGGTGAGAGAGAGAGGTTTACTGGGAGGTAGTTAGAGAGAAAGTGTGGGTGAGAGAGCGAATGAGTTTCGGAGAGAGTGTGGATGTGAAGCGAGTGTGGGAGTGTTAGAGAGGGAGGAAGGGTGAGCGTATGATAGATGTACAGAGAGACAGAATGGGAGGAGGCAAGGGAAAGAGAGTCAGTTGGAGTGGTTGGAGAGAAATAGAGAAAAGGGGTGCAGAGAGAGCGCGCAGCGATGCAGAGAATTGGGAGTGAAGACAGAGTTGGAAGATAGGAGAAAGAGAGAATGGGGAGAGAGAGATTGGGAGAGTGAGAATTACAGTGGTGCGCAAGAGAGAGAGACATGTTGGGAGCAGAGGAGAAACAGAGTTAGAGGGAGGAGAAAGGGAGTGATAGTGAGAGAGGGAGAGTGCAGGGTGGGGAGAGAGAGTGGGAGGGAGAAAAGTGAGTGGGGAAGATCGAGAGAGTGAAGGCTAGAGCGAGAGGGAGGAAAGAGAGGGTGAGGGAGAAGAGAGTGTGGGGAGAGAGAGTGGGGGAAGAGGGAGAGTGGGAGTGGTTAGAAACAGCAAGAAAATAGAAGGTATGAGAGGACAGATGGTGGCAGAGCGTAGATAATGAAGGAGAGATGGGGAGTGGGAATAGACTGAGACAGAGTGGGAGGTTTAAGTGAAAGAGAGGGTGAGATGGAGCAGGCAGATAGTGAGAGAATGATTTTGTAGATCGCGAGAATGAGAGGGGATAGAGAGAGTCATGGAAGGGAAAAGATGGAGGGAAAGGATTTGCAGAAAGAAAGAGAGGGCGTGAGACCAAGGAAAGGGTGAGAGAAAGTGGTTGGTGTAGAGAGAAAGTACGAAAGAGTGTGTGACTAAGTGAGACAGAGAGAGTGAGATAAGGAGAGCGTGAGAGAAAGAGGGGCTAGTGAAGAAAGCATGGCGGGATAAAGATAGAGAGAGGTGGGAGGGTTGTAGAGGATAAGTGATAGTGGGTGGGTAGGTTGTGTAGGTTGGAGGTAATTGGAGGGGGAGAAAGAGTGTGCCTGGAGACAGAGAGAACGGGAAGACGGGAGTGAAACAGAGAATGGTTGGAGAGAGAGGGAATGAGGGACAGAGAGAGTGAGTTGACAGCGAGGGAGGTGAGACAGAGTTGGAGGGTAGAAATAGAATGGGGAGTGAGGAGAGGACGCAAGAAGAGGGGGAGTGTGAGATTCAGAGTGAGAAATAGTCGGGTGAGAGAGATGCAGTCGGAGAAAGTGCGAGGGGATAAAATGGGGAGCGAGTGGGAGTGGGCGAACAAGTGTGGGAGAGCGGAGATAGAGAGAGTAGAGGTGAGAGATATAATTTTGGGCGGCAGAGAGAGTGGGAAACGTAACAGAGAAGAATATTTGAGGGGTAGAGAGGCAGTGGGGTGGAGAGCGAGCGGGTGTTGGGAGAATGCGAGGCACGTAGAGAGAGAGGGAGAGAGTGGGAGGCGGTAGGTAGAATGGAGAGTAGAGATAGAGAGTATAAGATGGGAGAGAGAGTGTGCCGGAGAGGGAGAAAAAAAGAGTGGGAAGGAAAGGAGTTCGTGTAAGTGTGTGAGAAAGAGTGGAAGGGTGCGACAAGAGAGTGCGGTGAGCAGACAGAGAAAGAGAGATAGACTTAGGGCGAGATGAGTGTGTGCAAGTGCAAAGAAAAAGAGATTGTTTGAGAGGACAGAGAGCGCGACAGTGTGTCAGAGGGAGTGAGACTGTATGGGTGTAGAGAGAGTGGTAGAATGGGAAGAGACAGAGGTGTTTGGAAGAGAGAGAGCTAGAGCGACAAGACCCTGGTTTGAATCCCATCTTGGCGCACTTACACCTTCTCCCCGTGGCTATCTGGGTTTCCTCTGGGTGCCCCGGTTTCCACTCGCAACAAAAACACTTGCAGGTTCAGTGAACTGATCATGTTAAATTGTGTACAGGGTCATGTCGCTAAGGTGTATTTGTCCGAAGTAAATGTAGAGTAGGAGGGGAATGGTTCTGGATGAGTTACTATTTGGATGGTCTTGTTGGGCTGAAGGCTCTGTCTTCACATTCAACGAAAATTCAACGGATTTTGCTGACTATTCAATATACAATTCGTTTTCCTGTAACTTTTTTTTATTAAACGATGTGGATGTAAAGCAATTAGTGAATTGACGAACTTTATATATATATAAGTCGAACTCCATTTGACTGCTACACAACTCTCTCTTGGCGCTAACTGAGCAGCAAAATGCAACCTCAGAATCCACTGCCAGGAAAATGCAAGCACAGCTACAACAGGAAAGGAATCAGCTCGATAAGCCTGAGAAATGAGCTTGAAAGTGGTAATATCTTGTACATTTAGAAGGAACTTAATTTCACACTGGACCAAAATTTACAGAGATCTGGAATTCCGTGTAGGCATCATGTGCTCAGTCGGTTTGCATTTTCTCTGATGAAGCGCATCGTGAAAGGTACAATGCTGCAGTCAGTGATTGTCGTCTTAAAGTGCTTCATTTACAGAAATGTTTCATTACAATATATAATTTAAATATTGAACGACACTGTGTTAAGGTAACCATTACTTCTGTTTTGATTTTTTCCGCGATTTGTGGCATTTCGCCCGAGACATGTTTTTTCGCCTACGTTTCATGACATGAATTCCATGGTTTTGTATAACATAGTGTTCCAAAGGAACTCAGCTGCCATCTTATAAAACCTAACTATAATGATGGCTGATCCTCTACCAAAAAGCGATATCCTGCATTGTTTCCATTACTATCGTGTCCAGAAATCCTTACATTCGATGCCTTGGTTTTTATTGCCTCATCTGTGAGAGAATTCCGAGCTTCGCCAGTGTCTGAGTGCCGACGTTTATTCTAATCTCAATGCCTTTACCTAATGCTGTAGCTGCTTGTTTTAGAAGTACAAGCCCGGGGAATTATCATCCTTGCTGCCAATGTGTCTCAATCTTTGTGAGTTTGTCCCTGAGATCTCCAGTCATTCTCCGAAAGCTTGGGGGATATGACCCCAAACCTGATCCCACGACAAGCTTGTCAGCCCAGAGATCAGTCTGGTCTTTCTTTGCTGCAATCCATCACTGTCAGGTTTGTGCTTTACTATGTAAGGAAATTAGAACTGCACTCATAACTCCACAATTTCGGCGATGAGGTCTCACCAAGACACTGCACAGTTGCACTAAGAGACCCTTACTCCTCTACAGAAATCCCCTTGAAATTTTGTTCAACACGCCATTTATCTTCCGAACTGCTTTCTGCTCATTCAATACTGCTTTCAAAGACTGAAGAAAGCTGAGAGCCAGAACGTTATCTATTCTACCATTATCCACTTGGTGGGGTCTATGCACACGGCTAAGCAGGCCAATGCCAATCCCAATATTGAAAGCTGACATTAGAACTGTTAAGAAGTTGTCGGTGCATTGTACCTTTAAACGAGTTTAAAGACTAGCAACGTTTAGCAAGGACACGGGTGTAGGAAAATGTAAAATGTAGCATATGTTGGAATAGCCACCTGTCGGTGAGTTGCTATGAGCCAAAAAAAATCAAATTTAAATTCAGCCAATCATTTTAAATTAAATCCAAGGTACCAAAGTGCAATCATGTTTGCTTTTATTATTTTGACAATATTAAAAACAATGAAATAAACCGATAGTTCAGCGTAAAACTATCGCACATTTTAAACAGTTAGCCAGAATGTCAAAGAGCAGCAAATCACCAACTAATACAGACTGCCAGCAGAATTGCTCTCAAAAAAGCAATCTTTATCTATCAAAGACCTGTGACGCAGAATCCCTAAGAAGCAGAAAAGAAGACAGACAGATCGGCAGAGGAAATTCGGCAAAGCTCCTGATTTTCACACGTTACCTTTTTATGTAAATTATAATTGGGATTTCTTTTATCGGACAAGTAATGTGGAGTGGGAAGTAAAAGACAGGCTGAAGAGAAAGGAGTTATAAATAGTTGTTAGTTAAAATTCTGTATTAGACTTGAACATAAAGTTATTAATTTTTACTTTAAGTAGTGACGTTTGGGATACTTCTTTGCCTGTCCAATTTTAACAGATGATATCAATGGATGAATCTTATCTGTGTTGCTAGTTTAATTCAGCAAAGGGGTTTACCGTGTGCTGTAACAGTTTAGGGGGTCGTAGCCAGAATTTGAACAGTTTGGGTCACGGATTCGTGATTTGAACACGTTTAAAAAGATCCAGTCAGCGATTTGGATAGATTTGAATAGATCAGGAGTCCGAAAAAGCCCAGGAGATTGAAGCATTAACATTTTAGTGTCTTGATCATTAAATAAATCATAGGCAACACAATTGATCTAATTTCGGTGATTAAATGTGGGTAATTAAATAAGAAATGAGGGGAATTGCTCTTAAAATTGCTAAAGAGCTTCTGCGATATTAAGATGATTATCAAATTTGCCAAGTAAGTGAACAACGAAAGAAAAAGGCAGTCCTTTTAAAATTATAAAAAGTTTGATTTGCGTTAAACTAATGATAAATGTAAAGCTGACATTGTAAGGGAATTAGCTGAGAATGTGTTGCTGGAAGAGCGCAGCAGGTCAGGCAGCATCCAGGGAACAAGAGAATCGACGTTTCGGACATATGCCCTTCTTCAGCCCTCACTTTCTCCTCATTGTAAGGGAATTACTCAAACATTTACGTGTGTCAGAGTAACAGATCAGTGCAGTAGATGTAGAGAAAAGATAAATAGCAACTGACGAAAATGGAGGTCCAAGACAAATAAAAGGGAGAGACAAAGAGAAAGAGAGAGAGAAGAAAAAGGAAGAGGGAGAGAGAAGAAACAGGAAGAAGAGAGAGGAAAAAGAGATAAAAAGTGTTCTTAACTGAGAAAAGAGACAGAGACGAAAGAGAGACACAGAGGGAGAGAGAGAGGATTTGAATTTGAAAAGTTGCGACTCAGTCAACAAAGACAAGTTAACAGGATGGAGATTAAAAGAGAAGGTATTGATATTTAAATATATGTCAAAACTTTACCATGATGTAATGAGAAATATGTTGAAGCCTTCTTTATTTCAATGTAAAAATTGGCTAGGCAAATGTCGTGATTCGAGGAATAATGGGTTTTCCAGAATAAAGTTTTCAGCAGAGACAGTAAGGCATTTGCTGCATTGTCAGATGAGGGGTCGAGGCATTATGAAGAGATAAAACAGGCTATTTTAAGTGCTTATGCATTGGTATCTGTGGAAGCCGTTTTCTGGGCTATGGCTTCCCTCCTGGTTAAGGAACCCTGTTGTTGAAGGACCCCTCACCCGACAGATCAATAGTATTTGTTATGTAGCCTTGGGTGGCTGTCTCGCACATAGCTTAGTTCCTCTCCCACTGTGATACATTGCTGGTCTGTCCAGCTTAATTGGTCAAAGACGCCTCCTCTTGTCAATCAGCTTCTCTCTCTCAACGATATTTTGCCTGTAAGTGATGTCCGTCACATTAAGGAAATCTGTCCTGCATTTGTCACGGACCTTCTGATAATAGCATGTTAGGTGATAACTTTGACTGCTGTTTACCTGCAGAACGTGTAGCATCTTTTAGGTTTGACCTTGACAGCTGACCCCTGATTCGGTACTTTCTCAGACCATTCTGACACTTTATCTTTAATGGTCAATCTGTGTCTCAGTCTTGTCTTCTTTTCTATATAATCTTGTAACTTTGTGCTGTACTTCAGAATCCAACCGAGCCACTTTTAAGGCCGAGGATATCTCCATGATGAGTCTTGTAATAAACAGGCCAATGCTCAAGTTCTGCCTCTCAAGATTTTCTTGAAAAATTGGTGTAGCTGACATGGTCCCCTTCATTACGGGGTCTTCTGCAGAAATGAATTAGTGCTTTCAACAGGTTAAATTTGCGTAAGTGTAAATGGGAGTGATGCATGGGGCGAATTAAAATTGCAGATATCGGTTAAGTACATTATCCTAACCTGTGCTGAACACTACTAACTTTTGGTGTCCTTCAGAATTGGCTATAGAACCACAGTTTGTGTGTTTTGTCTTTGTTTGTGTCCTCTTTGTTTCCCTAGAGGTAACGTTTCTGCGCATACGACGAGGCAGGTGACGATTGGATCAAATCACTCTACACATAAGATCAAAAGAGCGGTGACGGGGTCAAGGCAATCTTGTTCTGCTGTGCAGACCGAACCCCATGCTTTTGTCCCCACGAAAGCCACGCTGAAACGCGATGGTAGACAACTAAATGCAAAACCTAAGTTAGGCGATTTCATTAGAGAACGTGAAGATTACAGATGCTGGAGATTAGAGTTGAGAGCGTGGTAATTGAAAAGCAGAGCAGGTCTGGCAGCATCCAATGAGCTGGGGAGTCGCCATTTTGCGCCAAATCTTTTCCCTTGTTGAATTTATGAATGTGGCTAAGAGCCATCAGCCCGTACATTTGCAATCAAAATCAGCGTTCAGCGAACACATTCAAAACCTTCCCACGGGACTCGAACCCTGTTCCCCTAAATATCCCAAAATTACCAATCAAACTGGATTGTTGCTGTTGTCACTTTCCAAACGACCAGGAAAGCTGGCCAGAGAAAGAATGTTGTTTAAAAAGCTATTACAGTTCTTGCTACTTCTCCACATTTTATGAGTGCAAGTACTCAACCGGGCTCTAGTGTCTGGACTGCAAGTGTTGGTAAAAGAATCTCACGATTCACAGATATTTCTAATAAAGAACTTGCTTGCCCAGAATTATGACCGGTGAAACACCATTTAACAATCATTGGACCTATGTTGAGGTTTGTGACATGTTTCAATACGCCCAGTAAGCTCTTGTGCCTAACAAGTTTAATTGGCTTGTACAAACATGCATTATTTATAGTTGCTTGCCACAGAAAGTCCAGACTTTCCTGAGTTGAGCCAATGGGACACAGAGGGCGACTCTTACATTCTCCATTGTATTTTCCCCTTCATCGTCGACTACTATAGAAGCACGCACACCTAGGCTTGAAAACATTATTAGAATTGGAACTCCCAAATTTTGACTGTTCTGGAATGTGAATGTTTCATGACACTAAGAATCACCAGAATCTTAAAAAAACTGAAATAGAAAAATTGTTGCCAGGAAGAGAGAGAGACCCTCTCAGCCCCGAGACTCTGAAGCTAGCAGAACGATTACATTATTGTGGTCTTTTATTGATGCACATTTGCTTGTTGTTGATTGAATTTTTCTGGTTGTTTCCTGGCGCTCGAGATTCAGGATTGTTGTTCTCCTAGACTATGATGGCAAGACTATCAATTGTTAACTCGACTTTTTTTTTATTTTCATGAAATTCAAGCCAATTCAAAATGGCGGGAGACGACATTACAATCTTTAAACAAAAAATTCTCCTCAGATTTTACAATATTTGACACAAGTGTAAATCTGCTCGCAACTCTTGCATAATTTCTGCTTCTGACCAAGATCGATTTCACTCCCTGTTTTCACCAGGTGTTGGACTAATTGAAGGATTGAGTGAGGTCAGTTAAAGTTGTACCACTGTAAACCTTGGATTCGCTTGCAGAATGATTCTGTTCCGGTTTGAAAGTAGGTATCTGTTTATTACTTAAACAAGATTATCTAATCGTAACTTTGAGGGCAATCATCTCAGACTTTAACGTGTGATCATTCAGTAGAGGAATTGCAGTGAACATCACAAAAATAATATTTAAAATTTGTAAAACTCTAAGTATGAAGATGGATGTAATATCCCAAACCAGTGATAGAGTTTTCAAAAGCATGATTCGAACAGAATTAAATTTTACACTGCTGCATCTCATTTGTGCATACGAAGTGTCAGTCGTAACTTTATTCGATGTTAATTTCCCTTCTCCATTAAAAATATAAGTATCAGTTCAACATGATTTTCTGAGAAAGAAATCATTTGGCAAAAGTTAAGATAGTATTGTTGATATCTGTATCTTTGGATTAAGTTTTCATTTGTGCATACAAAGCATTTGTAGACATGACTTTATTGATGCAGCTGCAGTCATTTCACACCCTATGACGCAATGACTGAGTAATGACTGATCAGAACCGCTTAAGGAACTAAATCTGGGATTCACATGGAGAGTCTGCAACCGGTTATTTATAATGGATTTTAGGATTCGAAACAGTGCGCATTTTATATTATACAATTGGGTCTGGAATGAGTTTATTTCACTTTCATATTGAAGTCTCGAGGCAAAACTCATACTAAATCAGAACAAAACTTATGATTTAAAAAGTTAAGTGTGATATTCTCCGAATAGAACAATCCTGATACAATTTCATGACTGCAATTATAGGCATATTGAATCATTTTAGTGACTTTAAAATCTATTTGTTCTTATTAATTAATAGTGAAATGTCTCAGTCACGTGTTCAGTTTCCATCTTGCGTTAACAAAATTGGCAAGATTGAATGGTTTATGCACTATCATACATTTTCAGTCATCTGTGTTGTTGCCTCATAATTAGTTGAAAGCATGGCAACATTGACTCATGTTTACCTCAACCATCCCATATGATAAATTGAGCACTGCACATCCAATTGGCAATGGAAGCAAGCGATGTAATAGAATGTATAAAAAATGGTGTTGAAGCAAAAGCGCTGTAAAAGAATCTAAGTACTAATCGGGATCCTGAGCTTATGCCTGACACACCGACACTACTTCAGGATGGGGATGACACTGATATGGATGGGGGAAAGGGATGTTATTCAAGGAGAGCCAGTGAACCCCTTATATGTCCTGATAGTCTTCAGCACTCAACAGACAATAGACAATAGGCAATATATGCAGGAGTAGGCTATTCGGCCCTACGAGCCAGCACCACCATTCATTATGATTTTCGTGGAAATTAAATCGGCTTGACTCAATTATTAGCAAGATCAAAGAAAGGGACTTTATTTTAAATTCTGCCGAATTAACTCCATTACACTAAGCCAGATGCCTCAATGTAAGGAGTTCTGAGCATTGTTTGATGCTTTACTTATCGTGTTTCTTATCACGCTCTCAAGGGCAAAGACTGGGAGAATTCAAGTTGTTATTCTCTCATCCCCTGGTCTTAGACATATCAGTTCTTCAGCTTTTTCTAAGTTCGATTATCGCAAGTTCGTGTTGGATGTGGACATAATTCGAACAGTGATAAGCTGACTGCAGGCGTTAGAAAAGCATTCTCTTTCAAATTTCACAGTAAATGGATAATTTTCCATTACGTTTTCCATCTTTTTGTCATCTTATGACATCAAGGACAACGACAGCAACAACAAACAAAAATACAGAGCCAGAGTAGCTATATATCAAACAATGTTCCGGAAACACCAGACCTTTCCTTAGACACCACCGAGCTTTGTGGTGGTATCGTCACTTGCTCGGGTGTACCTGTACATAGCCCATGTGCACACGTCACACTCGTCAACGCCATGGTACGGTGGGGTCCACGCAATGCCTCAGCCCATATGAATAGTCCGACCAGGGCACTTGCTAAAAGTTTGAGCTGGGGCAGCCCATATTTTTTATGAGGCTTCTAATCACTATTTGCCCTTAAATGGTTCCGGTGCTGTCTGATGCCTACTCAGGCCCAGCTGCACACTTGCAATGTCTGGCGTGTGTGCACGTGGCTCTTTCTGCGATCTTAACTGCTGTCTGTGTTGCACGGATCACTTAAAATGGTCCAAGCCACCTCTTCACCTTCCAGTTTTTCCTCCTGAATTCTTTCACCACTACCCACTCTCCAGGTGCTAGATCATGCAGTTCCCTCCTGTTGGTTGTTGCAGTGCTGCTTTCACTTGATTCTGTGTGTTGTGGGCTTCTCGTCTCCACCTCAGCCTTCCCCTGTCAGTCACCCTATCGACCATCCTCCAGGACCAACTGAGGCTGTCTGTGTTGGCACTGTCTCGCCCATCAGTCCATTGCTCCGCAAACAAAGCATCCAACAGATCTACCCCTGCCCGCGCCGCGAACTCCACCTCTGCCTCTCTGTCTTCCTGCAGCCCCTCCCTCTAACGGCTGGGTGACCATTTGCATCACTGTAAGCTGAGCTTTATGTGCTTGCTGTTCCATCTTTAATTTCCGCTTATACTTTTCTTGGGTAAGCAATTTTTCAGCATGTATCGCGCGTTGTTCTATCAAATTCAGCTTTCTCGTGTCCTAGGTAATACATGTCTCTTTTACATGTTTTTGCTTTTTCGTCTTTCATTCCATTGATGAAGCTGGTCCTCAGGTGTGCCTCATAAGGCATGGTTTCTGCCGCAGTGATGTTGTCGGGTGGTCTCAGTCCACTATGGGCATTACAGACTTCAGTGAGGCACGAACGTTACTGGGACACGGTCTCACCTTCCCGTTGTTTACACATTGTAATTTTGGTCATGTCCATTCGCACTGGGAATGCCTCCCTACAGGCGGTTGCCAGCGCTGCAACAAAAGCATTGAAGTCTTCGTTCTGCTCCGCTTGTGTGTCAGCTACCCTGCCATGAAGGTTTGCATTTGGCCAGGTATACTTGATTTTCGTGACATTGGCATCTACCTTTCGTCCCAGGAGACATCTCATCTCATCTCATATCACGTGAGACGGAACTGATTACAGAACTTTGTAACTTCTTCGGCGAACTTATTACCTCGAACCTCGCGTGAGTTAGGCAACTGCCCATCGGCACTTTCCAGATCCTTCATGGTCCATGGCCGGTTTTCCAACACTGGATGCCCCTCTGGACCTAAAATTTCAACCATTGGTGCTTGCAGAACTACCTGGTTCGATGATCGTACACCAGTACCCTCACCATCTGACTCATCATCCGTCGGAGGGTGACCGCAAACAGGCCCTGAATGCCTTTCTGTCTTGGAGTGGTCGTCCTTCTTTTGGGCTTCTTGCTTCAATTGGTTGCGGGTATGGCGGGCTATCAGTGATCCAGCAGATCCTGAGGCAGCGGCCGCTGACGTGGAATCTTCGCCAGGTGGATCATGTAGGGGTGCTGTAGGTCTCGGAGGGCAGGCATCAAGGTCAGAAACTGAAATGGACTTTAAACACAGTTCAGCTTCGTGAGGTTGTTTTCCGCGCGTCTGCATGTGTGCTGGTGTTCGTCCGTGTATTTGATTTATCTTTTACTTGTGATTTCCTTTCCCTGATATCAGCCTCAGCCTTGCACATGTTATAAGCACTCCAATTCACGGGATATATTTTTCTCTTCCTTTTCTCTTTCTCCCTGTCCTCCAATTTCGAACTCAATATTTCCAGCTGTCGTTTACTAAAACTTCCTCCCTCAGGAAAACCACATTCTTCAATCCACAATTCTGACTGCTTTACAGATTCTGGGCCGTAATTAGTAGCAAATATTGTATTTTTGGTTGGCCATTCCAAGTCCTGTGTGGACTCTCCCTTTGTTTGCTCTTGCCATTTTTAGTGTAACTGGAAAAGTGTTCAGCTCTCTCTCTCTGTTATCTTTTCCCTTTGACTTGCTTTTTACCTCCAGAGGTCCCCTCTCGCTTTGGCCGCGTCTACCTCAATGCCTTGGTTTTCGTAAACCAAGAAACCACGTGCCTGGCATGTCTTTGGCGAGTCCAACTCAGCCAGTGGAGGTTCCAAGTCTAAAACTACCCTCAAACTTGCTGTGTCCTAAACACTCTGGAGACGGCAATCACCTTCCATGGGGTTTTGCTCTAATATCACGTGAAAGTTCACTGAACCCTTTTCGTGCTGTATTTAATCTCTGATAATGAGTCTCTACGAAGGATTACTTAAGGCACGACTATTACCCGGACCCGTAGTGTAATGGAGTCAATTCTGCAGAATTTAGAATGAAGCTCCTTCCTTTGCTCTTGCCAATAATTGAGTTCAGTCGATTTAATTTCCACGACAATGATTATGGCTGATCATCCACATTCAGTATCCTGCTTTTGCCTTATCCACATGACCTTTGATTCCGCACCTCCAATTATTAGATTTTTTGTTATTAGATTACATTACAGATTAGATTAGATTAGATTACATTACAGTGTGGAAACAGGCCCTTCGGCCCAACAAGTCCACACCGACCCGCCGAAGCGAAACCCACCCATACCCCTACATTTACCCCTTACCTAACACTACGGGCAATTTAGCATGGCCAATTCACCTGACCCTGCACATTTTTTTTTGTGACTGTGGGAGGAAACCGGAGCACCCGGAGGAAACCCACGCAGACACGGGGAGAACGTGCAAACTCCACACAGTCAGTCGCCTGAGGCGGGAATTGAACCCAGGTCTCAGGCGCTGTGAGGCAGCAGTGCTAACCACTGTGCCACCGTGCCGCCCGTTTCTGTGAAGATGAAGGGACCAGCATTGGTAACCATCTTCATAGCCGACATCATAAAAGTACGTGGCTTGAGTAATCCACAACCGAGGCTGTCTCGATAAGCAGATGAATGTTAATGAACCAAGCCCCTGACTGCAAGGAGAACAAGTCCAATTGCTCAATATATTCGAAGGACAATACGGATGTGTTAATGCCACTTATCAGGCCCGTCTGTATTTATGAGGATATGAAGGCTTCATTCCCTGACAATGACATACAGGTGTACCACTCAATACAGTCATTAGAACGAGTTTTACAACAACCTGCAAATATTCGTGATGAACTGAAATGCAATCTCAAACCTTGGGAGTCACGAGGTCAATATTGCGATATGTTGCCTGCTCAGGAATTTTTATCAGGCAATCAGCTTTTCAATTTACAAGCTGACTCACCTTTGTTTAATGCGATGCTTTTGCGATGTATTTCTTCTGGTGTTGCCGACATGTTCCAGACAAATGAGATGAACTCGTCTAACAATTCCGGTCGCAATTTCAGTGAGCAGTGATTTTCTACTTGGATGTCCAGAATGAGACCAAACCACGATCGAGGTTGCAAGCAAAACCGAAGACGTCCAACAACCTAGCGATTCCTATGCCCCATGTGCCAACCCCGAAAAGGTTAACTGAGACCAACATACCAACTGGAAATGTAGCTACTAAGGAGAGAATTGTCTTTGCAGCTGCCTTGGAGCTAACGTAAGGTTTGACATGCTGCATTCCAGCAAAAGGATGACTCTCGTTGTGCTTTTGGAGTAGCCACGATTACGGAGCCTTGTAGGAACATAGAAAGTTTTATCCTCACAGAGACAAGGTAAGGACGGAAATGCCAGATCTGGGTAAGGCACAGCAGTCAGAGCGGTAAGACTAGGCTGAAGACCACAAGCTATGAACTCAAATAGGGTGCTCCCTCGGCACTCAAACCAAGATATGGGTGCCCAAAGCGGTGAAAGTTTGTGTTCCTTCGTTGCTCCTGCCTGTTTTAGCTGATTATGTGTAAAGTTGGACACACTTGGGAAAGGAGGGTTCCAAATCCACTCTCTTGCCTGGTGGTCCTTTTTACTTTCCTCTAACTTGTTCTTATGAAATTATCTCGAGTACATTGGTACAAATACCGTCTAATTATAGTAGTTGAACTGAGTCAATGAATCGTCCCAACGGCTGACACGACTTTCACAACACCTTAGAAAAGTGGGAAATATCTGCATACGTAAACTAATAGTCTTTAATGTTTATAGTCACAGGCACACTAAGCCTAAGAATGGGGACCGCAGAAAATTGGAGCCTATGTGGGAATGCCAGGATCTTGTTCTAATAATCACCCGCACAGTATTCAAACTTCAAGGACCACTCGAGTGGACGCATATAAATCGATCCAAGAGAGCACTGCCTCAGTGGCAACCCAGCTCCAGGTGGGACTTGTGGAGTTGCTTGGGCTCGTCGCTCAGATCCTGGCCAGTGCTCTTCGACAAGTGCTCATTGTCCTTGTTGTCTGTACTCTTCTTGCGATCCTTGTTAGTTTCATTAAGCAGTGTGTGCGTGCTTTGTCTCACTTCTCCTCTTCATCGCATAATTAGCCCAGCTGGTCACGATCCCCCTTCACTGGCACAGGCCCTGAGCCCCAGATCCCAGCCCTAACAGCGCTGACACTTCAGATTCGTTGGACTACCTGTGTGATTTAGAACCTCCACGTCTAAACAAGCCCCTTGGCTCTCGCTACCTTCACGCTTTTGCTGAAGATCCTGACCTGCTCTTTAGATGGTGAAAAGAAAATGTACGATTGTGGAAGCCATTTTATTGGGTGTTATTTCCGTCCTGTTTAAGAAACAATTTTGCTTAAGTGCCCCTCACGCCAGCAGAAAAAACTCCTTGGTATATGAGCTGGGTCTGTCTCAAAGCCCCCTCGCTTTGCTCTCATTATGATGCAACGCTAATGTATAGTTTATCTGTTCAAGACGCCATTGTTTCCCTGCTCCTAGATTCCTCACTCTGATGTATTGCTGGAACATATAGCTTAGTTGCTGAAGCATACTTAGCTCGTCATTTAGTTTCCGATATATTGCTAATATATGTTGTTGCTCTACTTAAGACTTCTGTCCGACATTTTTTGCAAATCCCTGCAACAAACGTGATGTGATAAATTTCACTCCAGTCCACTTGTGGAATGTGTCATATCAATTAGGGTTGACTTTGAGAGATGTCATCTGACTCAGTACCCCCTCACACCAAACTGATATCCTGTAATTAACGGTCAGCCTGTGTCTGTGCTCATGCCTGGTTTTCTGTATAATCCTGCAACGTTCTGTTGTACTTCGGAGTTCTGCCGAGCCGTACTTTGGACAGTGCTCTCCCCATTTCGTAATAAACTGTTAATGCTCAAGGGCTGTCTCGGAAGGTTTTGTTCAACAAGTACATAATTCAAATCACATTTTCTTGCTGTGCGTACTGGCGAATCGATTTGATCGAACTGTTCCGTATCCTACCAAATGGAAAATGCCGAATTTGTGACCACATTTCCCTTCCTTGAAACTCTTAACATGTGTCTTCGAAGTGACAGGTGGCTTACGTTATCAATTGAGTGAAACTTCATTGCATGTCTTGGAATTAAGATTAAAAAAATTCAAATTCCATTCCGTAACTGAGAATTTCATTGGCTCACAAAAGGTTATACCTGTCTAATTTGTTGCAATCAATGCGTTCAGTCCATCAGTGATCCCTCTTCCGTGTCTTTGATAAATCGCACTATTTTGATGCTAAACCTGTCCTCGGTGTCTTCTTCTTTGATTCTGCATCTGCTTAGCATGTATTTGTGTTGCGGCTGTCTATGTGTGGACATTTGCTACGATGATGAATAATGCTGCATTTGCATTTGCTGCATGTGTCACTCTCTGCATTTATAAGTGGTTCTATGCGTATGAGCTGAAGGATGTGTTTCTAGGAAAGCGCAACAGGTCAGGCAGCATCCAAGGAGCGGGAGAATCGACGTTTCGGCCATAAGCCCTTCTTCAGGACTCTGTATGTATATTTTGTTGCATATTTATAATGAATTTATAGGTGGGTCAATGTTTGTACATCTGCGCGAATGCAACCTTGCTTGTGAGAGTACGTATGTGTTTCACATTTATAGATGTTGCATTCTTCGCATGTATTAGTGCTCAGTGTGTGACTGTGTGATATTCTCTCTGTATTCATATATATTGATGAGCGTGTTAATTTTTGCATGTAGAAAAAGTTAATGCATACGTCTGTCCTTATCTTCTTTCCACCAATTTATATCCATGTATGTTTGTTCACGCACGCCTGTGTATAGACTTGAAAGCCCGTATTTATTAATTTGCCAATATGTGTTTCATTTTTCATTTTTTTTCTGTGTGAGAGAACTTTTTTCTGCCACATTACTTTCATTGGTATCACAATCGCGATGGGTTGGCTGGGACTTCTTTCCTCTGTCTTTCTCTGCTTCTGCACGTGTATTTGTTTTTGCACATGTGTCTTTATATCTGTGTCGATGTGCACAACGACATCTGCATCCTTTTGGATGTTTTCATACTTATGTGCCTTTTGTTCCGTGCATTTATGTATATCACTGTAAGACTGTGAGGCTTTGTAGTTAGTGTTTGATTAACTGTGTGATTGCCTGCTGGTGCCTGAGTATCTATGCTTATGTGTGGAACGAAAATAATATGTGCATTTATCTGTACGCTAATATGCACGATTGCACGCATGCTAAAATGTCTGCATTTTAGCGCATTTTTCCTTGTGTTTGTGGGTTCCAATGAGAGAGAAGTAGACATCCGAAATAAGTGACCCTTTCTCCCACTGTATTTGCAACACCGTCAAATTACAACATTTTGCTATCCTCAAATGTATGGCAAAGTATCCAAATCGGACTTTAAAATCTCCAACCTCAGTCTCTGCGAATACTCAATTCAAGGCAATTGTATAAACTGTAATCAAAATACTTAAAAATTTCAGTCAAAAAAAATATCAAATTCAGCTGCGCAAAGCTAAACAACAATGTCATTGCAATGAACCAAAAAGGCTTTCTTTTCAGCAGAATACGTGCAAGACTGGAGGATACACAATCACAGTAAAGGGAGAAGTCAAATAAAAATAAACACGAATCAGACCCTATTACTTGGCAGGTTTCCACGATGCGTCGTTCCGCAGGCATAGATAATTACTTCCAGATTGTTTTTATGATGGTATGTATTATAATTCACCTAGTAAAGAGGACATAACTCATGTATCGTCATTTTCTATTCTCTGAAACTGTAAGAGCCTTCCCGGGGATATTAGGCAGGGAGCTTTCAAAGCTGCATGCTGTAATTGCAACAAAGAATTGTTCTTCTTAAATGCAGCTGTCCAAAATCCATTTAGCAGTCTGCCGATATACTGAGAGAACAACGATCGTTGCTATGAGATTCCACCTACCATTCATCGTGTGCCATCTCCTTTAATATGAGGTCTTGTCCAGACTTTGCTCGAACCAATTCCTATGTAGTATCTTTTGATCAGGTCACAGCCCACGTTGAACCTCAAGCATGAACTCCCGAATATACAAAACCCTGTTTGTTATCACTTGTGTTTTCATTTTAACACTTGCACGTGGTTTAAAACTCAACTTTAGCTTACAGTTTAGAGTTATTAGCTGCAAACAAAACCGATTTTGCAATATCAGATTAACGAAAAAAAATCGACGAGGTCTCTGTAAACATAGTTGATCACATGCTTCGAGCTGCATGGATCTCTTTGCCTGTGAGAGGATCTATGTGCTTGTGAATGTGTTTTTGGGTGCTGCGAGTTTCCGTTTTCTGTCTGCAAATCTTTGAGGGTGATTGTTTGTGTATGTTTATGTTTGCGTTTACATGGATCTTCATGTTGTTCTCTTTATGCGTATGAATCCAATCTGTCTCAGTGCGTGATGCATGGTGTGTAAGTTTGTGAATGAACCAGTGTCTCCGTATCTGTCACTGTCTGTCCCCATGGTGGACAAGCAGGATGATGGATCAACAGAACAAGCCAGACAGCATTAGGAGGTGGAAAATGTATCTTCTCGGGTGTAGCCCGCCTTCTGGACTAGCGGTCGGTGTAACGGGCGCTGGGTATAAACGGGGTGGGCGGACAGGGTGGTGAGGTGGGGATGGATGAGCACAGGTAGAGGGTACAGCCTGTTTGGTACATGGGAGAAAGGAATCAATTTGATGGCTAGAAAAAAGGACCGATGAGACGAATGGAAGGGAAAAGGGAGAGGCTATGATGGGTGTTGGGTTACGGGAAAGAACGTTATTTGAAATTAAAGCACTCAGCTTTGAGAACTCTGAGCTGCATGCTGCCTCGATGGAAGATGAGGTGTTGTTCCACCAGTATACAATGCCATCGCTGTGGCAATAGACGACGCCAAAGCTGGCCATGTTGGAAAGGGAGTCGGAATAAGAACTAAAAAGAGCGGAGACTGGTAGATCAGGTCGGCCCCTGCAGGTCTGGCTGAGATATTTGATGAAACTGTTCCTTAGTGTGTATTTGGTCTGCCCAACAAAGAGAAGACCACATCGGGAGGACCTGATGAAGTAAATTAATTTAGATAAGAGGCAGGTGAACCTCTGTCTTTGCTGCCTCCCTGCCTCATAGGGACATACCTATCAAGGACACGCAACATCTATTCTTTAACCAGCTCCACATTTCCATTGTATGAATTCCCTGCATTTTGCTACCGATTCTATGCATTCTAATTTTTTCCTAATCGAATTACAATTGCCCTTGCCCATCGATAACTCTTGACCGTGGCATGTTCTTATCACTTCCCATCGCTAAACAAAACGTAACTGAATTATAGTCACTCTGTCCAAAGTGCTCAACTACATCCAAATCGAACACCAGGCCTGGTTCATTCAATATCAGCAAATCCAATGTGGCCTCCCCTCTTGTCACTCCTTCGACAAGCGTCAGGAAAACTTCCTGTACACATTGCACAAAAACTGATCTATCTGACAAACTAGGTTATAGCATTTGCAGTCAATATTGGGGAAGTTAAAGTCTTCCATAATATCTACCCTGTTCCTTTCTCGCCTGGACAGAATACTGTTGCCAATCCACTCTTCCACCTCCCTGGAACTCTGCGGAGGCCTATAAAAATCTCCAAGCAGTGTGACCTCTCCTCTAACCTCAGCCCACACTACTTCAGTAGACGATTCCTCATCAAAAGTTCTTTCAGCCACCTGACCTTGGCTAACAACGTCACACCTCCCCTTCTTTTACCGGCTTGCCTGTTAGAACATAGAACATAGAACATAGAACAATACAGCACAGAACAGGCCCTTCGGCCCACGATGTTGTGCCGAACTTCTAATCTAGATTAAGTACCCATCCATGTACCTATCCAAATGCCGCTTAAAGGTCGCCAATGATTCCGACTCTACCACTCCCACGGGCAGCGCATTCCATGCCCCCACCACTCTCTGGGTAAAGAACCCACCCCTGACATCTCCCCTATACCTTCCACCCTTCACCTTAAATTTATGTTCCCTTGTAACACTCTGTTGTACCCGGGGAAAATGTTTCTGACTGTCTACTCTATCTATTCCTCTGATCATCTTATAAACCTCTATCAAGTCACCTCTCATCCTTCGCCGTTCCAACGAGAAAAGGCCGAGAACTCTCAACCTATCCTCGTACGTCTTCCTCTCCATTCCAGGCAACATCCTGGTAAATCTTCTCTGCACCCTCTCCAAAGCTTCCACATCTTTCCTAAAGTGAGGCGACCAGAACTGCACACAGTACTCCAACTGTGGCCTACCCAAAGTCCTGTACAGCTGCAACATCACTTCACGACTCTTGAATTCAATCCCTCTGCTCTGTTCTTAATTAAAGATCTAAACCCTGAAACCTGCAGCATCCGTTCCTCACCCTGCTCTATCCATGTCTCCGAAATAGCAACAATATTGAAGTCCCGATATATAAGACAGTTTGACGGTCTGGCACTGTCAGCATTTTTCTCACCATATATTACACGCCGTATATCAGAGGCAAAGTCGAATCTAGTTACAGAAGAATTGCTCTTTGACAGAGAAAAACAGATTCCACATTAAAGGTTGGTTTGTTATTCATCACAAAAAAAGTCCTTTCCTTTCTAAGCCATGGGAAAGGCACAAAAAATCCTGATCAAAATGAAACTGGATCATATTTTGACAATTCTATTTACTTCAAAGGCAGATGTCGATGAAGAAATTGATTTGGCAGGTGTATAATTCGATTAATAGTGCAATGCATAGGAAATTAGTTTATCAGTTGTATAATGAGATTAATAGAGCAATGCATAGAAACATGTAATGTGGAAATTCGTTTGGCAGTTGTATGTTTAACTTGATGGAGCAATGCATAGAATCATATAACAAATGAGCAATAGATGAGTTAATTCTGTCAATAATGGCAACACGATATGGTGGGCTAATCAAATCATGTGATAAGTGAGTTTATGTGCTAGATGATGGTAGTATAATGTGATAGGTTAAGTGTAAAGTAGAAGACCATTGCGGCAGAGGATAATTAATTTAGAAAAGCAATGCAAGCTAGTGTGATTGGTTATTACCATTACACCAGATAAGCACGGCAACTAGAAAATTATAAAAAGTAGTGAGCCCCAAGTATCGGGAGCTGCCAGGAAGCAATTGTCTGATTGTTTCAGCTTTTGTCTGCAAGTAAAAGTTCAAATTCGCGATGAATGTTCTGTGCCTCCTTGTGAACGTCACAGAGCATTGCATACAAACTTTCGACAACAAATTTGGCGCTGCGAGTAGACTCGGGGGAAAACAAAACACTTCTGAACAGAGGCAGCAGGCAGACGGCGCTTCCCAGTCGATTGGGGATCCTCCTGAGCCTGACAGAATTAAGTTTGGCGAAGCTTCAATACATATGAGCATTTTTCTGATATTTTCGATTACATTCTATTGAGTAAGGGATGATCTCGGGGATGCAGACGTGCAGAAAAGCAGCTGAAAGGTTGCTCTGATCCAAAGAACCAAAGAGTCCGGCAGTAAATTGAAATTTCAGGAGACGCAGAGGATTATTCAGGAATACTGCACAGTGGTGTGATTAAGTGCAGAGCAAAGCGATTGGCTGAGATAGAATTACACGAAATGTTACAAAATCACTGTGGACACCACCTTGCGTGTAACGAGCGTCTGAACAGTCAGGCTAGACCATCCTGCAGATGCCGCACGAGAAAATTAACAGGTCTGAATGGGACGGTTGGAAAGTCCCTGTGGATACTCCTGTGCCGGTAAAGATAGTCTGAACGGTCAGGGCAGGATGATATTGCGAATAATGCCGCAGGGAATTAAGTTGTTTGCGCAGTCAGGGAGGATACCGGTCTAGAAATAGAAGGGCTCTATACAGGCAGAACAAGTCAGGAAAGACTACGTCATTGTTAGTATTATTGATCCTGATTAAAATTGAATGCCTGCAATTTGGTAATAGATGACTAAAGTAAAAATAACTGAGAATAACCACATTTTTCCCAAGCGCCACTAGACTGTTAAGTAGTATCAAGACAATTACAGTATGATAACTGGACTGATGTAATTTTAAACATCACCAAAGGGAGAACAGTTGAAATATTGAGTAAGAAATTCCCAGTCACAAAAAATAATATTGTAATTTCACCGAAAAATGGGGAGAAAACTCAGAAACTTCGATCAGAACGGCCAAAGAATGCACCTTTGATATAAACAGGTTGAAATAGAAGGGTTTACTTTAGATTAGATTACTTACAGTGTGGAAACAGGCCCATCAAGTCCACACCGACCCGTATACCACCCAGAACCATACTCCTACATTTAACCCTTCACCTAACACTACGGGCAATTTAGCATGGCCAATTCACCTAACCTGCACTTTTTTTTGGGATTGTGTGAGGAAACTGGAGCACCCGGAGGAAGCCCACGCAGACACGGAGAATGTACAAACTCCACACAGAGAGTCGCCTGAGGCGGAAATTGAACCCGGGTCTCTGGCGCTGTGAGGCAGCAGTGCTAACCACTGTGCCACCATGCCGCTCACTTCAATTAAGAACCACAAACAGAAGATAAAACTAAAAAAAGGAAGTACAAAAGGGAATGGGAGGCAGAAATATGAACATTTTTCAGATGAGAGGTAGAAAAGCTGATAGTGACCAGGCAGGCTGCTAAAGAACAAAAAAGCAGTCTGTGGAAAGTGGAGTTCAGAAAGATAAATATTATTTGAGTCAGGACTTAGGCGAACTGGGCAAGCTTCTACCTACTCGATAACAGAAAACACAAAGCCATCACCTTTGATAAAGGGAACGGTGGAAATAGAAGGAGAAATTGAATTGGTTGAGGACAAGGACGAGAAAGCTGAACTGAATCAGAGATGGGAGGGTGTGAAGGGGTTAATCAACGAAAGGCAGAAACAGAGAAGATGTTTTGGGGGCAAGTGCAAAAGGCAAAAACACAAAGGGAAATTTAGACGAGGAACTCAGGTTCCTTCGGACAGTACAAGAACAAAGCTCTACGCGGATTTTCTAAACTGTAAACGGAGTATTGAATAGGCCCAGATGGAAAATGAGCCATAGAAGGGGCAAAATGGGGTAGAAAAGCGTGTTCAGAGGAAGGCCTGACCTTTAGCAGCACGGGACAGTTGGGATTAATTGCAGATGGAATAATGGTCAGGATCTGAAGGGTAGTCCCTGGATGAAGATGATAGTATGGATAAAGTGCTCCCCCATACTAAAAGAATGATCGCTCTTCTCAAATAAGTGTGAGTGTGTGTGTGGGTGTGTCCGTGCGTGTGAATCCTTGCAGTTTTCAGAAAGGTTAACTGTTTGTGATCTAGTTTGAATGCACCTTTGGTTGATGGTGATTGAATGTTTGTTTTTTTTTATTTCTGGAGCTCAACATACAGGACTGTTTCGAATTTATTTTGCATTTTGGAAATTTAGGACGATTTATTTTGAGGGATTCAGGAAACTACCAGTGATTATGAAAAACCAATTTCATGAATAAATGGTAATACTAATGAAATATTAACCCACCCTTTCTTCTTACGGACCAAGTCAGCTCTACTGTCAACTTCTAACTAACCACATTTTTATGCTTCTATGAAATCCAACCCTGTTTAACTTCAATCAGTTTAATATGGACGAAGACGACATAACGATCCTATTTTTTTTAAAAAATATGTCTTCCCCTGGACCATTTAAAATCAGCACAAACTTGCTTGCAAATTCCCCATATTTTCATGTGGCTGCCAAAGATCAGTTTCACACCTTTCACCCCAACTTGTTGGACGAATGAAATAATTGGTTAAAGGAAGTAAAATCAGCCACACTAAGTCGTGGCCTCAGGTGCAGAATCATTCTGGCCTAGGATGAGAGCAGGTCCCAGCTCAATTTCATTTAAAATAATAAACTATACCTAACATTGACGAATATCATCTCAAACTATCACATTTGCTGATTGAGTGGAGGAATTACGTGAACTTGAATATTCGTTAAATATTGTAAAACTGAAAATATGAAGACAGATTCTAAATATCACAAACCAATAATATAGTTTTCAGAAAATGATTCTAGCAGAAATGATTTGTTTTTGTTTCGGACTATTTTCTTTCCGCTGAGGATGTTACATCTCATTGGTGATTATGGAGTACCAGTTGTAGCTTTATTCTATATTAATTTGTCTCTCTCACTGAGAAAATAAGTTTTGGTTGAACATTATGCTGTGAAAATCATGTAACAAGCATTAAAATCCTATTGTGCATATCTGTGTGTTTGGGTTCGGCCAATATTTGTGGATTAGAAGTATTTTGATACCATGCAAATAGACAAGGTCTTTTAATATAGCTGCAGTCTTTTCACATGCTGTCGCATTGTAATTGAGAAACGTTTGGTCCGAACCGTTTAAGGTACCAAATCAGCGATTTGAATGCAGGGATTAGAACCAAGCAATTATAATGGATTGTAGAGTTGGACACTATGTGAAGTTTACATTTTTTAATTTAATTTTGAATAAATAAATTTCCAGTTTACATTGGTGACTTTTAAAATGTTTTAGTCGCTTGCTCAGTTTCCATCTTTCAATTATTGATAATGATTCTACTCATGAATAGTTATAAACCAATTGGATAAGCCCTGAATTGCAAAATCAGTATTAATTGGCAGGATCGTTTGGTTTTATACCTTAACACATTGTCAGTGACCTCTGTCATTACCTCATGGTTAAGTTGAAGCATCAGCATTGATTCATTCGTAATTAGAAAATGGAAGGATAACGCCAATACTAAATGAAAAGACACCTTACTGGCCATTGGAATAACTCTGCATGTGATACGGGTAGAGGTGTATTCAGCAGAAGTATCTCCAAAAAGCTGGGAGAATGTAAAAGAACACTAAGTTTGAGGAATATGCATATATTAAAAAGTTAAATTAAAAACGCTGTAAAAACAAAGAACTTACATTTACTCATAATGCAGAGCCTATGTCTGGCATACAGACACTATTTGATGAAAGCAATGGGGATTTTCCCCGAATATCTCCTGACTGTTCCCAGCCCATCCCAGATAATAAACCTTCCCGTGCTCTGAAGATGCAGAATCCAATATCGGTATCCACCTTCATAGCTGCTGTCATTGGGGTTAGTGGCATAAGCCATCTGAAACAAGGGGCTATGGCGGGAATTACAGTTCTCTTCCTAAACCAAACCCTGTCAGGAGAAACTGGCCCAATTTGCTCAATATGTCCAAACAATGATACAGATGTAAAGGCAGCATAATTCTGCGATTGAACTGAATCCGAATGACTTTTGTAAGAGGGCTAAAAGAAGTGGCCACCTGTCTGACAAAAGTGGCATAAATCCCAAAAATGAAGAATGATCGAGAAGCTGACTCATCTTTGTTAAACCCTATGCTTTTGCAATGCATTCCTTCTGCTGTCACCAACATGAACAGGCAAAACCATATGAATTTATCCAGGAATTTCGGGTTGCTAATGTGATGACAAGTGGTTTTCTACTGGGTTGGCGAGAACTGGAATGAACCACAATGCAAGCTAAAGGTAAACAGCAATTATGTCGTGAGACCTCCGGAACCTTATACCACATGTGTCAACCTGGAAGAGGTCGATTATTACCAGCATACCCACTAGGGGCAGAACCTACCTCAGGTGTCCGCTCAACGATTAATGCTGAATAACCCATTCCTGTCAGGACCCTGGAAGTGGGGACAGGCAGGACTCAGTGCAACCACTTTGGGACTAAGAATAAGACTGTGGGTTACGTCCTTTCACAATGTGAGGTATGCGTTCAGAATAATGTTAAAAACGGAATCTCGACCCCTATAGGTCACATACCTGTGTTCGAAGGACCATTTAAATATGTGGTGATTGACGATGTGGACATGACAAAGACGTTGAGAGGAAAAAGATATATGTTTGTGGTAATCGACAGGTTCAATAGATGGGTAGAGGCAACTCCATCTGAAGACTCAGGGACAGCCACAGTAGTGAAATTTTTAACGAATGAAGTTATTCTCAAGTTTCTCACAGCGTCAGAGATCAACTCAGACAATGGTTCTGCCTTTATACAAAGAGTGGTTAAATGGGTGCTGCAGAATTTGAGGATCAAGCCGAGATTTAGATGTGTGTATCATTCCCAGTCACCAGGCATGGTGTAAAGGATTAACGGAACTTTTAAATCTAAGTTCAATTAAATTTACGCAAGTACAATGGCTCAATGGGCTGCCGCTCGCACTAATTTGCTCGCGCATGTAGACGAATTGCATGAAAAACGTGCCATTGCAATAAATACTTACCAGTCGACCATGCCAGTGCCAAATGGAGGGTTCTGTTTGAAGGACCTAGCTTGAAAGAATTGTAGCTAGATGTTAAGTTGTACATGCAACAACTAACTGTGATATATGTATCTATCTGACAAAGAGGACAGACATATTAGACCCGGAGACCAGGTATATGCGCGTTTCCCGGAGAAAGTGGAACGAGCCGAGGAGAAAGGGGCCCTCCGCGTTGAGCACCGACTTGCCCATAGCCGTTCAAGTGGAGGAACGTTACACTAGAGCTGTCCCGCAGATGCTGACTGACACCAGAGCTGAGGTAGGTGAGATTGAGGAAGGAGCTGCAGAGCCAGAAGGGAACATGCTGAAAATCAATACCCCTTTACGAGACTATGAGCAGTTGGTGAGTGAGGTTTTCTCCGATAATTACGCCTCCAAGACTATCAGAAATTAGTCTGTGAAAGGTGGTCTGTCTCCTGATTGTATGGCTTGGGATGGTCCAGGTGTGGTCAATGATGAGACATTCCCCAGTCGTGAACCTTTCTATGAGTGTACAGACTTGTAGACCATCGACTTGCCAGTCATGGTGGATCTCGCTTGATAATGCCAATGCCCTGCAAAGCCTGGGGAAACGGTATAGAGGAATGAGGAGTGTGGAGCCCACTCCTCAAGCATGGTTGCTGACTGTAGTAACCAGTGGTAACAATGGGCAAATTACACGGCAGCATTGCTGACGAGGTAGGACTGCTTCCTGTGCACTGAGGCGAAACCATCATACTTCGTTGCTCCTCTGTCCAATAACTCTTCCACTTGCTTTCAAAGGCAACAACAACAAACCCATCGTCCAATTGACTGAATGACGTGTCATCACCGGTGCAACACAAGTACCTTCTCTGGTGCCTCCTCATGCAGGATTCCACGTATATGCAACGGAATGAAAACGTCAGGCAGCAACTTCGACAGTTGTGTAATTGTGGTAACGCTTAGTCTACCAGTAAAAGTCATCAGACCTTCCCCATGGCTACTTTCACGGTGCATAAAGGCTTAAGATTTGACTGTTTCAGATGGAATGTCTCTGTGCCGGTAGGCCATTTTGTACGCCATTGTAGGGACACAGTTCACCTTCGGACTGTCACAACTTCTGAAGCCATGACCCACATCTATGGTTCATTCTGAATTGGCTGCACATCACGTTAGCAGACACCTGGTGGCGTGTGGCTTGGAAGAGGGGTAGGGTCCGACCCTTCCTTCTGGCTGGGATTTGACCTGTACCCGTGTTCTGGTCCACCTTGAGGTTGATGTGTCACTACGGGCCCACATTGACTCTCTATTACGAACAACTTACACAGGCGGCGACGGGAGTGTGCCCCTGACCTAACAATGCAAATTGATAGTATCAGTCAGCCAAGTGGCATCACCATTCAAATTCAAGGCTCGAAGCAAAATCGCCACAGGGTGGGAGTCACTTCATCCTCCTACAGGACTTCACAAAAATGCAGAATGGATTAACTACATTTTTAAAACAAGCAGTGATTCATAAATTCCACTGATCATGCCCTCTCAGCCTTGGAGGAGCAATTGGATGCAACTACCAAAACGACATGGTGAAATAGCCTTTGGACTGGTTGTTAGCCAAAAAAGGTGTGATGTTTGGGAAACATTGCTGCACCGTCATATCCAATAATACTAACATGGAGGGAACATTTATTAAGGCGACGGATAAGCTGAAGTATCTCAGACAAGAGCTTAAGGAAAATGCAGGGCCCGGCCATCAGTTTTTTTCACTGGCTGGATGGCGTTTAGTATGGATGGGGAGCTTGACTCGCCAAGATTGGGATTGTTGCAGGTATCATGATGAATATTGTTGCAGTTGTCTCTTGCTGTGCTATACCTCTTCTGAGACTTGTTTTAGTACGTCTCACTGCACGGCAGTTTCCTGTGGTTCTGCCGAACATCTCCCTCTTCAAATAATACTCCAACGCTGAATTATTATGATCTCATAACTACTGACGTGCTGAAGCCTTTTCCAGACAAATACGCCTGAATAAATTTGTGTCATATGCGAGCTTAGATTGTGAGAGTCTTTGGGTTATTTTTCCTATTCTGGATATTGAGTGACGTGTTTTTGGCCCATTGACACCAGGCACGGAGGAGAATCCTTTGAGAATTGGATCGTGGAATTATTCCTTCCCGCTTTTGGGACTGTAACTACCAGTTTGGCCTTTACTCCTCCAGCTCATTGTATTCTTTCTCTACGTCAGACCAATAGATCTCAAAGGGGGGAATATATGGAAATTAGTTTGGCCGTTGTATGTTTAGATTAATAGTGCAATGCATAGAATCATCTAATATGAAAATTACTTTGGCAGTTGTATGTTTAAATTGACGAAGCAATGCATAGAATCATGTAACAGACGAGCAATAGATGAGCTTATGCTGAGAGTAATGGACACATAATATGATAGGCTAGTCAAATCACGTGACAGATGAGCTAAAGCTTAAAATAATCGTTGTGAAATGTGATAGGTTAAGTGTAAGGTAGAAGGCCATTGTGGCAGAAAATGATTAGTCTGAAAGACAACGTAAGCTAATACGATTAGTTAGGATAATGACATCAGGTAAGGGCGGCAACATGACAAAGTTTAACTTCGTGAAGAATGTTCTGTGTCTCCATATGTTTCTCGCAGAGCATTGGGTACTCAGGCCCCACAGCATTCACTAATCTAATCATCCTTTCCCCAACAATGATTGAAAAATTCCTTTATCTGCTCGTCATTTTATCTTTACGGTGATCAACCCTGAGTACATCGTGCCTTTTGAAGCGATCACAAGCCCCAAGTCAGCTGGTCACGGATTAATGCCAGAATGAATTATTAAAAAGAAAGTTTTCTAATAAACTCAGTGACGTCGACGTTTGTTCGACAGAGAACAATTGTATTCGTCATATCGATACAAAGTCCGTAATTTTCAGAATTATTGCATTATATTCCAAAGTTGCAGCCTTTTATGACCGGTTAATACGTCAGATCACTTCTGAACAACAGGTACTCTGCTGTCCTATTCTGTGCTCTATGGTCATTTTCAGTGGTCGTGACTCTAACAAAGGACGTCAAAAAAAACTTGCAACATGTCAGATGTGTATTTATCCTCAAACAGTCGTCACCAGTTATTTCCTAGAATTTGCAAATGACAAAATAGGATAGCAAATTGTGTAATAGGAATTATGCAGTTTTCTTTTGGAATCTTGAAGTCAGATATTTAAAAGTTCGCATCCACTCCAAAATGTGACTTGAAGCCTCTCAGCAATAACTGGAGTAATTGCATCCTCCGTTTCAATTGCGAAAGGACTGGATCATGAATATGGGTTGTGCTGTTTTCCAATTTGTCAATCAATATCCGCTCTGCCACGAGACGATACTCCAACGAGACGACCACGCTATGGAATAATGATGAAGAGTGTCAGGATGCAGACAAGATTTAATGTAGCATGACAAGGGCTTGAATATGTGACTCAGCAGGTATTGTTCCTTTTGTCAAAGGCCGCAACACCCATTTGAAGCATGTTGCTAGATCGCCATAAGACGTAGGACAGGATGGGAGCCATTCATTAAACCTAGTCCGCCGGCCATTTAAAGAGATTTTTTGGATGTTTCTTCTGATATGTTTTCGATTGCGCTTATCTGCACTTTCGTCAAAACAAGCTTTTCTTGGCATCTTACGTATTATAAAAGTCATTATAAGGAAGTACCAAGAAATTTCCTTTCTGCACGTTTTGTTTGATATGTCCATTGTCAACATCATGTTCCAAGAGGCAAGGATTCCATATTAACATCTAACAGTGAAACCACAAACCTGTTGTCTATCGCTATGCTTCCATTTCTGTTGTGTCTACCCGTTGGATGGATTTATGGTAAATTGACATTCAAAGAAAAAAATCAGAGCAAAGAAAGTACAACATAGCAACAGTCCCTTCGGTTCTGTCAGCCTGTGCTATTCGAGATCCTTTATTTATACCTGTCGGCTTTTTAAAAAATCTTTATCCCTCTGCACCCTGCCCATTCATGTTTACGTCTGCATAATACAAAATGACGCTATCGTTCCCACCCCGACCACTTCCGCTGGCAATGCGATCCACGCTTCCACAACTTCTCGGTAAAGAAGGTTCCACAACATATCTCACTTAATCATTTCCCTTGTCATGTTGAACTCGTGACTCCCGGTAATTGAATCTCCCACTCTGGGGAAAAGCCTTGTTGCTTTTTACCCTGAATATACGTCTCATGGTTTTGTAACTATTGTCAACCTCCGTCTTTATAATGAAAATAATCATAAGCTACTCAACCTCCCTTCATGACGCCCTCCATACCAGCTCCTGTGCAGCCACTTCAAAGTATCCACATGTTTTTGTCAATCTGGCGACCAGAACGGTATACAGTATTTCAAACATGGCTGAACCAAATTCTTAAACAAACGTAACATGGCCTGCCAACTCTTTCACCTAATGCCCCATTAGATAAAGGAAAACATTCCAGTGACGCTACTTCCACACCACCACAATTGTCATTTTTGGAGATCCAATAAATTTACCTGCTCACTCAATCTCAGCAAGAACATTCAAAGATTGGCAATAATACTTTCATCAGGGCCCGACCCATTGCATATCTGACTGACAACAACACCAGTACGATGTGATATTATGTCGGAATTTCAACTTAGCAGGCGACATGTATTTGTCAAAAGGGCGTAAAGAGACTCAGGACGCAATGCAAAGGGAATTTGGGGATCTGGAAGCGTCGTCGATTATGAAGACAGATTTACAAGAAATTAATGACAGTTTTATGATCACACCAGGGTATACGTTGAGATATTTGCTGTGATGGAGAAACGGATAGAACCAGAATTATGCAGTAACGTATTCGTTGTGTCATAGGCTGTGGCGCATCACACTTTTTTTTATTAAGGAAGAATGGGAAGTAATAATGATTTATTTTTAAGACAGAATACTCTCAGACTGAACATAGTGGATTGTTCATGCGTGTTAAAGACGAAATACTCTCCAAAACTGCATTAACAACACGTGCAAATTGGAGACCATTCGCGCTGGCAGATTATCTGCGTCTTCAGGACATGAAATGTTTCGGGATTCTTGAGAAGCCGACAGTGTCAAATAAACCCACAGTTCTGCGTTGAAAAACAGTGAGGAGGTAAGCTGACGGATGTGGATACTTCATTTAAATAGAAACTTAGGCGTTTGCACAGCGGAGTTGTGGAAAGTTCAAACAATATCTCAGGGATGGGAGAGTAAGCGAATTGAGAAAACACTTCGCCAAATATTATGCTTAAAACGGAATGATTATCTGTTCTAAAACTAATACAGAACCTCAAAGTAAGACAAACCCTATAACTATTAAAGCCGTTAAAAATGATAGAGACCTTAGAAAAGTTTTGCTTGCATAGAACCGGATATGAAATCTCCGTCTATTACAGATGTTGAGAGTTACACAGACACCGAAATTAATAAAAACGCTGAAACTAATGCAGACTCTGAGACCAAGACAGAATCTGCGACAAAAGAATGTCATTGAACTCACAGAGGCTCGGAACATGAGAGAGTGGAATCTGAAACTGATACAAAAGCTGACTTTCAGAATGTACTTGGAACAAAGATGTGCTGGTCATTTTGGTGCCATGGCCTTGGTTGCAGTAGGTAAAAATTGTTCGATCGAATCCAGCCTTACAAAGATACTGTTATCTCAACACACCAGATTTGTGAAAATACAGCAGTATATTCGTGTCATTACAGCTATCGTGGTATCTGGACGCAGTTCCTGGATATGGTAAATGTGTTATGTTCCGAACCTCTGCTCATTCCAAAAAAGCTATACCATCCTTATGACGGAACTGGCGGAACACAAATACGGAACAGTTTGCTATAAACTCTGTTAGAAATGCTCCTCTACTTTTCTTGTTCAACTCCTTTCATGAAAATTGTTCAATATGCATCTTTGGTATCACAATTGTTTTGCATTATTCCATGTATGATATTACAAAACAAAACAAAATCACAGCGATCGTTGCACTGTGAGTCCTATGAGGTGGGAAATGCTGGGTCTCCAGAGACTGACGCCTCTCACAACAGACTGGATCTGAGACAGAAGATTGAGCAGGTGAACTGGAAACCCACTGCTTCTGACTCCGTCAGACCTCTTTGAGAAACATTGGGAGATGTATAGAATATATCCACAGCTACGAAAATTAAAAGCTGAGACGGATGTCAGTTTCTGTGCAGAAGAACCGTGGTTGATATCATGGTAGCCCTGTCCTGATACAGGTGTCAGGAATTAGAGTTTTGCTGAGATATTAGCAAGTGATTGAGTAGGGGCAGAAAAGGACGTTAATTGTTCGGGATCACATAAACGTGAACTGACTGATGGGTAGGGAAGTTTTCAAGACAAATACAATGATTGGAGTCAAGGAACTGGTAATTACAAAGAAGATGGAACAGAACGTAAGCAACTGTGGTCTTCGGATGTTCCAGTAACAAGACACAATTTTCACGAATAGGCCTTCTGATCTGCCATTCCTGAATCGACAAATTTTGCTCTTCCACACTAAAACTGTCTTCACCTCCAGGATCGATACCTCTGTATTGTGTTTCTATTCATGTATCCATCCAGGTGATTCTTAAAGTTTGCTTTCAACAACCCTTCTGGCAACCCGGTCCAGGAATGCACAATCATTTGTATGAAGAACTTGTCTCGCTCATCTCTTTTAAACTTACCTTTCTACTTTGATCCTGTGCCTCCCTAGTAATTTACCCCTCCGCCCTGAAAAAAACGCTCATACTTTCCACTGTTTCCACACTGTCAACTTGTATCCGATCACCCATCACACTCCAGCATTACAGTGAGAACAAATCCAAATTATTCACCCTTTCTTCATAGCTTTCCTTCCCTCAGACCAGGAAACAGCCTAATAAACCTTTTCTATGCTCTTTCCAAAGCATCTAATCCTTCTTATAGTGTGGTGACCAGAGTTGTGGACAATATTCCAAGTGTGGACTGGCCTAAATTAGATTAGATTACTTACAGTGTGGAAACAGGCCCTTCGGCCCAACAAGTCCACACCGACCCGCCGAAGCGTAACCCACCCAGACCCATTCTCCTACATTTACCCCTTCACCTAACACTACGGGCAATTTAGCATGGCCAATTCACCTAACCCCTGCACATTTTTTGGATTGTGGGAGGAAACCGGAGCACCCGGAGGAAACCCACGCGGACACGGGGAGAATGTGCAAACTCCACACAGAGAGTCGCCTGAGGCGGGAATTGAACCCGGATCTCTGGCGCTGTGAAGCAGCAGTGCTAACCACTGTGCTACCGTGCCGCCCACTAACGCTGGATTACAAATTGCCAACTTTCATTTTCAATGCAACATGTAATGAAAGCAAGCATGCAGTAGGCCATTTTTATTACCATTTCTACCTGTGCTGATACCTTCAATGATCTGTGGACCTGTACAAACAGATCCTTTTTCATACAAGTGCTCTTCCATTCACTGTATAATTTCCACCTGTACTTGGTCTTCCAAACTGCATCACCTCACATTTCTCCAGATTAGTCTCCATCTGTCATGTTTTTACTTCGCACAGCTCTAAATGATCTATATCATGCTGTTTCTATAACAAACATCCTCACTATACAATCTTTGTATAGTCAGCAATCTTACAAATTAGACCAGGTATTTATTCCTCCAAATCATTATTGTACAACACATTTAGCACATGTCATGTCACTGATCTCTGTGGAACACCACGAGCAACAATTCTCCATGCCGAAAAGCATCCTTCCACTGCTGGCTTCTATTTTCTATGACGAAACCAGTTTTGTATTCATCTTGCCAGTTCACACTAATACCATGTGATTTCACCTGGTGTAGATCTCACGCAGTGTATATCAATATCCTTGTGAGAGAGAAAGTTCTGTGAATATCCCAATAATAATGAGATGCAGAGATCATCAAATGTAATTCTGTGATTCCCTTTCTCGAAAGTCAGAGAGTAAGATGAGGACTCTGCTGATGATTATTTGATTGTTCACTAATTTCCTGCCCTTATTGAAATACAACACGTTAATATCAATTAACCCAACAGCAACACCTCCCTTCATGCTACTCATGTATCACTTTGTTCAAGTCAGTTTCATTCATGGTACAGAAGAACAATGATGGATGTTCTTCGTGACGTACGTAGGATATAAAATAAATGCAATATTAATAATACAATGATTCTTTCACTGAATGGGCAGCTGGCTCTCGAGGAGATTTTCTTGTTGCTAAGTGTTTGCACATGGACCGTGAAAAAAGGAAATACAAAAGTGAATGATGAAAAGTTGTAATAAGTCACTAAAGTGCAGTTGGGGAAGGTATGATCTTCGTGCATAATTTGCAGTCGCCGTGTAGAAGAGGTGTTCTGTTCTGGGAAAAATGAAGAAACGCACCTAGCATGAGAAAACTTCCCAGCAAAGGACGAACCATTGAGATGGTACGTATTTCTCAATTTCCCATCGAACCAACTGTTGTTAGAAATCCAGAAACAGCAGCAAATTCTGAAACAGACCAACAGCTGACAAGCGCACATGCCACCTGAAAGGAATGCGAAGTAGCGAGAATTATTCACTTGACTTGGTTTTTATATCACGGGGACAGTATGCAAGAGGTCAACATGAATTTCTGCACCAGTTTCTTTGTGTATGAGAGGAATCACATTTTGCCTGCATCTTTGCACATTCCACAGGTCAATGCAATAATTTAATGATTCGGAATATGTGATGTCATGCATCAACAACAAAACTGAGAAGGTGACACATGCTTTCAAATTTGTAAAGAGTGTGGGAGCTTCAGAACGAGGGAGTCAGATTGAAATTGATGAGTCCTGCAATACATCATAAATAGAGTTTGGTCTGTAAGTTCAGAGAAACCTGTGCAGCACAAATCATGTGTGAGGTGGAGTATGGGAAATGGAATATCGTGGCTGAGGGTAGTGAGACGGATTCAGTAGGGGCAGATGAATGCAATGACTGACTGGTTTGCAGATAGGAGTGAAATGTAGTGACTGAAGGGAGTTCAGCGTTCTGGCTGATGTTAATTTGTATTAGTCATTGAGCTGATAGCATTCAGTGACGGAGATGAGTGGAAGTAGTGGCACAGGGGAGAAGGACGTATTTTTTTGGAGGAAGTGGACTACAACACCTGCATGCAATGATTGCAGTTACAGAACAGCGTGTGAGTTGGTGCATAAGGGAAGTGGGTGATCATAATGCCAGCGGTAGAAGTATTGAATTCAGGAACGAGGATGAAGTGTGAGAAATTAATATAATTATTGACGTAAAATGGCTTGAATGAAGAGAGTGGGATGTTGTGACAAGGGTTCGCAGGATGCAGCTACTGAAAAAGTGGGTATCAGTGCCGGAAAGTAATGCATTTAAGTGAGCTATGGGAGTTGGATGCAATGACTGACGATATTTATTTGGAGTGACCAATTAGCTTATGACCAGCCAACAATAGCGTGTATTATTCCAATGGTGTGTGTGTGATGTGGTGCTAAGTGTTTGGATAATTACGTTGGTCATGGGTAGGATAGTGTGCTGTGGTGTGACGGTCAATATGTTGGTACGGATTGTGTTGTAAGGCATTGGAATGTTGTGTTCTGTTTTTGGTAAAGTATCTGACATTTCGTGGCGTGTGTATTTTTGTGAGAGTGGCATTGTGCATGGGAAATGATATGGGTTATGGTTTACTTTATTGGTGATGTCTTTTGAGATATTCTGTGAGATATCGTGATGGCTATAGGATGTATGATACTATTCCAACACGGTGTAAATCCCTCTGCCATTTTAAACAAGCCGCACAAAAATGTACACCTTGTGCCATAATCTGTTAAATTTTGAGAAGCAAAAAACTGTCCCAGAGGTCACAGCTAAAAATAAAGAAAACAAACAATTTTATTCATTAATTCGAACAGAGAATATTCAAACCAACACTTATTTCCAAAGGCTTTCCATTAAAACTATCTTTTACCTCCCACTCTACAATACTAGTCATATAAGAAAACAAAATGTACAAAATAAAATCGCGTTTCAAAACTAGTCAGCTGTGTCGATTCTATTTCGTGGCTTTTCTTCAGTAGATTTTTCTCAAGTTCAGCTTCGATATTCTGTCGCATAAACTTCATGCAGATGTGCACTTTTCGGAGAGCTCTTCAGCTAGTAGTCGAGTTGTTCGCCAACTCACTCGTCAAAATGTCCGGCTTTATCTCCCAAAAGATCGAATCATTTCATTCGCTTGATGTCATCACAAACAGTAAAATTCAAAATCAATTGGAAGTTGTTTTATGGGCACAATTTAAAGGGATTGGCCGAATTTAAATTGTATTTGTTCCATAGCAACACGAATATAGATGTTTGCTTCAAGCAAGTGTGTCATTTTAAATACTCTCCGTCAGCCCGTGCCAACTTCCACACTGTCTTCAATATACAGTACCCTCTTGCACCTTCATAAAACCGCCTTCGTGAAAAAAAACAAATATCATAATGAAAAGATGGCTTCATTTGCTTCCACTATTCTTCAGCCACATTATTATGACTTGCATATGACTTTAATCTAAGTTCATAATAGCCTCTTCCTGTGTAAGATATGTATTCACACACATATGTATAACATAATTTGGAGATGCCGGTGTTGGACTGGGGTGTACAAAGTTAAAAATCACACAACACCAGGTTATAGTCCAACAGGTTTAATTGGAAGCACACTAGCTTTCGGAGCGACGCTCCTTCATCAGGTGATGAAGGAGCGTCGCGCTGAAAGCTAGTATGCTTCCAATTAAACCTGTTGGACTATAATCTGGTGTTGTGTGATTTTTAACTATGTATAACATATATATGTATACATAATAACATTGAATGTATACCAATCTTGTATACGTTTTGTCAGTTAAATCCTCGGCAACGCATCTGCAGTTACATTCTTCTGACCGACAACATCTCCGAGGCATAAAGGAGAGGTCTGCAACGTTTAACCCAACAAATAATCTCACATTCCGGTATTTCAAGCTTTTCAATAATGTTAGATGATTGTCATCCATGTACACAACCGTCTCGGACTCATTGTCCATGACATACACATTCAATGTTGTTCAGCAAGTACCAAACTCAATAGTTGCTTTTTTGATCCTGGAGTCTTTCCTCGAATGGATGTTAAGTCTCTACGAAAAATAAGCAACTGGCAGTTCAATCCTATCCTCGTTTCCTGCAGCAGTACAGTTCCAACTCCTATGCCACAAGCATCGATAGCAACATTGAAGGGATTCGAGAAGTTTCCTGTCGTTAAAACTGGAGCGGTGGTTAAGGATGCTTTCAAATGGTCAAATACCTCCTGGCATTGTTCTGTCCACCGAAAGTTTGTGTTCTTCCTCAGGAAAGCGGTTAACAGTACCACTACACCGCTGAAACCTGGAACAAATTTCCGATAGAATTCACTTCTTACCTAAAATTAAAACATCTGTTTCTTCGAGATTTGTCTTCGAAATTCTTTCATGGCTTTCAGATTTGCGTTCCATGGCGTCAACCTTCCATGACCGATGTTATGTCGCAAGCACGTCACCTCTGCTTTCGCGAATTCAGTTTTCTTTCCATTCACTATCAGTTTTGCTTCTCATACTCGTTCAAATAGCTCTGCCAAATTTGCCATGTGCAGGACTTATGAAAGATCACTACATCGTCCAGATGGATTCAACAGTTTGTTAACGCAGTCGCAACTCTGTTCACTGGCCTTTGAAATGTGGCGGGTGCGTTCCTCATTCCAAAGGGCATCACTTTGAAGTGATAGATTCCATTTGCGGTTAAGAACTCAGAAATTTCTTCTGTCCTCTGTGATAAATGCAGTTGCCAATAACCAGGCAGCAAGTCCAACTTCATACTTTGACGGGCTTGTCGCACTTTCTCGATGCAGTCCTCCAATCTCGGTATTTCATATCAGTCTGATTTTGTTCCAGCGTTGACCTTCTGATAATCCATGCAACATCATTGCGTCTCAGCAAGTTTGGAACTAAGATGATCAGCGAAGACTAAAAGCTCTGCCTCGGTTCGAAGATATCTTCATTGAGAATGGCCTCCACCACGTTCTGGAACAGCCTGGCTTTGAAAACATTAAGCGAATTGGGGTGTTGCTTTATTGCAACAGTATTCCCATTGTCTACCTCATGCACAATAGCATTAGTCCTCCCCAACGTATTCCAACATATATAGTCATACTGCTGTAACAAACATTTGAACTGGGTTCTTTCCTCCTGAGACAGGTAGTTTACTAACTTACCCATGCCTCAAGGACTTCGTCATTGTTAAATATACGTTGAGATGCATCAAATTCCACAATATCGGAGTCCTCACTCTGCAGAGCAGTAACCAACAGCTGCTTCCCTCGTTCTTTCAGACAATAAACCTCAGGTATATTCTCTGCCTCCTTTTGGGTGCATGCATCAGAATACAAGTCTTTAATTGTCGTCATTTTTTTGCAAATCCCTTCGCCTTTCAGAACAAATATTTCTGACTGACCCTCTGCCTGTTCAGGACTGTCCTATTTCATTCAGTCCAACAGTATGCCTCTAACTGAACAAAAGTTCCTTTACCTTTCTCTTTAGTTGTTGATTCATGCTGTAACTTAGGGTAGTGTAACTTCTTACCACGCAGTCTGGATAAAATACACGTATTTTTTTCTTTTATCTCTTCTGTTTTCTGGTGTTCCTTGGGCAGCTCCAAAAAAAGGGTGTTAATATCACTTTGGACCCTGCTAAACCATTCTCAAGAACAAATGGATTCCTGGACCTGACACTCTATTCATCACTCAAATGATTCTTCCCCAGTCATCATTTGGCATCCCCCTGATCTTTCGACGGGAATTGTTAAATTTCTGTCCATCTGCCCCACGAATTACCAATCTCTCGGATAACAGTTCAGAAAGAATAATTTCTTACTGTTCGAGACTGGTTAGATCCTGCGTCTCTCAACAGTATAACCTCTGGAACCTTCTCGTCCTGTTCTTTCGAGTAAACGTTGTCCACAAAGGCGAATTATTTATTGAGATCATTTTCTATTTCCATACTCAGCCCTTGCCTAAGCTGTACACTCTTCTGCATTTCCATGAATTGTCTTGGGTTTTCCTTTCCTACTTTCACTGTGCCACTGGCTTATATTCTTTTATGACAACTCTTCCTGCGGTGCCTTTCTGTGACGACCAGCACTGTGAGATTCCATATAACATGTTATCACAGTGGAAGTACCTGAGGCCTTTTACCTACTTTATAAGCTCATGAGCTTCTTCTTTGAACTGTGGTATACACTTACGAGTGTTCTCAACTCTTTGTTTCATAGTGTCAGATCTCACCTGCTGGTAACTTCTATCTCTCACGGGGTGACCTATTTTTCCTGAATCTTGGCATGTGCACCAACTTGTATTCATGTGCTGACTCTAATGCTTATCCTACTTCCTGAAAATTCCGTTACTCCACATGAATTCTTGTCACATCTGGAAGGGACTTTTTAAAAAATCCTCCAGCAGAATTATGTCTCTTCGCGCTTCATTGGCCTTATCTCGTTTTAAGGCCTGTCCCCATCTCTCAAAATAACTATGTTTAGTTATTTCGATGTTAACATAAATTTGACCTGGTTCTTTCTTTCTGTTTCTGAACCACAGAATAAAACGCTTCTGGTACCAGTTCATAAGAACTTAAGTTAACATGTTTGACCTCCTCATAGCGTCTGGGTACCGCATCTGAAAGCGCTGCAAATGCCTCACCAGATCTGCCCACCAGTTTAGTCTGAACTAACATTACCCACAATACATCGGATCCCTACATCTGCGTCGCCAATTATCAAATGCAAGGAAGAACGCTTCAAACTCTTTCACATCATAATGTAGTAAAGTTTGACATTTAGAGATTCATGCTATTTTAAACTCTATCCTGTTAACTTGACTTTTCAGACTAACTGAAATCTTTTCAAGTTCAAAATTCTCTCTTATTTCTCTCCCCCTTTCCTCTCTCCTTCTTTCTTTGCTCAGATAAGAACTCTCCCTCTCTCTCATTATCCTGAATTTTTTCACTTTCCTTCACTTTTCGTTTGTTTATATTGTAACTGCATTTTTCTCAAATGCAATTTAATGTCTTTCGAACGCTGCTGCACATGTCTGTTTCTCTGGCACACCGAAGTGTTTTAATTACAATTTCTGCTTTACTTTTGTCCTTGGTTAAACCCAATTCTGTATTGTTTACTAATTCTAAAGGTAATGTCTTTCTTTCCCTTTCCTTCTAAACTTTCCTGAGAAATTTGGGAGTCATCTTCAAACCCCAGAACGTCTTTAGCAATCTTCAGCGGCATTTCTCTCATGTTTAATTTAATCAACCACATTTAAACAAAATTAAACAAACTGTCTAGTCTACGTTATATTTTTTTAAAAAAGAAGACACTAACCTGCAAGTGTTTAAACCAACTGGGCTTTTTGTTTCTCCCGCAAATCTATTCAAATCTGTCCAAATCTCAGACTGGATCTGACTGACCGGTTCAAATCAAGGACTTGAGCTTCTAGGCTGGTTCATCACGTTGTATAACGTTCTGCTAATTTAAACCAGACTCAGAAAAGCTCACCTCGCCTCGTAATTCTTTAAAGTATGATTGGAAAATAACTACCATGGCCTACTATAAAAAAGAGAAGTTTAACAATTTATTCTTCAAATCCAACTGAAATGAAAAAAAAAATCGAAACTATCTATCCTTGTAAACCTCAGTAGTCTGACCAATTTGCCTCGGTCCCACTCCACAGGAATATACTGATCCGATAAAAAAATCTCTGATTAAGTTGAACCAAGCATGCGAATTCCAATACCATTCTTCTTTCGATTTTCCTGTATATTTTGGTTTTCTTCTCTTCAGTCTAATGCTTCACAGATTTCATATGAGAAGATACTTTTCAGAGACCGACTCTACAGACACAATATGTTGGTGTTCTTTGCTGCTCACGCTAACTGTTCAAAATGTCCGATTTTATATAACTGAATGCATCAGATCTTCTAAATGGAATGTTTTCACCGAAACATTAAAATTCAAATTTGATTGGATTTTGATATCTTGGAGCATCATTGAAGCTGATTGGGCAAATTGGAATTTGTAATGTCCCATGGCAACTCAGAACAAGCTATTTGTTTCACAGCCAAATGTTACGTTTTAAAATTTGTCAGCACATTCTGTGCTTGCCAGCTTAACATTCTCTCTGAAAGGGATACCACATACTTACAACTTCATAACAATCTTGAGAAAAGAGCAAAAGCAATGAAATTCATCTAAGTCTCTCACGATACCTTTCACCAAAATTAATACTGTTTTCGTCATCATTCTGTAACAGGAAGCGAAATGGAGAAAACGAATTTTAAGGGGAAAAAACGTAAGTGCTGGAATGAAAGTTCAAATTTTATAAAGAAGCAGTCAAACAAGTCAATGGTGTATTGCCTACACTGCACTGAGTGAACTACATATGATTCAGCTTCACACATTGCCACCTGTGATCGATTGTACGAAAGTTGGTGGCTCACTGGTTAGCAATACTGTCTTATAACACCATGGTCTCAGGTTCGATTCCAGCCTTGGATGACTGCCACAGTGGAGTTTGCACATCCCGTGCGTGGGTTGCCTCCAGGTCCTCTGGTTTCCTCCCACAATGCAATGATGTGCCGGTCACGTGAATTTAACAGGAAAAATTGCCCCTTGTGTTAAGTGAATTTGTCAGAGGTGAAATGGGTCTGGGTGCGCTACTCTGTGGAGGGTCAGTGTGGACTGGTTAGGTCGAAGGGCCTGTTTCCACATTGTAAGGAATTATAATCTAAAACTAGGCAGGATAAGATTGGGACGCCTGGTAAGTGTAAACCTTTCAGACTGAAGGATCTATTTCACTGTCGTATGACTGCATTGTTGTACATGTGCTGAAAATACGTAATACTGACAATATTGATTTTCCAGAATACAACTTAAAAATCTAATGTCAAATCTGAAATTTAAAAGTACGCACTCAGTAATCCCAGCATAATTCGAACGGTCTGTTTTGCAATTGTTTCATTTTTTGGAATATTGTCTGCGATCTTGTTCTCTGTCCAATTGAAAGTATGTTATCAAACTTGAAACGTTTCAGTAAAATTTAAAATGATGTTACCAGCATTTGAGGGATTGAGTTACAGGTAAATTTTGAATAGGCTGAGCGTGTTTTCCTTGGAGTGGAAAAGACTGTGGGATGACCTACTAGTGGTTTTTGTAATCATGAGGGGCATGAGTAGGCGAAATAGAGAAAGTGAAAGACAAGAACTAGAGATTGAAATGAACTGCCGGTCGAAATTTTGGAGGCTGATATAATTACAATATTGAAACGGCATAAGGGTGCATATATGAATAGGAAGGGATTTGAGGGACATGGGCCAAATTCTGGCAAAGGGAGCGAGGCTAAATTAGATATCTGGTCGACATGGATGAGTGGCATCGAATGGTCTGTTTCCATGTTGTACCATCTCTCAGGAAAAATGAGTTCCATCATTATAATAATTAACAACTTATTGAAACAGGTTTAGACTCCCTCACCCAGAAACTTATTCTGACCAAGGGAAAACAATGCCAAATCAAGAACGCAAAGCGAGACATCCTTCTCCACATTTTAGCGGGCGTGTATTGCATTACAAACAAAACTAAATGAAAATGCATTGTCGCGATTATGAGAACAGATAGAAAGAGATAAAGACTAATAATACAAAACAACATAATTCTGTAATCACGTACAATCAAAGCGATCATAACAGCCCTGCCACGAACAAACAACAACTGACATAAATTTCCTCCTATCAAAGGAATGCATTGTATTCACTGTTTTCAAAACTGGATTGCTGTGTATTGGAAGGAACATTGCAAATTTCGTTCAAAAGTATGAAACAGTTCAATTGTGTTTGTAAGGTTGTCTCTTAATTTCCGAGAAAGGCCTTTTAAATTCTGCACTTTGATATTAGATAGAAGTTGAAGGCCTTGTTCGAATGATCTGCTCAGTAGGCGGTCGGGAAGATTAAAGTATTTTAAAGTTAATCTACCTTGTTGCCATTTCCCTATAACCTTTCAATTCCCCCATAAAATCATGTTATCTCAGTCTTGAATACACTTAAGAATCCAACATCCACAGATGTGTGTGGTAAATTAATCCAGAAATTCGAGACCCTCCAAGTGTTACGACAAGGGGTAATCCCCTCTGCTAATTTAAACCAGCCACAAAGAAAACATGCGGGCAGTGCTGTAACCTGTTCAAATTCAAGAGGCAAAGAACTATGCCAGAGGTCACTATTTATATAATAATTAACAATTTTCTTTTTTAAGACCAACAGACAATATAAAAACCAACAACTATATTGAACTGCTTTCTGCTTAACCTATTTTTCTCCTCCCACTCTACAATACCAGTCTGATAAAGGAAGAGATTAAGACTGACAAAAGAAAATTACATTTCAAAACCAATTATCTTTGCCAATTCTTGTTTGTAAATTTTCCGCTGTAGATTCTCTAAGGTCAGCCTCGATATTCTGCTGCGTGAAATCCCCCACAGGCAGGTAGTTTGATGAGAGCTCTTCAGCTAGCACTCTAGATTGTTGGTGTTTCGCAGTTCTGCCGCAAACTGTTCAGTCTGTCCGATGTTATACCTAAAACATAAGATTGTTTTAATATTATCAAAATACTAAATACAAATTTGATTGGATTTTGATATATTGGGGTATAATTTAAACTAATTGGCCGAATTTGAGTGTGTTTTTTTTTATGGCAACCCAACTGCTGCTCTTTGTTTTGATCAAGTGTTAAATTATTTCCTTGCTCAGGACAAGGTGCACTTTGGGTCAGTCCTTGCTAGCTATTCAACTCTCGTCAAGGTACAGTACATTTCTCGCCTTTCATAACATAAGGGAGGGAGGTCCTCCACCAAGTTTTCTTAAATTGACATTCTTTATTCTGAAGTAAGAGATTCTAATGTTACACACTCTAACAAGGTGTACAACCTGTCCATATCACATGCCCGCTCTATTCCCTGAAGAATCATGAATATTAAAATACACAGAATTTCATTCATCGAATCTTTGATGAATACAGGCAACATGCACACCTCCTCATGGGCAACGTTTCTCATAACTGGTATCCAACCACTGAACCATCTCTGGGTGAACCTTATTGCCAAGGGCTGATTTCCAATCGTACTGGAGAGAAACTGATAGTAGTTGCAAACGAGGCTGCCAATTGAAGAATGTCAGCATGGGGGATCATAATCAGAGGCAATCATAAAGTAATTAATAAAAATATTAAGTTAGTAAAGCAGAAATATCTTACAACGTTTATGAAATAAGACTGATAAAGTGCAGAATTTCCCTGTTTAAAGATGAACTGGGGAAGGTTGTTTGGAAAAGTGTTTTGGTGGATAAAAGATTTAATAAATAATAGGAAAATTTGAAAAGAGAATACAGCATTCAAAGGAGCTATATAGCTATGAGAAATGGAAAGACAGGATATTCCAGGATAAAGTATCCTGAAGTACTTTTATGCTTAGAAATGATACATTCAAACCAGTTAGTTAAGGTTCAATTGCTAGTTGTTTGTTGGACAAGAACAATAGAAGAAAACTAAGTGAATAAAACACTGAGGATTAATAAAAAAATAGTCAATTCTGTCTCGGTTGTAACTTCCATGACGGCAGATGGCTTGGGAACAAACAATTGAGGAAAATCAGAGAGAGACACCTGGATGGGTTTATGCCCGAACTCATTCTTGGGAGAGTCATCAGAGAGGGCAATGCAGTATGTTAGAATAGTATTGATTTCGATAACTTTTCCAAGCCAGGGGGAACTTTTCATCTCAGACTCATGTTCAGGATGCTGAGACAGGACTGTAAATTGCCAGCCTTGACACAACAGACTCCAAAGCAAGAATGGAAGTGAGTCTCGCTTGTTGAATATGTCTGACATCATGTAAGATAGCAGACTAAAGCTGATACTCCAAAAATATGCATGTTGGGTGGAACGATAATGCTAAATTGTCCATTGTGTTCATGGATGTGCAGGCTGTGTAGATCACATTACACGGATACAATAGAAATGCTGGATATAATTTGAAAGCACTTCGAATAAAGAGTTCAGAAAAAAATGTTCTAAATAGCCGTTTCCACAGAGCAGATGTTCCATACTTCTATCATTTACTCATCAGTTTGGTTGTAACTGAAATAGCTAAAATAAAAACATGGCTTTCAATAAAAACTCACGTGTTCTTTTACTCATTTTGATGAAAATTTATGTTATCCATTCGGCACTCTAAGCCTAACAATATACCCGATTGACTAAGGAAATCATGGAGGAAATAAGGAAGGAAAAGAAGCATATGATACATACTGAAAGAATGCTAGTAATACCAATGAGCCAGAGTATTTCAACTGTGGAGAGCCATAGTGAGAAAAATAAAGAAGGCTAACAGGAAGCATAAGGAAAGAGTGCCAGGTGCACGAAATCAAAGAGAAAAGACAAGTCTTCAATATGTTAACAGTGAATGAAGGATAAAGTGGAGTCTATAAGGAACAAATAGGTTTAGCTGCTCCCTGAATCAATTTATAACCGAGATAATAAATGAGAAATTTGATGTGGACTTTGCAAAGTTAGAAAAATGATAGCAACAGCGTAGTTTAAAATGTCGATTTTGCGCAACTGAGCTGTATGTTAATGGAGATAGGAAAGGTGTTCAACCGCCTGGCACCACTACTGGTCGAAAAGTCTTCAGGACCAGATCGATGTATCCTGCCTTGCTGACAGAGGTCGGCAAGCAAATTGTGGTGTCGTTCGTGCTGGCTGGAAGGCTGAGCAGCGAGGAGGGTGTGCAGATGTGTCTGTGTTATTTAGACAGGATCAATACAATGTAAATTCGTGATATTTGTTAAATGTAGCTTAGGTTTATGATATGTTTGTAAGTTAGCTCGCTACGCTGGAAGGTTTGTTCTAAACGTTTCTTCACCAAGCAGAGGTAAGACCATCAGTGTGAGCCTCCAACCACGTATGTAAATGTATGGCATGTGCGGAAGAATGTGTACACATAATGGGATTTATTCGCTAAGATAGGCAGTCAGACGACTATTTGAAATGTCACATAATTATTTGTCAAGATTTGAGTCGTGCTGGAAAATCACAGCAGGTCGGGCAGCATCCCAGAGCAGGAAAATCGGCTTTCTGGGCAAAAGCTAATCATCAAGCCACTTGCCCACCTTCCAACGACCCCTTCGCCCATCTCCAACACACCCCATCCACCTGGACACTCCGTCCTCATTAGCCGCTCTCGACATCTTTATTTCCAACTGCAACCGAGATATTAACAACCTCAATCTATCTTACACTTTCCCCCACTCCAACCTCTCGCCCTCACAACGTGCCCTCCACTCCCTCTGCTCCGTCCCTTAACTCACCATTAAACCAGCGCACAACGAGGGGAGGAGGTGGGTGCGTGCAGTGGTAGTTTGACGCACTGATCTTGACATAACTTGAAGCCACCTCCTCCTATCACTCTCTTGACGATAACCCCATCACCAAATCATCACCTCCCATACTATGCACAACCTCAGCACCTCAATGGAACTCCCAACAGCTTCCAACCTCATACTTCGGGAACGCCGCACAGCCCGATTCTATGTCCTACCCACGATCCACAAGCCTGACTACCCCAGCTGACCCATCATCTCAGCCTGCTCCAGGCCCACCGAATTCATCCTCACTTACTCCGATATTGTCTCATTCCCCCAGTCCAAGAACTCCCAGCATACCTTCCAAACACCATTATTGCCATCCATCTCCTCCAAGACTTCCATGTGCCAGGCTCCCAAGACGTCATCTTCACCATATACATCCAGTTCCTCTCCATAGGCACCAATAAGCACTTCCCCTGCCCCCAGCTATGTCTTCCTATTTGTCGGCTGCGTGTAATTTATTTTTCTAATTCTGATGAAGGGATTTTGACCGCAACATCGATGTTCCAGCTCCTCGGATGCTGCCTAACCTGCTGTGAATTTACAGCTCTAGTCTGAACGTGACTCTAATCTCCAGCATCTGCAGTACTCACTTTCGCCATATACGCATTTAATTGAGTACAGTTTGATAGAGAGCCCTGATCAGAGAGGCCCGTGTTCATTAGTCTCTGAGTAAATAACAGTACGGGTGCAGCACGTGTAAAAGAAGGCAAGCTATATTTTGGCTTTTGATCGGTCGAAGGATATGAGTGCCAGAAAAAAAATTGCCTTGCATCCATTTTCCAACGTATTAATGAGGCCATAAATGGAATATTCTGAGCTGTTTTAGAATGCTTAAAATATGAAGGAGGTTCTTGCTCTACAGTGAAAGTATCGAATGTTTATCGAAATGCTTCCTAGGATGACACGCTTGACATATGTGGAGAGATTGGGTTGTTTAAGAAAGTATTCCCTGGAGTTTAGAAGATTGAACGGGAGAAATAATAGAAAACAGCTTAATTTCAAAATGACTGGACAGACTAGATGCAAGAACGATGTTCACGATGGTGGGAAAGTCCAAAATAAACTTGAGCGTTTGATGAAAAGCCAAACGAACAACAAACAAAGACCAAAAAAAATGCACAGAAACAGGCCCTTCGCCACTTCAAACCTGCGCCAATCCAGACACTGCATCTCAATCTGCCGCCATTTTCATAAGATCAATATACCTTTGCTCCCTGCCCATTCTTGTATCTGTCTCGATACATGTAATGGAAAATTATCCACTTACTGTGAAATTTAAAGAGAATACCTTTTTTAAATTCAGTGCTGTACTGAGGTTTGTAATAATGCTTTGATAAAGATTTGCAGTTAGCTTATCTCTGGTTGAATTTTGTAAACAGTCATCTAGACATTGCGATAGTCAAACTAAGCGAAAGCTGAAGGACTGTTATGTCTAGAACCGGGGATAAGAGGATAACAACTTGAGCTTCCCCTGGTCTTTGCCCTTGAGAGTGTGATAAGGAATGCTAAAAGACAGGCGTCTGCAAATGTTTCAGTACTGTTTGCATTGAGGGATCTGACATAGTGTAATCAGTCAAAATCTTGCAGAATTTTTAATAAAGATCCTTTCTTTGCTCTTGCTAATAATGGAGTTAAGTCGATTTAATTTCGACAACAATACATTATAAATTATGGTATGCTTTCCAATTCTACCATTTCCGTTGGCAATGCGGTCAGCCTCCTCCCCCCATCCTTTGTGTAAAGAACGTCCTACGAATATCTTCCCACAACCTTTCAAATCACACTTACAACTCATTAACCCCAGTAATTGAGTTAAACATGCTGAGAAAGAAGTCTTCTTGCTTTCCACCCTATCGACACATGTCACGATTTTGCTGACCTTAATCACATCCACCCGAAAACTCTCTTCTTATTGAATATATTCTAAATCTATTCAACCTCTCTTCATAGCTAGCACCGTCCAATCCAGTCAACATTCTGATGAACCTACTCTGCAAACTCTCCAAAACATCCACATCCTTTTGTTAATGTGGCGACCAGAACTCTACGCTGTATTCCAAATGCAGCCAAACCAAAATCCTACACGAACGTAACATAACCCGCCAACTCTTGCACTCAATACACTGTCCAATGAAGGAAAGCATGGCCGTATGCTTTCTTGACCACATTACTGAACAGCGTTGCCATCCTCAGGGAAAAATGGACCTGAACTCCCAGATTTCGCTGTATGTAAATTTTTCCCAGTTCTTTTCCATTTACTGTAAAGTTCGCTCTTGAACTGGATCTTCCAAAATATATAATCTCACAATTGCCAGGATTGAACTTCTTTTCCCATTTTTCTGTCCATCTCTCCAATCTGTCTTTATTGTGCTGTATTCGCTGACATTCCCCTTCACTATCTGCGACTCCACCAATCTTAGTGTCATCTGCAAACTTGCTACATGGTAACTTCCTCCAAATCATGTATATACATCACAAACAACAGTGTTCCAAGCACTGATCCCTGTGGTCGCAAGTCCCTTCCAATAATACACTTTGTCTCCTGTTGTCCAGGCAGTTCTCCATCCATCTAACTGGAACACGATGGATCACATGCGATTTCACGTTCCCCATCAGCCGACAATGGGGAACTTTTTTAAGTGCCTTACTAAAGTCCAAATTTCTGGACTCTGCAGCCCTTCCTCTTTCAATATAATTTGCCACCTCAACAAATAATTTTATTAGGTTTTTAAGACTTGACTTTCCCGTCAAAAATCTATGCTGCCCATTACTGAATAGCTCATTTTCTTCCAAATGCCAGAATTGTGCCCCTCACTTTCGCTAAAATTGACGTCAGGCTCACTGGTCTCTGAATACCTCGAGCATCACTGCTTCTCTCTTAAACAAGGGGTCAATATTAGCAATTTTCTAGTCATCTGGTCCGCATCTGTGTTCAAGGATGCTGCAAGGATATATGTTACAGCACAGCTATTTACTCTCTCTCTTATCTCACTGACCTGTGGTAGATCCCATCCTGACCTGGGGAATTGTATACTATACACCCAAAACCTCCTCCCTCCTTATGCCAACATGACCGAGAGCACTCACAGATCGATCCCGAACTTCAAATTCCGTAATGTTCCTCTTCTGAATGAATACCGATCCAAAGTTCTCGTTAAGGATCTCATCCATTTTCTCTGACTCCATGCATATATTTCCTCGTTTGGCCTTGAGTGGGTTAACCTTTTCTCAAGTTACCCTCTTACTCCTTATATATTAAAAAAATGCTTTGGGACATTATGTACACATCCGTTTCCTCTTAGTTAGAGTCACAATTTAACCTGTCATCCAAGGTTCCTAAACCTTGCCATTTCGATCGCTTATTTCACAGGAACATACTTCTTTGAAACTCTAAGCCAGCTCTTTCATAAAGCTTCCCACGTGTATGAAAAAGCAATGTTTTCACCAAATCACTCGATAAAGTAATAAAAAAAGAAATAGAAAGTCGTTACCTGATCAGCTCAAGAGCTTTTTTTTCATGTGAGGAGGAGGGCGGGTGGGAGACACGACACATGACGTACCTTGGGTTCAGCCGCTACCTAATAACATAATTTCACTTACCTACCCAAGAGACCTCTGGTCCTAGCTCTCAACTCTAGACAAATGTAGATTTCGAGGCCCGAGAAAAATATTTAAAACAGTTTCACTCACCTTCTCATGAGCCCTCTCATCCTCCGTCGCACCTCTAGACAAATGGAGGCCCCGAAGTCACAGGTCTGTTTGTTAAACGGTTTCACTCAACTTCCAACCAGCCCTCTGGTCCCCGATCTCACCGCTAGACAAATGCAGGCTCCAATGCCCGAAGTAAGATTTTAAATATGTTTCACTAGCTTACCCAGCAGACCTCTGGTCCTCCTTCTCTCGCCTTGACAAATGGAGGCTCCAAGGCCCGAGGTAACTTTTAAACGGTTTCAGTCACCTTCCCAGCAGCCGTCTGGTCCTCCGTCTCACCTCCCAGCAAATGGAGGACCCGGCGCCCGAGGTCAGTTTTTTTAAAACGGTTTCATTCACGTTCCCAACAGTCCTCCAGTCCTCACTTTCACCTCTTGCCAAATACCGTGTCTGACGCCCGAGGTAAGCTTTTCATTTAGCATCACTCACCTTCCCAGCAGCCCTCTGATTGTTGCTCTCACCTCTCGACAAAATCATTCAAACAATTAATTTTGGAATGAGGAGAAGTTTGACCACGCACAGAATGGCGGACCTAAGGAATTTACCACCACAACAAGTGGTTGAGACCAAATTAACATATATCTGCAAGAAGGCAATCAAATTTTATCTGTGGGTAAAAGTTCTCCTTGATATCAGGAAGGTGGCATTATGGCATTGAGGTCAATGATCTGTCAGGAGCAAAATGAAAGGCGGAGCAGGTCAGATCAGTTGAGTGACCAACTCTCCTCCTATCTTCTAAGTTTGTTTCTTTCACCAATATACTGCCTCCATAAGGACAGGAGCACGTTAAAAAGAAGAACAACATGGGCAACATAGTGTCTCTACCGGAGTCACAATGAGGAAGTGCTGGTTTTGGACTGGGGTGGATAAAGTTCAAAATTACACATACCAGGTTACTGTCCAACAGGTGTAATTGAATATTGAAGTTTTCAGAATATATGGGAAAAGACTAAAGTGTCATACGGGTGTTGCAACGCATTGCACAAACCTATATTGCTGTTAGGGTTTTAATCACTTGGAACGGGAACTCTGTTTTCGATTGTTAAATATGTAAATTCAAACATTTCTTTCACGAAGTCCCAAGATAAATTAGGGTTATTTTTAAAGTCGCCATCTCAGCTCAGACAATATATTTCAATTGTTGCATTTAGAGTCTGTCTGAGTTCCAAACTTGACTCAGACCGGTTGTACTTTCAAATTAGAAATTTATGAAATTTGACATTGACTGACTGCCGACAGATAGTGCTTGTTTGAACAGAATGTACCCCTCTCCAAATGTAAACGTGCAAGTGCAATTTTACCTTGACTTATTTATGCATGTGATTGAGTGTGAGTAAGAGAGAAACATTGAGTGTGGGGAGTGTGTGTGTTTATAAGTGAGAGAGTCTGCTCATTAGAAAGCGTTCTGACTATCCAGCTAACTGACGAAGGAGCAGCAGTACTTACAAATCAACCTGTTGGAATACAACCTGGTGTTGCCTGTTTATGACTTTTTCCCTGACATTCCGAAAGTAGTATTACTTCCCACCACTTGGGAAGGGAATGGTTGAATATGGCCTCCAAAATATCTCATCCACTTCCCACACCTCTGCCCTCAAACCCCAAAACTCCACTGGCAACAAGGACAGAACCCCCTCGTCATCACTTTCCACACTACCAACTTCAGGATAATCCACATTATCCATCGACATTTCCGTTACCTACGAACAGACCCAACACCAGGAATATATTTCCCTCCCCACCCTTATCCGCTTTCTGCAAAGAACGTTCTCTCCGTGACTACCTGGTCAGGTCCACGGCCCTCAACAACCTATCATACACTCCTGTCATCTTCCCAACCACCGCAGGAATTGAAAATCCTGCGCTCACACCTCCTCCCTCACCTCCATCCAAGGCCGCTAAGGAACCTTCCACATCCATCAGCACTTCACCTACACACCTACCAATTGCATCTGTTGCACTTGATGCGATCTTCTTGACATTAGTGAGAGTGGGCGCCTTCTCGCAGAGTGCTTTATGGAACATCTCCGGAACACCCTGTGGCAAAACATTTCAACTCCCCCTCCCAATCTGCTGACGACATGTAGCTCCTGGGCCTCCTCCACCGCCACTCACTCACCTCCAGACGCCTGGAAGAAGAACGCCTCATCTTCTGCTTCTGAACTCTTCAACCACAGGGCATAAGTGTGGATTTCACCAATTTCCTCATTTCCCGTCCTACCACTTTACTCCAGTTCTAAGCTGACAGCTCAGCACCATCCTCATCACCTGTCCTACCTTCCAATCGTCCTTTCCACCTATCCACTCCACCCTCATCTCCGACCTATCACTTTCAACTCCACCTCCACTCACATATTATACCCTTCCCTATGTTCGCCCCAGCACCACTTCCCTCCCATTTTGTCTCCACCACGGAGGCTCCCTGCTTCATTCCTAATGAAAGGCTTTTGCCCGAAACGTCGATTTTCCTGCTCCTCGGATGCTGCCTGACCTGCTTTGCTTTCTCAGCACCACTCTCATCTTGACTCTGATCTCCAGTTTCCGCAGACCTCACTTGCGCCTTAGAAAAAAGATCAGGTATGCCTCCGACGTTGTCGGTTCGGTAAAAGTAACATTTGACATCAGAAGAAGATGTTCTCTGGCAATGGTTTTTCGAAAACGTTCAGTGAATTGTCTGAAACAGAGAAAATAACGGCTGTTCGAAATATATTAAAATTACTTCCAGGATCAGCGCGGAGTAATCACAGCAGGAAGTGCTTTGGGAAGCCAACAAAGATGAGATCAATTCCGTGCTGAAATAAAGATACAGACGGCAAGGGATTTGGCGAATGCAAATGTGTTCTAAACTGAGGGCAGCAGAGGTTAGAAAGCAGACTGCATGCTTGAGTTACTTCACGATAGCCAAATCAAATCGACTCTGGTGCATCTGAACATGAACCAAAACTAGAGTCATCTTGAGGTAGAGGAGGTTATTTTTTTTCGGTCAGGGATACTGGAATAGTTCTCCACCAGACAGATGGAAGATAGAGCAGGAGGAAAGGATGGAGATAGAGAGAAATGTTCGCTAATTCCTCAAGTGGACAACAGGATACTGTTCCCACTCATTTAACGAGACTTAAAAGAAAACGTACCGAGAGCATGATCATCCTTTGGTGTCAATATAATAATCCCAATTGGCAAGCTTTTATAATTTCGTTACGTGCTTAGTTCCTGTAAACGGGCTGAACAGGTTTTGTGGAACAAACCTAAAAAACTGCCAAAAGATTCCCGACAGGTGATTAATAGTGCTGGTGATCACAAACCCTTTCATGCAACAACATCTGACGTGGGATTTCCGTTCAGTTCATAGAATATAGAAGTTCAGCTTGGAAACAAGTTTCGCCTTTCCCCTGGAAGGCTGCTCGGGCGATGAAGAGCATCGTTACATTGTCGGAAAGACTCAGCGTGAAATCACGAGAGTTAGATTTGGAAATCTGTTGATCCAGAAACATGAAAATGTGAGCACCCATTCTTCTTCGACGTGAATTTCAGCAAAATCTCTACTTAGATTCCCTCCATTATTGATGGGAAATAACCTCAAAGGTGTCAATAACGTTGAACAGTCAGGAGTGGAAATAAGCTGTGCAAATTCCTTTGACTTCATTTCTCTGATGCATGGTTTCTGAAACGGGGTTAAAAATTCTTTGAATGGAACCGTTGACATTATCCCAAATTTTAGCTGAGTTTTCTTGTCCGTCACTTAAGTAATGTCCTTTTGCTGTCTGGATTCATTGCGCTGTACAGCATGGATACATACTCTTATGTCCAACTCGTGCATGCCGAAGAAATATCTGAAATAAATCTATTTCCATTTGTCAACATTTACTCCATATCCCTCTGACCACTTCCTCTTCATATACCCATTCAAATTCCTTATAAATGTTGCAAGTTAGCAGCCTTCATCACTTCTTCTGGCAGCTCATTCAATACACCAGCACCCTTTGTCGGAAACGTTGCCCCTTCGGTGTCTATTAAATCTTTCCCAACTCCCCTTAAATCTTAACTATCGGCTATTGGACTCCCCTAACACTAGAGAAAAGACCTTGGCTATTCATGCTGTCCATGCCTATCATACGTTTACAGCCATGGATCAAGTAACCCTGCTTGCTGAGAATAAATGCAACGTTAGGAGTTTCTACCAAAAGCCGAAACTCTTTTTCGCTGGCAAAGCCCATATAATTTTTTTTTCTTTTAAAGTTTGCAAATACTTTCATTTAACAGGGAGACAATAATTGCACACATTTTTCTACAAGTGGCCTAACTCATGTTCTGTACATTACTGAAACGTGACCTGTTCCATCGAATGAACTGATCAGTGAAGGCAACCATACCAAAGGCCTTCTTCACAATCCCATCCAACTGCGACTACAACTTCAAGGAAATCTGAAACTGCATTCCATCCTCTCTTTATTTGGCAATACGAATCAGTACATTCACCTTTCTGTATAAGTCTTGCCCTGATTTGCCTTTTCAAAGTGCAGCATCTCACGTTTATCTCAATTAAAATCCACCTACCAATACTCATGCACTGGCAGATTTGATCGAAATCCCGTTGTACTCTGAGGTAAACTTCCTCCCTGTCAGCTATAAATCCAATTTTGGTGTCATCTGCAAGCTTAGTAATCATGTCTCGTATGTTCACATCCAAATTATTTATACACGTGATGTAAAGCAGTGGGGCCGGCACTGATACTTATGACATACCACTGTACCGAAAATCCGATTATTCAGATTTACTTCCAACAATTGTCCACAAGAGATGCTCGGTTCATTGGTCCGTATTCCCCTGGATTTTTCTTAGATTTAATAACACATTCGGACAAAACATTTTCTGGTACACATTTTGCTGTGAAGAGTGACCTGGGTGTCCGTTTCCACGATCCATAGAAGGTGGGTCTGCAGGTTCAATAGGAGAAAGTGAGGACTGCAGATTCTGCAGATCAGAGTCGAGAACGTCGTACTATGAAAGCACAGCGTGTCAGGCAGCATCCTTGGAGAAGGAGCATCGACCATTCAGACATATGCTCTTGATCAAGTCATTCTTGACGAAGGGCTTATGCTCAAAGCGTCAATTCTCCTGCTTCTCGAATGCTGTATGCTCTGCTGTGATTTTCCAGCACCACTGGAATACTGACTCTAATCTACAGCATCTGCAGTACCCACTTCTGCCTGGATTGGGATTATGTTCATTGGGGTTTAGAACAGTGAGGTGGGCTCCTTCACAAAAATTTAAAACAGTGAAGCCATTGTTTACATAGTATGGAAACAGAGAATATGTTTTTAATGGTGCATAAAAAATGGACAAGATGGCACAGCCTCAAAATAAGGGAACTAGATTTTGGACCGTATTGAGAAGGAACTTCGTCACCCAGAGGATTGTTAAACTGTGGAAATGCATGCACAATGATGTGGTTGAGGCTTCCCCATTAAAAGTTCTCTTTTTTTAAATGATAGGGTAGTTTTTTTTAACGTCAAGGAATTAAGGGTTATGGTGAGAGTGTGGTAACTGGTTCTGACACCCGATAAGAGCAGCCCTCATTTTGTTGAACTGCAGAATGGGCTCGAATGGCCAGATGGCCGACGCCTACTCCTATTTCTTATGTTGTTATTTTCTTATGTTCTGAACTATTTCCTCTCCGTTCAAGCCAATAACAATCCGGCAGCCCAGTCTATATTTGCGAAGTTAAAATTCCCTAAAATAGCAAAGAACACAATTTACAGATAACTGAGAAGTATTTAAAGAAAATTTGCAGAACTGCTGAATATTCTTCAGTGAATAACTACGATAGTAAACAGATAAAACTCACAAAAAACATGTAATCAATCAAGTAACGCCTCACGTTGGTATCGAAGTTGTTAATAGCAATGAAACCAAATATTTGGAAATCACCAGTGCCTAAAGACACCCGTGCGGCCCTCATGGTCTGTGACTAAGAGATATCATGCAATCCCTTCACTGTGGAAACAGGACATTTTGGGCGAAATGTCGTCACCGACTCTCTGAAGAGTAATCCATCCAGACACATTCTCCTCTATTGCTACTCTGCATTTACCCTGACTAATGCACATAACCTACACACCCCTTGAACAATATGGACAATTTTGCAATGCAATTCACCTAAACCGCCTACATTTGGCTTCTGGGAGGAACAACCAGAGGGAATCCACGCAGACACGTGGAGAATGTGCCATCTCCACACCGTCAGTTGGCCGAGGCTGGAATCTAAGCCAGGTCACTGGCGCTATGAGGAAACAGTTTGGGAAGAAGGTGGGACAGCCAATATTCTGACTTTATTCATCACAAGAGAGTTTGAGCACCGGATCAAAGAAGTCTTGATGTTTCATTGGCAGAGAACACTGGTGAGACTGTGCCTTGAGTATTATGCACAGTTATGGTAACCTTGGCAGGAAAGTATATACTTCCACCGAGGTTAACAGGACTGTTTCCTACGGTTATCTGGAATATCAGAGAATATTCGTCATGTGTGGGATGCGGTGATTTGCACAGGCTGAAACATCCGATATATCCATATTCATTTAAGTACTGATCACAACTTCTTTTCATCATGTCTGGCTGTGCCGACTTAGGGCGTACCTTTCAGCTTGTGGACTACCGTGTCGATTCAAGACCTATTCTGTCTATTTCTTGCACAGAACTAAACACATGCGTTGCTCCAACCTCTGGTTCCAGTCTCCTCTTACAGCCAGAATGTCCCCTAATTGTACATTCTGTTCTCAGTATACTGGTAAGTGAATCCCTTCATTCTGGGAGAGGGAATTATGGAGTGAAATGAGTTAAATGAATCGTTTCATGTAATCGGTCTCATGAATGTCAGCCTCCACGGACCGTAATTGTGCAACCGGAGTGTGCCCCTCTGGAATAATAAGGCCATCCTTCGATATGTTTGCGACACTGTCAGTGAGAGCAGCACACCCAACACGAACAGAGATGAGCAACACAAGTACCTAGATCGCTATTTGAACAATATATCACAACGATGACAAAGTGAATTGAAATCTAACTACAGTCAACTGCATAGACCCAGCAATGGACTGCGATCCAAGGACACTGAGTTGGAATAATACAACAACAGCTTGGAATGGGGGAACAACGACATGGAAAGACATGGAAAGTGAGAAACATAGACTGGAACGGCACAACAAGAGCGAGGGTTTTCTTTGGGATGAGTCACTCGTCTGTACAATTTGACCGATTGAGTCTAATACATCGCATTGAAAGAGCCCTTCAATCCATTCAACTGGTTTATTATCCCATTCTCACTATTGTTGGTCTCCTTGGTAAGTCTTTCCAATTTGTATCCACCCTGGCATTACTGTGCTAACATTGCTGCATCCAATGATTCCGCGGTTTATTATTGCCAAACTCTGAGCAAATATATTACCGTGCTTGACGTTCAATTGTTGCCTCTGGTCAGCCTGACGAATCTCTGATTCCCGCTGTCAGTAATTTAAATGTCGCTATCTCATTTCTCTTATTGAGTAAATACTGACACATTATTGTAATCGCCATGCATTTAAATCAGTTGTCAAAGTGAATCTACACTCTTTTCTTCTGGTCACAGATACCCATGCTTTCCCCTTGGCGCCATTGCATTATCCAGGTCGTGGTCATTGATTTGAACGGTATTATCGAAGTCGTGTTTTGGAGATGCAACAGTGCATATTGTTGATAGTGTGATTGATTTTTAAAGTTGTCAGCTGGGTTTTTGTTGAGTGCACTACATTGGCATGATGCTGTCAGGTCGTAGAATGATGTCAGAGCAGCACTGGTTCAAGCAGGTAGAGAGTATTTTATGAGTAAACAGAAGTGAGCAATTGCCCATTTCGAGCCTGCACGCAGTCGCTACCATCTCTGCATGAGGACAGTTCAGGAAAAGTGACAATTTCCGTTTCCAACACTCCAATACTGAGTCGTTGATTGCTATACAGTCTTCAGAATGCAGGATGGATTATTCACAATTACACATGGGTACTCAGGAATTCTAAGGGAAAGGACAACACTGGCAACATCAAAGTACCCAAGAAAAATCATCATGATCAAAGTGCGGACATCATATCCGACTGACGTGACTTCGATTGACTTTAACAACATCACCCCTATTTCCTGTGGGATTTACCAATTTCAGCAACATGCATTATAACATACAGTCATAGAGTTATACATGACGAAAACCACTCGATTTACCTTATCCCACATTTTCATTTGTAATCAAATTATGTAAGGTCAACTACGAGCTGCAACAGAAAACCCTAATACTGTGATAAACATTTGGCAGAACAATATAACAGTATCCTATTTGTATGTCACATTAAGTAGCATGGAAATCTGATCTCTTTGATCCGAGCAGAACCAATAACTTCGCTGTTTATGTTCCTCAGCTAACGTAATAACCATCATAATTCTCTCCCGGGAAAAGTGTGGTCTCTCCCAATGCGTCACTCACTACCTGATGGCTATGGCAATGTCGGATTTACTCGTCGTCATTACTGATCTAATCCTGCGACGCATTCCATTCCTCTATAAGGTAGAGCACCATTTCTTAGAAAACGTTCCTGTTTGTAACATCCATGCTGTCCTGCTCCATGCCGCCACTGACTGTTCTGTCTGGTTCACAGTTACTTTCACCTTTGATCGATTCGTGAATATTTGTTGCCCAAAAGTGAAAAATGAATACTGCCGTGTGAAAACACCGTCAGTGGTTCTGGGAACTGTGACTGGAATGAGTTGTTTGAAGAACATTTCTTGGTATTTTATGTTTACAGGTCAGTATAGTCAGAGGGATGGACCCTGGTTCTGCTGGCTGCCACGACGTATCAGGTATTCTTCATTGTGGGGCGCAATTGAGTTATTTCATTATCTACTCACCCTAGGAGTTGCTTTTATTCTCATTCTGCTTCTCAATGGTTTAACGGTCAGGCATATTATCGTGGCCAGCAGATCCCGAAGGAGGCTCCATCACCAAAGGAACAGAAAGATCACCAGAGACACAGAGATGAACAATCGAAGGAATTCAATAATTTTGTTGTTCCTTCTGTCAATTAATATTATTCTGTTATGGTTAGTATCAATGGTGTTTTCCATAAATAGACGTCTGTTTTTTCTGAGATATCTGTCCAAGAAGCTGCCAGTTTTTGTAATGGAACTGGGCTACATGCTCCAGCTGCTTAGTTGTTGTACAAACACTGCGATATATGTCTTGACACAAACTAAGTTCAGAGAACATTTCAAGAATATTGTCAATTATCCCTTTGCTGCAATATTGAAATGTATCAAATTTTGAAAACGATTAAAGAATTGCCCTGTAAGAACTCACTCCTGCAACCACATTCGCTGGTGACTTCCATCCAGGCATATTTGAACTTACGATTTTGCCTCTTTATTTTGCTGCGGCTATTTCTGTTTCTGCACTCGTTTATCTGTACACTTGCTCAAGAGTGTGTATGCTCATGCATGTGTGCATTTGTGTGTATGAATCGAAGCATAAAAAAGATAAACAGGGAACCTGGTTTGCCTCCATATTGTCTATTCAACAGTGATTGTGACATGATGAAATATCATCAGTTTTTTTTTAATGTGGGACACTTTGATTTGAATCTTGTTCTTGCAATTTGCACAACACACACATAAACCCATGAAAGCAGGGTTCAGTCCTGTCGACGGGGGGGGATTAAAAACGAAATGAAAACTCATGTCGGTAAAGAAGCAGTACTAGACGTTTAAGGAGGCTTTTAGGTCTCTGAAACGGCATACATTTCACCGAGAGATTCTCTAATGAAAAGGATGCATCATCCAGAACGCTTTTCCTTGAAGAGTGGTTGCTCGCACTAAGGGACATAGGTTTAAGTTGAGGGGTGTTAGATATAGGATCGATGTCAGACGTACTTGACTCAGAGAGGAGTAGGAGAGTGTAATGCACTGCCTGCAACAGTAGTCGACTCGCCAAATTTAAGGGCATTTAAATGGTCATAGGACTGGCATATGGATGAGAATCGAATTGTGCCGCCACATCGAGAGCGAAAGGCCTGCACTGTGCTGTAATGTTCTATGTTCTACCTTCTATGACTAAACATGAAATTTAAGGATTGTATCAAAGCGAACAACGTTGTGACCAATACGGTAAAATGTATTGGCATGAATAAGTTTTAAAAATCAGCAATGATCTTTTAAAAAATGGGAAAAAGGAGTGCAAAAGTAAATTATCCAGAAGTGTTTGCAAAGCACCTTCCACGAGGGTAGAGAAAAGGAAGAAAGTACACAGAAAGTATTCATTTATGATTGGTGACCGTGCGGAATTAGCAATGAGAATGGAGAAATTAACATGGGCATTGAACACACATTTTCAATTTATGTTTAATTCTGAAGACATTCAAAAGTAAGCAAAATTAAAGAAATTCACACACCGAGTCAAAAACAATCATCATCACAGTGAAGAATGTGTATGTACACTACTGTTGTAAAGAACAGGTAATGCATGTCTGTAGGGAGGAACAGGAGATTGGTATGAAAAAAGTATGTATTTTGAAAACTTGTTGCAGGCACGATTGTTGAAATGGCCTCCGCCTGCGCTACAGTGTCGACAAACTCTCGCATTGCATAACTTGCATGTTAACGAAATGAAAAGTGACAGTAAAGATCACGGAATATTAAGTGTAATTTTGCCAAATTCCCTTGATTTTTGACCAAAGAACCAGAGAATCCGATAGTTAGTATCTTCTAAAACGTACAAGATACCGGGGTCAGTCAGGCAGAAGAGCAACAATCAGTGGTGTGCTCCTGCAGGAATACGGACTAAGCCGGGAATATTTCCACTGCCTCGGGCAAGGCTGTGAGCAGGAAATGTCTCCAGTTGTAACTGCTGGAAGTACAGATTGTGGAACTGGAGCAATGTGTGAGGTCACTGTAGAACAACTGTGAAACTGGGCGAAATGCAGAAAGCAAGGCAGCGAGATGGCCAAATCGCAGGTTAAGACTCCACAAGCAGAAAAGGTATTGTTAGTAGAGAAAGACGACTAAAAAGGCCATGCGAGACTCCCCCGTGGGCATTTTCTTGAGAAAAGATATACATCTTCAGATAGTGTTGAGAGAGATGTTCTCTTGGATTAAGCAGCGAAAACCAATTTTGTTGCACCCTTATGTGTATGTTGCTAAGGGAATGATCCAAAATAAGTTGAAAGGCAAAGTTCAACCAATTATGAGGAGGATGGATCGGCGCAAACGAGAATCAAGAATACGATGATGCCTCCCCGATGTTTGACTTATGAATGCCTCAGAACCGTTATAGCGCATCTTAAAAGTAGCAGGTGAAAAGCCAGATGTCAGGTTACACATTGGGAAAAATGACAGGAGGAAATAACGAGATCAAAAATGCAGGAAGCAAACTGAATTTAGGACTGCAAATGTAGGGATCTCAAGATTACTAAGTGTGCATTATGAATAAAGTAGAAATCACTGAGGTATATCACCAGCCGAAAAGATGGTTTGTCCGTTATAGTTTCAGATTTATGAGGTATTGCTCCCGATTCAGAAACGGGTGTATGTGTAATGGGGAGCAAAGAGATGACTGACGAATTATACTCATGTTTCACTTCAGACGTCATATGCAAATACCCGTACTGGAAATGATGTAAAATTAGCGTTTAGTAAGAAGAATAGAGTTAGTGCGACTTAGAAGAGAACTTGGCCTGAAATAATTGATAGAAGAGAATGTTAATGAAATCGCTGAGCCACCGTGCTTCTACAGACAAATATCCAAGGACTGACAATCAACATCCCAGAGTATTTACACAAGTGAATTTGCAAATAGTGAATCTATTGCTGACATGGGCCAATTATGTCGACATAGTTAAAAGGTTTTCCTTCATCCCAGCATTCGCCTGTTCGCGCCTCAAACACACTCACCAACATCTCTTTGTCTTCTCCTTCCTCATCTCCAAACGAGACTATGGTTCGAAACTGAATTAATATGGCTGGAAGTAAAAAAACAATGAACGTAATGTTGAGAGGAAGATTCGTGGAGTGAGTGCAGTGTGAATAAACATGTTGATTCAAAACACTTTTTTCTGCGCTCTGAGGTGAGAGGTGGCTGGATTGCACTGGACTTTTGTTCCAGAAGTTTTAATCCTGTCCCAAAATGGGCAGCCAATGAGATTTTAAAATGCTTCAAGGTGATCGAAAAAATGATACTTGACCCTGAGAGTCTCCCGTTGAAAGTAATGCTCACCGGTGAATCAGACCTGCTGAGAGGCATTTTGCCAACATCTGGAGTGACCTCGAAAATCCCACACCACTGAGTCAAAATCTAATTTGCAAAATTAAAAGGTATTGTGAGGGAGATGAGAATCAGGTATAACAGCTGACGAAACTAAAAAAAAAAATCGGCATTTGACCATCCTTTTCTGGATACCTTAAAAGTCTAACACTGCAACCCACTCCCAGTTCGTTGGTGGACCAAAATTGAGATTTACCAGTCAAACATGTATCCACATGTTGCTTGGATTGTCATTCAGTTATCCTGGTACCCCAGAAATGCTCATTTTTTTTTATTATTGGATTTCTTGCATTTTAGCCAGATTAGGGGAAGAGGAGAAATGACACTTCTGTGTCCCCTTTTGTGAATGCCGATTTATGTCCTGTCCTTAGCCTCATGAATAATTTCAAGTATCCTCTACAGTGCCACGTCAAATCAAAATATGACACACGAACATGATCTCAACTCAGTCTAGTCAAATAGATCTGCTTTACGGTGGGAAGTGATTGTCAGAGGTTTGGACGGAATTCCAACGTTCCTGCAGCTCAATGGTGGTAAGTTTCAAATCAAGCAGAGGTGGGGAAAAGCTGGAGATTTCGACAAATCAGAGATCACGAAGGGTCGTGGGAGAATGGCGTTTTGCTTGAAAAGAATCCAAAGACTGGGAGGGAGGCAAATCATGGAGTGAGTCCAGAAAAAAGTAAGAGTGTTTTAAAATTAAGACTTTGCTAACTCAGGAGTCGATGAAGGTCAATCAGCGCTCTTGTCTATGCGAGGCTATGGGACTACTGCTGCATTAATACATGAGAGAAAATATTCCAATGAGATCAGAATGTCAGTAGACCACATGTGAGATTCCAACCTTGGGGAATGGCAATTTGCATACAGCGCGAAACACAGTGCTTGAGCACAAAAGAAATGTTGTGCCCTAGAATCTGGCACAAGACAACTTTTTGGATGGTACGTTTTTGTTCGACAAGGCTTGTTACCTTAGGATATAATTTTCTAAGCCACCAACTATTCTTCTGTACAATCAACGGCTATCATTTTCGATTCCTCCCTGATATCCAGGAAAGCATTAAGGTCATTTGCAAAATAGCTCACCAGTTGTACAGAGCGATGGAGATACCATCAAGTTTTCAATGCGTAGCTGCAGGAACGAAAGGAACTGGCACAGTGAGAAGCACACCTGCCTCGGTCTGAAGGTGGAAACTCTGAGCAAAAAACTCTGGAGAGTACATCCCATCGTTTGGAGCTCAAGGAGGCAACATATTTTTTGTCTCTGAACTGCTTTCATTGAGTGGGTAATTGTTTAGGTAAATAAATGTTGGCCTTTATTTCAGATGCAATGGTGCATGAGTGTAGGGATGTTTTGCTGGAACAATACAGGCACGAGTTCAATCACAGCTGGCATACTGTGACCACTATAAGTTTCAATCCAGTCTTGAAAGAAATAAGTATACTGGCATTGGAGGCAGTCCAGAGAATTTCTACTGGGCTAATCCGGGGAATGATTGGACGATATTATGAGCATATATTGAGATGATTGTGCCATTTGCTTTTGGAATATAGAAAACTGAGAGATGTCACTGTTGAATCACTCAAGAGAGTGTTTACTAGTGGAGATGAAGAGGCTTTGTTTCTCCTTGTGGGATAGTGTGGAACCAGGTGGCATAATTTAATAATACGAACCATCGAGTTTAGACAGATGATGAAGAATTTAATCTCTCTGAATTTGGGAATAAATGTGGAATGATCAGCTGCAGATAACTATTGAGGTTTCATCATGAACTGTCTTCAAAGCTGTGAAATACAGATCATTACTCCAAAAAGGGAATCATGTGGTATTGAGATAAATTAGAGAAGTGATTTGAGGTTTATCAGACAATCCGTTGAAGGACGTAACAGGCTCGAAAGACTGAGCCATCTGAATGTATGGCTTCTAATTTGAGTGACGGAGACGAATGTTAAAATTCTGTCTTTGTTTGAATTGTGGTCAGAAAGCAAGAGGGAAATGGATGAAATTTTGTGACCGCTGCGCTCAGCATGGTTAATTGCTGAACAATAGGGAGTTGATATTTAGAACGATCTCCAGGAGTTGGGGACGGAACAAGATTCAATCGCAATTGTGAGGATGCCTCCAGGATAAGCCACTAACGTCCCATCCTCTCTGCGGAGTCAGCAAGGTCTTTTCACAGTAGCTAAATAAGGCGTCCTTATAACATTATTGTTAAATGTTGGCAGGAGCGGCAGAGAGTCTCGGAGCTCGGTCGCATTTGGACGAAGAAAAAGCTTCTACACATTAGATTGCAACAATCAAATGCAATCAGATCAAAACTCTGTTCCTGTTCCCCAGCCCTTTGCCAATCGCTTTGGCATCGTGGCTGCACAGATGAATATTTTCTGAAATTGTTGACTGTTTCTGTTTCTCCCACTTCCATGGAGAGTGAGCTTCATATTCCACGAGTACCTCAATGAAAACAGTGGTCCTCACGGCCACAATAATCCTGCTGCCCATTACCTAAAATCACCAATCCTGCCACTGATCCCACCAGGAAGGGGAAAGTCTTGTTCCTATCTCCCCCTCATTATTGTATACATGCCAATCTTGTGCTCTCTCAAACTCCTCTTATTTCACGATAACGAATCTAGTCTGTTCGGTCTCTCATCATAACTGAAATTCGCCAGGCGAGGTAACATAATCGTAAATCTCCTCTCTGCCCCATTTCCAGTGTGACCATTTGTGTGCATTCCGGAATTGTAAGTAAAACTGTAAGTATGTGACTTAACCAAATCAATGTTATACAGTTCTCTTCACAACCTGCACATTCGTAAAGTGTATGCCTCGGCTACTAAAAGCAAGTATCACACAGGCATTCATAACCACTAACACTCCCTGACCAGCCATATTCAGAAACCACAAGACATGTGCATAAAAGTTATATCTTGCCTTTTTTGATCCCGGGGTCCTCAAATTCATCATGCATTTACTTGCCATTTTTGTCTTGCCGGGGGTCATCACATCACACTTTCGTGAATTGCTATTCATTATCCGAGTGATTTCAGCTCCGGAGAATGTGAGTGACCCTTTCAGACCTGTGTTGACACGTTGGAATCTTGCTGGAGAGACGCGTGCTGCTGAGTGAATTGGTCGCGATGTGCAGAACATGAATACTGGCCCCTTGGCCTTTGACAAACAAATTGCCTCATGCATCCTTGACCTAACGTTGTATGATTGCAATAGAGCAGTGTTCATCCAAAAAAAGTCATAACTGTAGATGAGGGTAGGGCAGTTGACGTGGTATACATGGACTTCAATAAAACCTGTGATAAGGTTTCACATGGTAGGCTGTTGGAGAAAATGCAGAGGCATGAAATTGAGGGTGATTTAGCAGTTTGGATTACAAACTGCCTTTCTGAAAGAAGGCAGCGAGTGATGGTTGATGGCAAATACTTTGCCTGGTGTCCAGTTGCTACTGGTGTGCCACAAGGATAGGTTTTGTGACCACTGCTGTTTGTTATATTTTTTTAATGACTTAGACGCAGGCGGATGGATTAGTAAAATTGCAGATAATACAAAAGGCGGTCGACTAGTGGACAGTTTGGAAGAATGTTACAGGTTGCAGCAGGACTTGGATAAACTGCACAATCGGGCAGAGGGGTGGCAAATGGATGTCAATGCAGCTAAATGTGAAGTGATGCACTTTGGAAAGAATAACAGGAAGACAGAGTACTGGGTCAATGGAAAGATTCGTGTTAATGTGGATGTGCGGAGGGATCTTGGAGTCTTTGTACATAGATTCCTGAAAGTTGCCAACTCGGTTGACAGTGCTTTTAAGAAGGTACAAGGTGTGTTAGGTTTAATTGGTAGAGGGATTGAGTTCTGAAGCCGGAATATCATGCTGCAATTCAACAAAACGCTGGTGCGGCAACACTTGGAATATTGTGTACAGTTCTTGTCACCACATTTCGGGAAGGATGTGGACGCATTTGAAAAGGTGCAGAGGGCCTTTACCAGGATGTTGTCTTTTCTGGAGGGAAGGTCTTATGAGGAAAGGCTGAGAGACTTTGGTCTGTTCTCATTGGAAAGAATAAGGCTAAGAGGGGTTTGATAGAGACATACAAGATGACTAGAGGATTATATAGGGGAGACAGTGAAAGTCTTCCTCAGAGGATGATGACATCAGCTTGGAGAAGGGCAGCATAACTACAGATTGAGGGGTAAGAAAGATGTCAGAGGCAGGTTCTTTACTCAGAGAGCATTAAGGGCGGGGAATGCCCAATCTGCCAATGTAGGCAACTCAGCTAGATTCGGGAGATTTAAATAATCCTTGGAAAGCACATGGACGATGATGGGATATTGTAGGGGGACGAGCTGAGAATAGTTAATAGGTCCGCGCAACATCGATGGCTGAAGGGACAGTTTTGTGCTGTATTGTTCTGTGTTCTGTGTTATATGTTCTATTGTCCCTTCTAACAGGTGGCTATGGTCTGCTTTGTGTAAATGTTATTTCTGGTATGGATCGATTCGCATCCATTGAAAGCTTGATTTGTCTCTGATAAAAGACGTATGCATTTCTTATATGTGGTGGATTTCCATACGTCTCGCTAATGTACGCTCGAGCTGCTTCTGATATGGCTTGATGCATTTCTGATGCGTTCTCCCTGTTGCTGTTGATTTATCTCGTGCCTGCAGTCGCCAAATCTAAAACACCTTATTTCCTTTAATTGGCACATATTGCCCTTGTTTCTCATTTTCGTTATTGTTTCGATCTCTGGAAGCAGCCGTTATGACTGAATATATTATGTGGCATTTTGCCGTATCCCAAATTGCAAGAATCTCTGAGCAGCAACGTGTAAGAAGACTTGAATATGTTCCGAAAGGTTTTTGCCCTTATTTATTTTTCAAAGAGAATTACAAATTTCACAGAATATTATAATGGATAATATCGGGTGAGTGTAGTTTGTCATCTACAGTTAGACATTTCTAAGCATTGCTGCCCAGTGTTCCTCACCATTGAGAATAAACTGACAAAAGATGATATATTTGGATTAGCTGGCACCATCTGGTGCTCTGGTTGTCTGGACACCACTGCCAGTTCTCTGAAACGTTGACGCCATTCCTTTCAGCGAGATGGTCCACAAAGAAATTTAAGTTTATCCGAGAGAAGCCAAGTGTCAGGTTTTCCATTCTCAAAATCGCTCCTGACTACGTACACCAATTAACTTCCAAATGACAGCCCTCTTGGGGACTTGGACTACAATATGAGAAACAGAGATATGACTATTGATGCTGGCCTTCGCGTGTAACTCAGTTTTCTGATGGTTGGGCCATAAACAGTGCATGGGAAGATTGGGAGGATGGCAGAAGCGATTTGTACTCTTCGGCTCAAACACAAATTATAGTTAATTCTTTGAGAAAATTGAGTCAGTAAACTAGCTCAGCCTCTGTTCTGCAGTCACTGGTTAGGCTCAGGACTTTGCTGAAAATGATGTGATTCATTGCAACAAAATGCTGACACTTACAGAGGGTCTAATCACAACAGGAAACGTCACACTAATGTATATACTGATGCCCAAACAGGCTCAGAACTCACAGAGGCATTGATTCAACCAGAGGCCTGGAAACCTGTAGAAGTCTTGGCATTATGGAATTTTCTGAAACTGTTAGATATTCTGATATTTACAGATATACTGACGGTAATGCATATTCTGACTAACTAAGACCCTAACGTTAATAGAGATCTTTATACAAGTAGCATCAGTCTGAGTTAAGTTACTTGTTTAAATTTTAAATTAATTTTGAAAATTATGTAGCAGTCAACAACTAACTGTTGCATTGGCATTATCAACTTCTCAACCAAAGAAGTTGTACATGCCTTCCAATCAGCAATCTCATTCTACACAGACCATTTGAATATATCTTCTCCTTACATCGCTGTTCTAACTCTAGCAAGACTCAGGTAGTCTCCGTGGAAGTAACACACGATTGATAGAGACTGATTTGTCTCTCTGAGGCTGCATTTTATGGACAGTCTTTCCTGTAAAGGTAAACCTGGAGAAAGATTGATTGATCAACCAGTATTTGGGATCCAAGGAGGTGAAGAATGCATGTGCTGGCTTTTGGCTTTTAGAATCTAAGCTGCTCAACAGCAATCACATATTATTCTGGGCAAATGTAACAAATGTGGCCCATTGTCTTGTATAGTAGGGCATTGTAAGTACACATTTAGATTGTTTTCGGTGTTCTGAGGTCGCCTGTCTCATCCTGTATTACAGGCAGACTGTTCTAGATTCCGATTAGCGTCTGGCTTAACAAATAAAAAGATTTATGGTTCTCAGATTGCCTTGTAGCTTTCGACCCCAGTGGTAAACTTTTGACCATTTCGTTCTTGATCTCTCTTTCAAAAGAAAACTTCGTTGGTGTCAAATCTATCTTTGCACCTTCTACATTTAAACATCTTATTTGCAACTACCCTATATGCCAACTTCCCTACTTTAGTGCCTGCCCACGGACGTCTGGGATGGGTGGCATGCTTTTTGGAGGTCTACCATTCATTATGTATTAGATTTAGATTAGATTAGATTACAGTGTGGAAACAGGCCCTTCGGCCCAACAAGTCCACACCGACCTGCCGAAGCGAAACCCACCCATACCCCTACATTTACCCCTTACCTAACACTACAATCAATTTAGTATGGTCAATTCACCTGACCCTGCACATCTTTGGATGGTGGGAGGAAACCGGAGCACCCGGAGGAAACCCACGCAGACACGGGGAGAACGTGAAAACTCCACACAGTCAGTCGCCTGAGTCGGGAATTGAACCCGGGTCTCTGGTGCTGTGAGGCAGCAGTGCTAACCACTGTGCCACCGTATTCTCTTGCATTGTATGTCTGCCCAGATACAACACGTCACACTTATTCTGCTTGAATTTTATTTTTAATGATACAGCCCTTATGACAAATCTCTATGTCCTATTGTGACCTCTAGTTATTCTCCTCATTATTTACCACCGCATAAAAGGTTTCATCATGCGCAACCTTACTTATCAACTCTTAGACATCTAAGTAGAAGTTGATTACATATAGCAGACAGAACAGGAACACTGACATTGATCCCGACAGAACTACCAAGGAGACAGATGAATGAAGGAGTCAGCAATTGATGGCAATAAAATAGTTTGGATTCTTTTCCATTGACCTGATGACCTCAGGCATTTGACAGTATAGCATCCATGTTGAAGAGTCACAGACACCTCCATTCTGAGTGTAACTTTCTGTGTTTTCTGGTGGGTCGGTCATGTGAATGCGAAATTGCTAGAAATTTAAAATCAGTGCCAAAGACATGATACTGAACGTTTATTTCAGTGAAATTCCTCCTACTTATAAAGTCTGAGATGCAGTGTGTTCCAGCAAATTTCTCTCTCCTCATTTCCAGGTCCAATGTCTGGTCATTACAGTCAAGAGACGAATGAACTGCAGATGCTGGAATTCAAATTAGACAGGCAGGAGTCTGAACGAACACAGCAAGCCAGGCAGCATCAGGAGGTGGAGAAGTCGACATTTCAGGTTCACCATTGTTCAGGACTGGGTGTGGTATGGGGTAGCTGCAGCTGAAGGGGTAGCCAGGGTCAGAGTGGTGAAGTGAGGATACATGATGGAAGGTAAAGTGACCTGTTTAGTCAATGGGATGAATGAATCCAGTTGTTGACAGCGAGAAGTGGCAGTCAGGAGAAGGGGCTGGGAGGGGAGTCGGGAGATTGGGAGTGAGATTAGTTGGAATTGTCAAACTCAGTGTTGAATCCTCCGACCTGTAGAGTGCCTAACCTTAAGATAAAGTGTTGATTCTCCAATTGCCGCTGCGGTTTGTTTTGGACATGGAATAGGCCAAAGATGGGCATGTTGGAAAGTCAAAGGCTGGGGAATTGAAATGGGCAGAGACTGGGAAGTCCGATCGTCCGCTGCGGACCATCCTGTGAAATTCGGTGTGCTGTTCCCTAAGTTTAGACTCTGTCTCCCCGATGTCGAGAGGACCTCATTGTGAGCTTCTGATGCATTATCCTAAGTTGGAAGAGAAGCAGAATATTTTTTGTCTCATCTGTAAGGTATGTTTGGAGCCCTGGAGGGAGGTGATGTAGGTGGCATACTTGCATTTGTTTGCATTTTCCTGGTTGCAGGGCACGTTACCTGAGGGTTCAGCGGGGGAGAGAAGGTGCAGTTAACGAAAGAATGATGGAGGGAACGGGTCTTGCAGAAACTTGACACGGGTGGGGACAGGAAGATGTTCCTGACTGTGAGGTTTGTTTGGATTCGTGATCGTGTTTGAGGATAATGCATTGCAGGCGGAGACTGGTGGGGTGGTAGGACGACATAGGACACTCTTTTCTTATTGTGGATGGAGGGAGTGTGTTCAGAGTGGTGGTACGGGAAAGGAGGAGGTGCGGTGGAGGGCTGTATGGATATTCAAAACAGGTCGACACCTGGGATGCTTGCGATTGGGATGTGTCTGCATCCAAGCAAATGCAGCGGACTTGGAGCAATTGTGAGATTGGGATGGAGTTATTGCAGAATACGGGGTGGGTGGAGATGCAGTTCAGGTAGTTATGGGTATCTATAGTAGACGTCCGTTTGAATTCTGTCACTGGAGATGGAAATGGGATGGTCGTGGAAGTTGTAGGAGGGCTGTGAGAATGATCAAGTGAATTTCATAGCGGTGTGGAAGTTGTGGGTGAAGTCGATGTTCTGTTCTAGGTCAGCCTGAGTGTAAGACGCTGTATAGATGCAGCCATCGATGTAACCGTGGAAGAGTTCGGGTACAATACCTGTGAAAATGCTGAAGCAGGAATGTTTGATATGACTGGCAAATAGACAGGCACAACTGGGATGCATACACGTACCCATGGCTGGGGACCTATCACAGTCAAGATCAGATACAATGTTTCAATAAGGTACGCACACACCCACACGCCACACAGCAGATCGAGTTCAGTCTTCTGCTTCCTTTGAGCTCACAGCATATCAACGAAGATATCCAAGGGATGCTACACTTCTCACTTATCAAGAAACCAGGCTGAAAAGACATTGCTTTGCAGAAGATCGAGGTATTTAATAAATGCCAAAAGAGGTCATTTGCAAAAGAAGCAAAGGTGAAGTGAGGTAAAAGTTCTTCACTTAGCAAATATTTGGTGTATGGAATGTGATGTCTGGGAATATGGTGGAGGCAGGTTCAATCGAGGCATTCAACAAGGCATTGCATGATCACTTGGAGAAAAATGATGTGAAATGATATGGGGAGAGAAAAGCAAGAGATTAACATTAGCAATGATGCTCATTTAGAAGGCAGTGCAGGCACAACGGGCCAAATGGTCTCTTTCTGCACTTCTGTGATTATGCGTGATATCAGACCTCACAACAGCATAAGACCAGTGATAGTGAATTGATAGCCAGTTCACTTTGTTCTTGTTCCTCTGTTCCATTGCCTTGGGAAACGGAAATACCATTGAAATTGAAATTGGGTGAGGTATATCTCCAGTAATGGGTCTTTAGTCAAATATCATTTTACTTGCCATTTATTAATTGCAGTAGAACCTTCCAATTTGTCCTGTTGGATTGTATTTTTACATCAAAGAAGCTCACATTTGAATTTTTCATGTTTCTTGCAATATTCGAGACACACATTTTGCATAAATTTCGGTTTGACTAAATGCGTTTCTCGCTACTTTTGTTTAGTTTCCAGAGCAATGACCCGGGAGATTTATGAATAAAATTGAATCTGTAGATCCGAGGAAACCAAACTGCGCAATACAGGGACTGGAGTAAGTAGCAGAATGCGACACGTTTATAATGACGAGATGACTGACACTGTACACTTAATAAAAAGTGTGCAAGTTTAAGCGTATCAGAAATGACATGAATACCAAACAGTCGAAGTGAAATTGAACAAGAGTGGAGAGGTAAAACAGATGGCATCATATTTGCCAGCTCTTGCAGGCCCACCCAGTAATCAAACTCTGAATTGATTGAAACTAACATCCGGCTGCACAAGGTACGGAAGAACCGAGCAATCTCCTGTATTCTGTATCAGTACCAGTGAAAGGACTGTCAATGTCTGAGGAGCACAAACCATAAAATACACACACTGCAGCAAGTACCAGGCTTTGTGGCATTGTATTTGACATTGTCTGACAATGTACTGTATCGGTAACAATTAAAAAGCACTGCATGTTATTAATATCATTTACACTTTATTCACACTATTCAGTGAGAATGAAAAATACGCTATATTACAATTGGTAAAACTTGTATAGTATTGGTATTGTTAAATATGGTTCACTTTTGTTAGAATTGATCGTACAAATATACTTCTATCAGTAGCATAGTTCTTTATACTGTAAATACTGTACATAGCTGCAGCATACTCGTCCATACTGAATTTTATCCATGCTATATTTACTGCTTCCCATTATTTCCCTTGTTTGATCCAATTTCTGGCATGAATGGTGACAGTATCAGATTGTTGGACCTCTGATCTCATCTCTGCTCTCAGTGCACATTGCTCAGTGATGGATCTGACCCAATATGGTGATAAATTGTGTCATTTGAGAGTAAAACAACTATCTGTGGCTGTGGGGATTCCAAACCGTAAAATATAGATTCTGAAGTAAGTGCCAGATTGTGAGAGAGTGTGGTTATCTGGCACTGTGATGACGACTGACAGTTGCTATTTCATTAACAGCACGACATTATTTTTCATACTAGTAATGACTTATTAGTTAAACTGCCCACTATTTGTAATAGTGATTGTATAATTTGAAAGTAAGTACTTAACCACCAAAAGTAGCAGTGGCATTAAACACTATGACAATTTGTATCAGCAAAACTGTCAACAATAAAGGTTTTGTACATTATTGTTAATGTGTAATAGAACTTTTAATCAGCAGTACGTTACAAGTAACAGAGCTTTCATGAATTCCATGGTATTCATGTCAGTAACAGTAATTAAAATATTTTAAATATTCCATAATAAAGTAACGCTGTATATTATTGTAATCAGTGATAGTGTTGTAACGCATTATACATTGTATCACATTGTACGTTATTAACACATAAGTCCATCAGAAATATGTAACTCATTATTTTATAAGCTACGAGCGGGTCTCGTCTCAACCTCCTATGATCCAGTGGAAATAAATCCAGCCTATCTATCCTTTCTTTATAACTTAAACCTTCCATACTATGCAGAATCCTGGTAAATCTCCCCTGAACCCACTCCAGCTTCATAATATCCTTCCTATAACTGGGCGGCCAGAACCGGACACAGTATTCCAAGAGACGCCTCATCAATGTTCTGCACAACGTGAACATGCCTACCGAGCTAAGTAGTCGGCCATTCAGCCCCTTGAGCCTCCTCTGCCATTCAATAGGATCATGGCTGATCCAGCATTTCCACTTTTCTGCCCTTTCCCCATAATTCCCCGACTGATCAAGAACCTATTTATCTCAGCCTTAAATACACAAAAGGGGACAGTTAGTAAGTTGCAGGGTGACACTAAAATTGGTGGCATAATAGCAGTGAAGAAGGATTTGTTAGATTACAAAGGGATGTTGATCAAATGTGTCAATGGTCTGAAAATAGCAAATGGAGTTCAATCTGGATTATTGCAAGGTATTGCATTTTGGTACACCAAACAAGGGGTGGGATTAGAATGAAATACAGGGCCTTGGATAGTATTGCAGAACACAGGGACCAAGGGGTGCATGTACATAAAGCTTCGAAGTTTACATCACATAGGATGTTAGGAAATGCGTTTCGCAGGCTTGCCTTAATTGCTCAGCCTTTTGAGTCGAGGAGTTCGAAAGTCATGTAACGTTGTCCAGAACATTGATGAGGCCTCTTCGGGAATACTGGGTCCGGTTCTGGTCGCCCAGTTATAGGAAGGATATTATTAAGCTAGAGAGGGTTAAGATGAGATGTTCCAGGATGCTGCAAAGTATGGGAGGTTTGAGTTATAAAGAAAGGCTGGATAGGTTGGGATGTTTTCCACTGGATCACAGGAACTTGAGAAGTGACCTGATAGAAGTTTATGAAATAATGCGTTAATTTGTCGGGTTTTCTTTCCGAGGATGGGGGATCTCGAGACTCGGGAGCATATTTTTAAGGTAAGAAGAGAGATTTTATCAAGACTTAAGAGCGATATTTTCCCACAGAGGTTGGTTCCGATGTGGAATTTATTTCCTAAAGAAGTGGTGGATGTGGTTACAATTGCAATGTTTAAAAAAACATTTGGATGGGTAGATGAATAGGAAAGGCTTGGAGGGATATGGGCCAGGAGCATGACGGTGGGCTAGTTTAGTTTGGGATTGTGTTTGGCATGGACTGATAGGACTGAAGTGTCTGTTTCCATGCTGGCTGACTCAATAATTCTGCCCCACAGCTCTCTATGGCATGGAATTCCAAAGACAACCCTCAGACAGGAAAATTCTCCTCATCTCTGTCTGAGAAAAAAGGGCACTAATATAAATCTATGTCCTCTGGTTCTAGACTTTCCCATGAGGAGAAACCTCCTCTCAGTATGCACCCTGTCAGGCCCGTTAAGAATCCTGAATGTTTCAATGAGATCACCTCTCATTTATCTAAACTGCAGCAAGTAGTGTCCCAGCCTGTTAAACCTTTGTTCCTAAGGCAATCTCTCCATACTACAGATCATCCAAGTGAATCTTCTCTGAACTGCATCCAATGAAATGAAACATTTCCCTAAATAAAGGAAGCAAAGCTGCTCACAGCACTCCCGATGTGGTCTCACCAGCATCTTGTGCGGCTGCAGCAAGACGTCCTGACTCTTGTCCTCCAACCAACTTGAAATTAGATCAAACATTCCATTAGCATTATCTACTGCACCCTGTCTGCTAGCTTTGTGTTTCCTGCACAGGTTCCCCTCAGTTTTTGTGTTGCAGCTTTCTGTACCTTTTCCCTATTTAAATAATACTGATATATTGTTTACCTTCCAAATGAGCGCTCATGTCAAATTTCACGTCTGCTTCACTTTAATTTCAATTTTCCATTCCCCCCCCCCCCCACCCGTCTCCATCTCTAAGTTAAAACCCGACAAATGCTTGCCTCTCATATTCTGGTGCTCATGGTCTTGTTTCCGCTCTCACTACAAATCAGTCACTGACATTCCTGACGCTGAACAATAATAAACAGGGAATTCAGGAGTGGAACTATTGACCCCAAACGGAAAAATACAGACATGGTGGTGGTGTTTGGGGTGGTGGTGGTGGGGGGGGGGGGGAGGTTGTGGGGTGGGGGGAGGAGGGAAAGAAGTACTGGACGTTCATTCATAACAACTATTTATCTACAACTGGAGATTAATATTTGAGCCATATCATTTGCATCATTGAACCTGTTACTAATATAACCATTGAGAGATTACTGTAAAAAATGATGCCATTCAGAATTTGTGCTGGCTTTCCTCACAAACACCTGCATTGTTTTATTTGTCCCCTGTCTCGCTTTTCAGAAAAGAATCCATTGTCGTCTCGGATGCCTGATTTGAATCTACCTCAATACACTCTCAGGCAGAACATTCCAGATCCTAACCATTTAATGCAGGAAATAAATTCCTCGTGTTGCTATTGCTTCGCTAACCAATTACCTGAAATAAAATGCTTTCTGGTTCCCAATTCTTTCACCAATGGGAACATTTTCACCCAATGTACCCTGAGTTAATGGATGCTCGAAGTTCTGCAAATACTTTATGTTATCTACTTAATTTTAGAACTGGTTACATTCACTATGCACAGAATACTCAAGAAAATTCAAATATTCCCCTGAATTCAATCTGTTGAGATTTAAGAAAGGTATTGATTTAACCTTCCTTACATTGACTTGGACTTCAATGTTGACATTTCTAAGTTCTTTCCTGTTGGTAATGTTGAAATTTTCTGCATTTAATCAAATATTAACTCATCTTGATTTTAACATTTTGAGGATAGAGAACTAAAGCACTTTCTGTAAGTGAGACTGAGGGCTAAATATCAATCTCAGTACATGTTTCTATATCCTTGTGCACTTGATTGACACCTACAAGCATCCCCAGTCCCTCTATCACCAATGCTCGGTAGCAGCAGTGTGTATTATATACAAGGTGCACCGCAGAAATTCATCAAAGATCCTTCATCAGTACCTTCTCAATCCATAACCACTTCCATCTAGAAGGAGAAGTGCTGCGGCTACATAGGAGCACCACCTCTGCAAGTTTCCGGCCAAACCATTCACCATCCTGAGTTGGAATTATCACTGTCACTGAGTCAGAATACTGGAGTTTCCTCCCTAAGGCATTGTGGGTCAACCCACAATGGACAGTTAGACAGCAGCGGTTCAAGAAGCTGATCCCACCTTTTGAATTTGGCAAGTAGGAATGAGCAATAAATGTTGGCCCAGCCAGCGATGACCGATTCTCATGAATGGAAAAAATGAGAAAAACCTCAATTGGCAATTGTGATTTATTGCTCTCGATGTCAGGGAAGGCACTGCTTGAGTTCTGATGGGATGCTCCCAGGCTTCTCATTGTCATCTATGTCATTCAGGACCTAGGAACATTCCACCTGCTTCCTGTCTTCAGTTTACTGGAACAGAATATCCCATATTGTACAGCTACGTCTGTGTCAGAAATACTGCTGTTGATAAACTTTGGTTCTTGTTCTTTTTGTCTCCCCCAGGCTCCGTACTGCTGCCTTCTCAGTGTTTTGTGCTGAGGATCTTACCCTCACTGTCAGAACAAACCAGTCACTGATGGAGTTGTCTATCTCATTAAACATCTTAACCAACAATTCTGTCCCCTCATTGCTCCAACGTGTACAAACTGCAGCATCTGCAATGGATCAAGTGAGTGTTTATGAGCTGCTTTAGTATTAGATATACAACATCGATTAGTTTCAATACGTTTCTATATTTATTATTGAACGCTAACACCAGTCTTCCCGATATTTACATCATATTTCCATCTGTTTAGTTTGTGTTTAATCTTCAGCGTGTTTCATATTGTGGGGAAATTAGTTCACTCCAAATGGTGAAAGAAGAGAGTCTTGAACTCACTCCGATCCAGACTGAGGGGTCCGTGTCAATCTTGGAAGTTATAAGCATCACTGCGGTCATCACATGAACATTTTTGGTTGATTCTGCACCCCACCTGCACATCTTTCAACCGGCTGTGCTCAAGGTTGAAATTCTATTGACCATTTCCCAGTCTCCACTCGAGCTAAGGGAGGGCCATCTCTCATTGTGCGGTCAGAGGGTCACGACACACAGGGGCCCGGCCTCACGGTGTGGTTTCTTCAGGATATCTCTGCCTCAATGCTTCCAGCTGGGGACATGCACCGGCAGGAGAAAGTGAGGACTGCAGACGCTGGAGATCAGAGCTGAAAAATGTGTTGCTGGAAAAGCGCAGCAGGTCAGGCAGCATCCAAGGAGCAGGAGAATCGACGTTTCCGGCATACGCCTTCCTGAGGAAGGGCTTGTCCCTGAAACGTCGATTCTGCTTCTTCTTGGATGTTGCCTGACCTGCTGCGCTTTTCCAGCAACACATTTTACACCTGATTGGGCCCTGGGGATTTAATCATGTATATTAAACTCTATTTGCCATTTGTCTGCTCCCTTCCCCAGCTGATCAAGGGCCTGTTGTATTTTCTATAATCTTCCTCACTGTATCCGATACCACCCTATTTCAGTGTCATCAGCAAAACTGATTACTCATGCCTTATACAGTCTCATCCAAATCACTGATATAGATAACAATTAGCAATGGGACCAGCAACCACGCCTGAGGGACTCCAATAGTCACAGGCCTGCAATCAGACGAGTATCCTTTGACTATTACCCTCTGCTTCCTACTGTCAAGCCAATTGTGTATCCAATTTTCCAGCTTGCCTGGGATTCCATGAGATCCAACCTTCCAGAACACCCTACCATGCGCAACCTTATCCAAGGCCGTAAGGCTCTATTTCTGTTTCCCAGTAATTGTTTGTCCTTTGTGGGGATCATTTCAAAACTACTTCATCCCTTTGAATTCCATTTTATTCCCAATTTCCTGGAGGATCTCTTACTGTGGCATGACTCATTTACTCAGCGTCATGATGCAATGCTGGATCTGAAACAGGTACATCCCCAGTCAGTGACCAATGTTGTTGTTCCAACAAACACTGACAAAAACGTTCCACAAACTCCATCCAGACGACGTCTGCGGCCCTGCCCTTCTCAACTTTGCTAGTCACTTCATCAAAGAGCTCTAACAAATTTGTGAGGCATGATCTCGCATCCAAAAAGCCATGCTGACTTTTCCTAATCAATCCCTATCTTTTCAAATGCATGTACATCTTATCCCTCACAATCCTTTCAAGTAATTCACCCACCATAGACGTTAGGCTTATTCGTCTATAGTTCTGAGGACCTTTGATTCCTGTAATTAGTAATTTTCTTTTTACATTCCACCCAGAAATTAGAGAAAACATTGATGTAATATCTGTGCCATTCCCCTGTTCTCCCATACCCCCAGGTTTGGGAGGGAGGCTGTTTATTGGGGGAGGTCTCTGGGTCTATAAACCCCACCCCTCCCCATTGGCTATCTACAGGAGCGCGCTCCACGTCACCGCGGCTCGGGGGGAATCCCGCGCGCACACATTCGAACTCCACGCCGTTAGCCACCAACCGCCGCAAAATGCGTGTGCGCCCGTCAGAACTACAATTCCCAATAGGCTCCGCGGCCCGATCCTCCACGACACCAAGCACACCAGACCTTACTGCGCAGGCGCAGTCTACCAGAAGAGCATGAGTAATGTAGTCCACCCAGAGTGTGCTGCGGGAACTGAGTTGCTGAGGCAGGTCGTGTGGAGAGAGAAACAGTTAATGTCTGGCGTCTGATCTAACTCTTATTCAGAACTGGAAGGAAATGCTGGAAAATGCTGGGGTTTTTGGTGTAGACCTGAGGGGAACAGACCAGAGGGCCCAGAGCTAAAGAATATGCCTTTTTGTTGTGTATTTGAGGCTGTTCCTTCCCGTGTTTATCCCTGATCATTTGCAGTCAGACAAGTCACTGTTTCCCTGTTTATCTCAGGCAATGCTCCCTCTCAGATTCAACTCATGGCAATCTGCTTCTGGTTCCCAGTAATTGTTTGTCCTTTGTGGGGATCACTTTAAAACTTCGTCATCCCTCTGAATTCCATCTTATTCCCAATTTCCTGGAGGATCTCTTACTGTGACATGACTCATTTCCTCAGCTTCATGATGCAATGCTGGATCTGAAACATGTACATCCCCAGTCAGTGAACAACGTTATTGTACCAACAAACACTGACAAAAACATTCTACAAACTCCACTTCGGGATCACTCTTGCCAATGTGACTGACCCAGACTACATGAATTTTGAAGTGCCCCAAAATCGCTTCCTTGTCTTTTAACAAACCCAATAAGTTTCTGTTTAATGCAGTGCTATTAGGCAGGCGCTAAACTGTTCTTCCCTTTGCAATTCCTGGCGCATCGCCCTTCCAAATTGCTTTTCTACTGGCTTTATTTCATAACCTGAAGATAAATAATATGTCTGTCTTGCTTTTGTTATTTCTAAATAAAATAATCCTCCTAGCTGTATTCCCATTCTACCTATCTGTTTGCAAAATGAATACTCCAGAATATTTATGTCCCACCTTTTGTTCACGTTAATCAAGTCTCCCTGGTGATCAGATCAGTCATTCACTCATGTCCAGCTGTCTTATTGCAGATACTTTGCACATTCAAGTAGAGAAAGTATAATTTTTACTCTTATCAAAAGTTTAACTTGTACTTCCCGTTCCTTTCTGCTTAGCTTCAGCCACATGATCATGTTATTCCCATATTTGAATCTTTCTCTTTGTTTTCGGAAATATCCACGGACCTGACACCCTGCTCCTCTATCACCTCTATCCATAATCGTATTCATATGATTGGCCAGGACACTGATCCCAGCACTGTTCTCGTGGAATCCATCACAATGGGATATCTCGCTTTTCCTGAATCCTGATCCCAGACCTCCCTATGAATCAAAACCACTTCTGACAGTGTTGTTGATTCCGAAATCTTCCTTCAAGCTTTTGGGATCACTCAGCAATTCTGCATGTGGTATCCATCACTGTGTGGGTGCAGCTGCTGCGTGCTGGAGATGAGAGTCAAAATTATGGTGGTGCGGGAAAAGTACAGGAGGTCAGGCAGCATCCGAGGAGCAGAAAAACCGACAGTTCGGGCATGTGCTCCTGCTCCTCGGATGCTGCCTGACCTGCTGTGCTTTTCCACCACCACTCTAATCTGAGCTACTGCCTCAGTCTGCCAATTTCTGTTGCAGCTGCTGTGAGATCCTGGGCCCGCATAATTTTCCACTCTTGAGAGAAGAGCAGATAGATGATGCAGCACAGGCCAGGAATGGAGATTGGGATTTTCCGGATCTGCATGAAACTCAGTACCATTTTATTATCAGTGTAATCCTCACAACCTCAGTTTAACTTCTGAATCTGTCTATTTCTGCGTCTCCTGTAGCTGCTCGGAATTTCTGACTTAGCAGAATTTCCAACTCTTGTCTCACCCAACACCACATTAAAGGCAATCAACCTGCCAGAAAGATGAAGGAGAGTAAGATCTGCAGCCTTCAATAAATTCTACAGGTAACTTCACTTGTGTTGGATAAAGTGGAGATGAATTAGAGGGCTCAAAGCTGTAGGCCCACAAATGTGACACTGCTAGAGGGCTGAAGTTGGAGCACAAAGGCTCCACTGTCATCCTGTCAAGAGAGGCCTGCTATCACCACTGCTTTACTGAGATGCACTAAGACAGCACATGCCACAATTGATGACTGGGATGTTCACAGGCTGTTTTAATGAAGCTACGTTCAACCGGTGAAAGCAGGCCTCTTAGGAGAGGATGATAATAAAGTTTGCTATCTTTTTATTCTATTCTGTTCTCTGTCTTCAACCCGGTATTTATGTCATGTCTTATAATCCTGTGTGTTTCATCTTTCAAACTTCGAGAACAGCCCCAATCTCTGTCACCTCCTCCAAACCCGACTACTCTCCCTATCTCTGTACCTTGCACCAATCTCTAAAACGTGCCCTATGTCAGCAATCTCATCTTCCAGTCAATGCAATAGTAACTATCTTCCCCATCTCCTCCAGTCTCTGCAACCTCCGACAACCCTCCTCATCTGAGCACCCTCCTCCAGTCTCTGAAACACGCCTTCCTCCCATCCTACAGCAACTCACTACTTCTGTAATCTCCTACCATTAATACAAACCTCCCGAATGGCTGAAAGTTCTTAAAACACAAACATCCTTCCCTCCATGTGTAACTTGTTCCAGTCTGTACTACATTCACTATTCATGTGACCTCCTGAAACGACTTTGACCCTCACCATGCCTGTCACCTCATTCAGTCTCTCCAATGTTCTCTATCTAACAACCTCCTCCCGTTGCTATAGTGTTCCCTATTTCTAGTTCCTCCATCATGACTAGCCTTCCTCACGCTGTAATCTCCTGCAGCCTCAAAAACTATCCATGTTCCTGGAACGTTCTCTTAATTGCTGTAATCACCTCCAGTCCCTACAGCTGTCTATTTGTCACCTCCTTCAGTCCTCCATTGTCTACAGCCCTCCATGTCATGAACCTCATCCAGTCTTGACAACCATCCCTATCTCTGTAATCGCCTGCAACCTTCCTATTGTTGTAACCTTCTTCCTTCCTTCCAATAAACACTAATTTATAAACCTCTTTCTACGCTACATACTATGTCTGCTTCCTCCTCCTGTTCCTGCAACCTTTGTGAACTCTGTCACCTTATCCAGTCTGTACCGTTGTATCTAATTGCCATACTGCATAGAAACAGGTCCTTCAACCCATGATGTATCTGCAGACAATCAGCAGCAAACTACACTTACCTCATTTCCTGCACTTGGTGCATAAGCTGCTTAATTCTGGCATTTTAATTACGCATCCAGATGCTTCTTTAATGCTGTAAGCGTGTCTGCCTTCACCACCCTCTCAGGCAACACGTTCCATCTATCTACTATCCTCTGAGTGAAAAAAGTACTTCTCAAAAACTCCTCCAACCTACCTGCTCCTCACCTTAATCTTATGCCTTCTTGTGTATGACAGTATCCAATGGGGAAGAGATTCTCATGATCTACTCTGTCTGTAGGTCTCATAGGTTTGGAAACATCAATCAGATCCCTCTCTCAGCCTCCTCTACGCCAGCAAAAGAATCTCAGCCTGTCAGTCACCCCTCATAACTGAAACCTTTCATCAAAGGTCACATCCCAATGAATCTCTTTTTCACTCTCTCCAATACAATCATGATTTTCTGACAGTGAGGCAAACAGATCTGGGCACAGTACACCCGATGTTGTCTCACCAATTTTTGAAGAAAACTTCCTTACTCATTCATTCCTGACATAGTGCTCATGCTCGAAACGTCGACTCTCCTGCTCCTCGGATGCTTTCTGACCTGATGTGCTTTTCCAGCACCACACGATCGGCACTTGATAATGAAGACAAGCCTCCCAGACGCCAGCTTTGTCAAACTGTCTTCCTGCACTGACCCGCTTCATGGATCTATAGACCTGGACGCCACAACCCCTTAGTACTCCACAGGAATTGAGCATTCATTGTGTATGTCCTTAATTTCCATTTGCCAATGCCCTGCCCAATTTACCAACTGACCAGTATCAGACTGGGACTAACCTCCTCACTATCAACAGCATCACCGATTTTTGTGTCTTCTGCAAATTTGCTAATTCCACCTTCTGCAATCACACAGAGTCAGAGAGTAATATAGCGTGGAAACAGGCCCTTCAGTCTAAAATAGGCCATGCTGACTATGACGCGCTCAAAGCTTATTCTAAGTGCCCACAATTCTTCCGTATCCCTCTCAACTCTTCCCATTCCATGCACGTATAAAAATATATTTTCCAAAAATATTACTGTGGTACCCGCCTCAACCATTGCCTCTGGCAGCCCAGTCCATATACGCATCGCTGTCTGTGTGACAAAGTTACCCCTCAGGTTCATCGAAAACCTTTCCCCTCCCACCTTAAACCAATGCCCTCTAGCTTTCAGTTCCCCATCCCTTGGAAAACAACTATATGCATTCATCCTATCTGTACCCCTCATGATTTTATACACCTCAGTAAGGTCGCCCCTCATTCTCTGAATTTTCAAGGGATAAAGTCCTATACTTACCAATTCCTCCCTATACCTCAGGCCTACCTGTCCTGACACCATCCTCAAACCTTCTTTGCATTCTTACCAGTCTTCCAAGTCATTCATATAAACAGCAAGTAGCAAGCATCCCATCTCTGAACAATGTGGCACAATGCTGGTCAGAGACTGCGTTACTAAGACAACGCTGCACCAACATCCTTTGTCTCATATTTGTGAGCCAAGTTCGAATCCAGTTTGCCAACTTGTTTTGGATCCCTGTGCCCTTAATATTTTGTACCAACTTTCCATGTGGGACCTTGTCAAATGCCTGACTTAAGTTCATGTCAACCACATCAACTGCACTACCCTAATCAATATGTTGCGATATGTTTTCAAAAACTGAATTAAATTAATCTTCCTCCAGTCCTGTCATCCATCTTTTTCACTTTGCCTCCTTCCAACTACACTCCCTGCCTCAGTAAATTGTATAATTCCTAAAATACTTCTCGTCGATATGAACCTCTGTTCTTGCAATGCTCCATATGACTGTAAACTCTTACCATCCTGAGAAACCTTTATGACTCGAACATATGTCATTCATTACATATTTCCCCGTTCACTGTTAACTGCACCAGCCTCTAAAACTGTCCCTGTCTCTCTCAACCGCATCTAGCTTGTACAAACCTCCCTTTGGCTGCCACCTTCCCCTCAGTCCCTACAAAGCTGTTATCTGAATAATGGTGTCATGCCTCGACAACCCTCTTGATCACTGTAAACTTCCCATCTCGACAGCACTGATTATCTCTTGTAACCTCTTCCCAACTCTACAAACTTTGCTGTGTCTGTAACCTCCTCTAGTCCATTCACACATCCTACCCCTGGAAGCTTTTGCAGTCTCTCAAATGTTCTGTTTCAGAATACCTTTATCGAGTCAATACAATCATTCCTATCTCTGTAAACACCTCTGCCAATACCAACTTCCCTATCCGTGTATTCACCTTCAGTTCCTACAAACTTCCCAGTTACCAGTGGTGTGCCACAAGAATCTGTTTTGGGACCACTGCTGTTTGCCAATTTTATAAATGACTTGGACGCAGGCAAAGGTGGATGGGTTAGTAAGTTTGCAGATGACACTAAAGTCAGTGGAGTGGTGGACAGTGTGGATGAATGTTGCAGGGGGACTTGGATAAACTGCCGAAGTGGGCTTAGGAGTTGGAAAATACAGTTCAATGCAGATAATTCCGAGGTAGTTCAATGCCGGGGTGGTGAGGGAAGAGAGCTTAAGGGGGCGGGGTGGGGGGGCGAGAGAGAGAGAGAGAGAGAGATCGCGAGCATGAGAGAAACAGCGAAAGAGAGCAAGACAGTGTGTGTGAGACTGAGAGAGGAACAGTAATAGAGGGAGAGAGAAATGAAAGAAAGAGAAAGACTCAGAGAAAGATAGAAAGAAAGAGAGAATCAATGAGTGAGTGAGAGAGAAAGTGTGACAGAGAAAGACAGAGTGAGAACGAATGGCAAAAGCATAGACCTGGAGAGAGACAGTGGGAGAGGGAGGGAAAGTGGGAGAGGGAGGGACATTGAAAGACAAAGGTTGGGGGGTTGAGAGAGTGAAAGAGATACAGATAGTGAGATATGGATTGAAAGATGTAGTCAGAGACAATGAGCGTGAAAGAGAGAAAGAAAGAGAGATACATAGAGATTGATAGAGAGTCAGTGAAACAGAAAGAGAGAGAAACACTGAGCGAGACAGAGTCAGAGCAGGTTAAAAAAAGCAGAAGGAGTGAGAGACTGGCAGAGTCAGTTAGAGAGAGAGAGAAATACAGTATGAGAGAGACACTATTAGAGAGACAGAGATCTAGGAGAGAAAGACAGTGGGAGACAACAAGATAGAGAAAGAGACACAGTGTGAGCGAGAGAGTGAAAGTGAGAGAGAAAAGTCACAGAGAGAAAGGCAGACACAGAGACAGACAGACACAGTGATGATTACAGAGACAGACAGGCAGTGAGTGATATAAAGAGTGAAAGAACAAGAGAGAGTGAGAGCGAGATAGTGAGAGTGGTAGAGCAACACAGAAAGAGAGACAAGGGGTGAGGGATTTTGTATCAAATGGAGACAGGCAGAGAGCTAGAGACAGAAAAGTTTCACCAATCTGAACCACCTCTTCTCTGAATTAATTACCGACTCTGCCCTTGAGCCCTCAATTGATGTCACTGTCCCTGTTGGCCCAATCCTTCTTTTGATTTCGCCAGACATTTATATATTGCAAAACAATGACCTTGGCCAGGCGAACCACAAACATCCAGCTAGCTCTTGTGTCAACAGGTTTGAACGCCAAGTGCAAAAGATAATTTAGATTGCAGTTGTATATTCCTTTCCTTCTGACCCATTTGATGTCTAAATCCTGGTAACTGGTTCCAGACCGCGCTAAAGCAATACATTTGTTCATTGTTCAAACATTCAATGGAAATAAGATGCCTCTGTATAAGTACTTGTCAGAAGGCAAGTACTTCATCTGAAGAAATACTTTTATGTTGATCTCTCCACTGGAGCATAACCTTCCCTCATCAGATCAGCGATACTGTGCACTTTACTCAAAGGCACAGCCCAGCTGACATCTGGCAAGTGGACAATTGACAGTGAAGCATTGCCTCCCCCCGCCCCTGATAATGCGACAGTCTGTATATGCTGGAGACTGGTTAGCCTCCATTTAAATCGCAAATTTTCAAGATTTCATTATTTGTAACAAATTTGAATTCCAATAGTGAGCAAAAGTCTGAAAGAGATGCAGTCGTGGAATACAGGGGAAGGTAAAGAGTGTTGTCAATAAAAGGAAGAGGTGTACAAAGCTGATGGCGGGTTGTGGGGAGCGTTTTGTGGTGGAGTGGTAATGTGCTAAATGTATAAAATATATATAAAGCTGACGTTAAACCCCGGGCCTGGGGACTCTGAACATTTTCTAATTCCATAAAGCAGGGACTAACAAAATAATGCATTGAGAGAGAAAGTAACATGGAATTAAACTAGTGAGAGATATAAACATGTGTTTGAAACCACTTTCTGCCTTTTGCGTTCGATCCCTGTTGATGCAAGAGGTGGCTGGATGTTTGTTGTTCGTCTGACCGAGATGGTTGTTTTGCAATATATAAGTGTGTGGCCAAATCAAAAGAAGGAGTGAGCCAACAGGGACAGTGCCATCAATTGTGGACTCAAGGGCAGTGTCGGTAATTAGTTCAGAGAAGAGGTGGTAAAACTTTTCTCTCTCTGCGCCTGTCTCCATTTGATACAATGGCCCTCAACCCTTTTCGCTCTTTCTTTGTGTTGCTTTGCCATTCTCACTATCTTGCTGTCTCACACTCTGACTCTGTGTTGTTCTGTCACTTTTTATATCACTCACTGTCTGTCTGTCTCTTTCATCATCATTCTGTCTGTCTGTCTCTCTCTCTCTGCCTTGTTCTCTGTGTTTCTCTCTCCCTTTCACACTCTCTCTGTGTCTCTTTCTCTATCTTGCTCTCTCTCACTGTTTTTCTCTCCTAGCTTTCTGTCTTTCTCTCAACTACTGCTTCTCTCACACTGCCTTTTTCTCTCTCTCACTGACTCTGCCAGTCTCTCTTTCTCACTTTATCATCCCTCCTTCCTGCATTTTTACCCACTCTGACCCTGTCTCACTCAGTATCCCTCTCTCACTGTCTCTCTATCACACTTTCTATGTATCTCCCTTTATTTCTCTTTTACTGGCTCTTTCTCTTTGACTATCTCTTTCTACCTATCGCTCACTATCTGTATCTGTTTCCCTCTCTCTTCTGCACCTTTCGCTTTCACTGTCCCTCCCTCTCCCACTGTATCTCTCTCGGTCTCTGCCTTTGCCATTCTCTCTCTCTCTGTCTGAGTATTTCTCTTTCTTTCATTTCTTTTTACCATCTATTGCTATTCCTCTATCCCTCTCTCACCGTTTTTCTCTCTTTCTCTCTCACACACACACATTCTGGCTCGCTCTATCACTGTCTTGCTCTCTTTCACTGTTTCTCTCACGCGCTTGCCGTCTCTCTATCTCTGTCTCTCCCCCCACCCTGCCCCCTCGCTCTCTCTCCCCTCACCGCCCCGGCATTGAACTATCCCGGAATTATCTGCATTGAACTGCATTTCCAACTCCTAAGCCCACTTCGGCATCATATCCAAGTCCCCCTGCAACTGCAACATTCTTCCACACTGTCCACCACTCCACTGACTTCAGTGTCATCTGCAAACTTACTAACCCATCCACCGATGCCTGCGTCCAAGTCATTTATAAAAGTGACAAACAGCAATGGTCCCAAAACAGATACTTGTGGCACACCACCAGTAAATGGGAAGTTGGTAGGAACAGAAGGTGAATGCACGGATAGGGAAGTTTGTGAAGGGAAGAGATGTTTACAGAGATGGAAATGAATGTATCGACTTGAGAATGTTGTTCTGAAACAGAATATTTGAGATACTGAAGAAGCTTCCAGAGATAGGATGTATGTATGGACTAGAGGAGGTTACAGACAGAGCAAAGTTTGTAGAGTTGGGAAGAGGTTACAGAGTTAATCAGTGCTGTAGTGATGGGAAGAGTTTACAGCGATCAAGAGGGTTGTCGACATATGAAAACATTATTCAGATCGAGAATTCTGTCGGGACTATGGGGAAGGTTGCAGCCAAAGGGACGTTTGTACATCCGAGATGGGCTTGCAGAGGCAGGGACAGGGTTAGAGGCTGGAGTAGGCAACAGTGAATGGGGAATGCTGTAATGAATGAAAAATGTTCAAGTCACAAAGGTTCCTCGGGGTTGGGAGTGTTGACAGTCGTATGGAGCATTGCAGGAAGATAAGATTATATCGAAGAGAAGTATTTTCGGAATTATACAATTTACTGAAGCAGGGAGGGGAGTAGGAATGAGGCAAATTAATAAAAGAGGGATTACAGGACTGGAGGAAGATTAACTTATTTGAGTTTTTCAAAACATGTCTCAATATATTGATTAGGGTCGCGCAGTGGATGTGGTTTACATGGACATAAGAAAGACATTTGACAAGGTCCCACGTGGAAAGCTGGTACAAAACGAAAGGGCCCAGGGATCCAAAACAAGTTGGCTATCTGGATTAAAACTTGGCTTACAAATACGGGGCAAAGGGTGTTGATGCAGCGTTGTCTTAGTAACGCAAAGCCTCCGACCAGCAGTGTACCACATTGTTCAGCGCTGGGATGCTTGACGTTTGTTATTTGTACTAATGACTTGGAAGACTGGTAAGAGTGCAAAGAAGATCTGAGGATGTTGCCAAGACAATTAGCCCTCAGTGAAAGGGAGAGTTTGGCCAGTATAGGACGTTATTCCTTGGAATGTCAGAGAATGAGAGGTGACCTGATGGAGGTCTATAAAATCATGAAGGGCATTGATAGGATGAATGCATATGAGTTGTTTTCCCAGGGATGGCGAACTGAAAACCATAGGGCATTGGTTTAGGGTGAGAGCTGAAAGAGAGAAGAAGGACCTGTGGGGTAACGTTGTCATGCAGAGAGTGGTGCGTATATGGACGATGCTGCCAGAGGACGTGGTTGAGGTGGGTACAATAGCAATATTTTTGTAAAAAGCATTTTTAAGGAACGTAGATGGGAAGGGTTGAGGGGGATATGGAGAAATTTGGGCACTTCAAATGAGCTTTGTGGGCGTCATAGTCAGCATGGCCCAGTTTGGACTGAAGAGCCAAGAGACTGTATTACTCTCTGCACACACGAGGAAGGTCGTAGGATTTTGCAGAGATTGGAGGCAATTGGAGACTACTGCAATGACTGGAGGATGAGATTGCTAAGATCGGGCATGTTTTAGATACTGGAGCACGTCGCAGAGATAGGGAGAGCAGTCACGGCTGGAGGAGATTACAGAGATTGGGACTGTTATAAAAGTTTGAAAGGTGAAACACACAGGATCATAAGACGTGACATAAATACTGTGTTGAAGACAGAAAACAGAATAGAATGAAAAGATATCAGACATTTTTATCAGCCTCTCCTAAGAGGCCTGCTTTCACCTCTTAAATTGAGCTTCATTAAAACATCATGTGAAAATCCCAGTCATCAGCTGTGGCCTGTGCTATCATCGTGAATCTCAGTAAAACAGTGGTGAAAGCAGGCCTCTCTTGGCAGGATGACAATGGAACCTTTGTGCTCCCACATAAACCCTCTGGCTATTTCACATTTGTGGGCCTCCAACTTTGAACCCTCTAATTCATCTCCGCTTTGTACAACACAAGTGAAATTACCTGCAGGATTTATTGAAGGCTGTAGGTCTCACTCTCCATCCATCTGGCTGGTTGATTGTTTTCCATGTGGTGTTGGACGAGACAGGAGTTGGGAATTCTGTTAAGTCAGGAATTCCAAGCAACTACCGGAGACACAGAAATAGACAGATTCATAAATTAAACTGATGTTGAGAGGATTAAAAATATGGAATGGTACTGAGTCTCACGAAGATCTAGAAAATGGCAGTCTCCAATCCTGGCCTGTGCAACATCATCTTTCTGCTCTTTACTTGAGAGCAGAGAATTCTGTGGGCCCAGGATCTCAGAGCAGCTGCAACAGAAAGTGGCAGACAAAGGCAGCAGCAGTGATATATTCCACATGTAGGGATACAGGTCGATCCCAAAAGCATGCCAGAAGATTTCAGAATCAAACAACACTGTCAGAAAAAGCGTTTTTTATTCATGGGGGACTGGCATCAGTATTCAGGAAAAGCGATATATCCCATTGTGATGGATTCCACGAGAACAGTGCTGGGCCCAGTGTCCTGGTAAATCATATGAATATGATTATGGATAGCAGTTTAAACTGACAGAGGTGAGGCAGGAGCAGGGGTCAGGTAGGTGGATATTTCCAAAAACAGAGAAAGATTGAAACATTGGAATAACATGATCATGTGGCTGATGATAAGCAGAAAGGAACAGGAAGGGACAAGTTTAACGTTTAATAAAAATGTAAATTATACTTTCTCTACTTGAATGTGCAAAGCATCTGCAATAAGACAGATTGACATGTGTGGATGACTTGGATCTGATCACCAGGGAGACTAGGTTAACATGAATAAAAGGTGGGAAATAAATATTCTACAGTATTCTGGATTCCTGATCATGTACTGAGGATATATCTACCTTTATTAATGTTAAGATCTGCAGCACCACCTCCTCTGTAATATGGATTGCTTTCAAGGCATCACTATTTAGTTCCCCAAGTTCCCCAGCTTCCAAATCATGTTGAGTTTCTGGTGAATGGTTATTGGGGATATTGAGAGTGAGGGTGTTACTGACGGTAAAACCATTGGATATCAAGGGACAATGGTTAAATTGCTTCATAATGGAGATAATTTTGCCTGATATTTATTTGGTGTAAATCTTAAAAATGACTTTTAAATCTAAGCCATGATATTGTCCAGATCTTTTTGCAAACGAACATGGGCAGCTTCACGATTTGAGGAATCCGGAATGATGCTGGGCATTGTGATATCGTCGTTGGACATCCCAGCTTCTGAGGGTGGTTCATTCATGAAGCAGCTGAAGCTGGCTGGGTCTAGGACAACCTGAGGAACTCCGCAGAGATATCAGTCTTCTTGCTCATGATATGGTTTGAAGTTTCATGGACATGGATTTCAGACCCTCAAAAGTCGGAGCAACATAGATTTAACCTTAATAACTAGTCAAAAATGTTCAACTATTATTCAAATGTATATGGTATTTGTGCATAGAATGATGTCCGCAAAATGTGTTTTGTTTTTGCTTGGTTTTTTGAACCCACCATGTGAAATGTTAACGACCCCCTGATGCAGAAGCTCTCACACACCAACTTGTAATTTCTTTCTCCGTGTGTATGTAATTGTTCATCCAGGGACATCCATTGTACTTTCTCTGGCCCTGTGTAACCTTACACTGTTAAATGTTAAAGTCAAATCTCTCGGGTACCTTTTCTCGCCAGAAGCATCTTATTTACAGAGCAGAATCATATCCTGCTTTGACTTCAAAACTTAATTTTATGCGTACATGTGGAATATAAATTTGCAGGGCCATAGGAATGCAAATTTATTGGAAATGGGCTTTCAATGTCGAAACTGCAGAGGACCCTCATAAATTAGATTGGTGGAATGCTTCCCAATTAGCCCAATGACATATGCATTTCAATGAGTACTTATTCTTAGAGACTAACCCACGGAAACATTGCTTCAAGACCAAAATTTACAATTTGACCAGATCGTTGCTTCCACATTTCTGTTGATTTATGTATTTCTTCGAAATTGGAATCCTAGTTTTCAATTCATACTATTCTGTGAAAGCTCTCTCGTGTTTATAATTGTATTACAATGGCATACAATGACGGTGTCTGCATTAATCAGTTGTTAGTGAAATAATCATGCAGTAAAATCAATGAGACACAAAATGATGTTCACCCTTTCCTAGTATTTGCCCCAGTTTTAACCATGTCTGATTCTACAATACAGGGCTGACCATGCCGGACGCACTGACGGAAAAGGCACCACAAGAATCTTTTACTTGAAGTGAGATGCAACGTGCTCAGCTCATGATGAGCTGTGGGGATAATCTTGTTGGATAACTGCACCGACACCGAAAAGGTAGGAATTAGAAGCAGGAATACATTATTTCGTGCTGTCTTCCTCCTCCGCCCCCCCCCCCCCCCCAAAAAAATGAATGAGATCTTCACTGAAACACCACAACATTATTTTCTGGCACTATACTGTAATATCTTTACTGGTTTGCATTTTCCACACTTTTATTCCTCCACACTTAGGTTGTATTAATCATGTATTGGTTTTTTATGCTCACCTTGAAACTTGCATTCTCACTTTACATCATCAGCTAACTCGTAAATCGTACATTTGGTCACAAAATTCGAACCATGCATGCTGATTGGGGATGGTTGGTGTGAAAAGGCTGGTCCTTTTGGAAACATTCTGGTCACAACAAACTAACCCGAGAATGGCCTACGTATTCCTATTATTTGTTTGCTGGCCATTAAACTATGCTGAATGCTAACCAGATTTTTACCCATAGTTACATGCTCTCTGTCATATTGGATACTAGACCCTCACTACTTACATTGTCTGCATTCTGCCAGTTAATTCTTCCAAAGAAGGAGCACTATCGAGCTTGTGAAACAATGTTTGTCTTGATAAATTTGTGTTGACTCCATCCAATCAGGCCATTTTATTTTTAAGCGTCCAATTACATCATCGTTTTCAATTCATTCTGATATTTCACTGGGGTTGATGCCATACCAACATCATAGAATCGGCAGGAATGATTCCAATGCTTCCAGAATTGGGAAAGATAACCAGCAACATATGTAAGATTATGCACCATCACGCCAACCAATAATCTGCCGATTCACAGATGCTGATCTTCTGAATTCCATGATTATATTATTTTCTCCAGTACTACAAGGCATTTGATATGGTTCCCCACGGTAGGCTCATTCATAAAGTCAGGAGCTATGGGATACAGGGAGATTTGGCTCTCTGGATTCAGAATTGTTTGGCTGACAGAAGGTAGAGAGTTTTTTGTGGATGGAAGATATGCTTCCTGGAGATCAGTGGTGAGTGGGCTCCCCCAGGGCTCTGTTCTTGGCCTCTGCTCTTTGTAGTTTTTATAAATGACCTGGATGAGGAGGTTGAGAGGTGGGTTAGTACATTTGCCAATGGCACAAAGGTTGGAGGTTCCGTTGATAGTATCGAGAGCTGTTGCAGGCTGCAGCACGACATTGACGGGATGCAGAGCTGGGCTAAGAAATGGCAGATGGAGTTCAACCTGGATGAATGCGAAGTGATGCATTTTGGAAGGTAGAACTTTATGCTGAATATAGGATTAAAGAAAGGATTCTTGGCAGTGTGGAGGAACAGAGGGATCTTGATGTTCAAGTGGGTAAATCCCTCAAAGTTTCCACCTAAGTGGATACGGTTGTTAAGAAAACATATGGTGTTTTGGTTTTCATTAATGGGAATCGACTTTAAAAGCCGCGAAGTTTTGCTGCAGTTCTACAAAACCCTGGTGAGACCACACTTGGAATATTGTTTCCAGTTCTGGTCACACTATTATAGGAAAGATGCGGAGGCTTTGGCGAGGGTACAAAGAAGGATTACCAGGATGGCACCTGGACTGGAGGGCTTGTCTTCCGAAGAGAGATTGACTAAGCTCGGATTTTTCTCTCTGGAGTGGACGAGGCAGAGAGGTGAGCTAATTGAGATATACAAGATAAGGAGAGGCATGGATAGAGTCGATAGTCAGATACTATTCCCGAGGCAGGATGGACTGGTACTAGTGGTCATACTTTTAAGGTGTTAGGAGGAAAGTATAATGGAGATGTCAGAGGTAGGTTCTTTATGCAGAGAGTTGTGAATGCATGGAATGCGTTGCCAGCGGTGGTGTTGAAAGCAGAGTTATTAGGGACATTTAGGTGACTGCTGGATATGCACATGGACAGCAGTGAATTGAAGGGTGTGGAGGTTAGGTTATTTTGTTTTAGATTAGGATTAATACTCAGCACAACATCGTGGGCTGAAGAGCCTGTTCTGTGCTGTACTTTTCTATGTTCTATGTTCTACTTCTGTTCATGAATGACCATTTGACGAAGGTATTGTGTCTGTTGTATTGTTGAGAAACTTAGTGAAATTTTGTCTCTGTGAAAAAGACCAAAGAATCATCTTTATTTCTTTGTTATTTACTTTGTCCCAATTGCAGCTTTTCTTCTGCTGCCAATCGAGGGCACATATTTGACTTTCCTGATCACATATTGCTTTACGTGCAGTAAGCTGTTGCAAACACATTTGTATCTCTCACTAGTTTAATTTCATGGTGTTTTTTCTCACAATGCATTATTTTGTTAGTCCCTCCCTTTACTGAATTAGAAACTGTTCTGAGTCTCCAGGCACGGGGTTTATTTATATTTTATACATTTAGTACTTTACCACTGCACCAGAAAACGCTCCCCACCACCCACTATCGCCTTTGTACACCTCTTCCTTTAATTAACAACATTCTTTACCTTCCCCTGAATTCCATGATTAGATCTTTTTAGGCTTTTGCTGATGTTTGCAACTCAAATTTGTTACAAACGATGAAATCATTAAAATCTTTGATTAAAATGGAAGCTAACCAGACTACAGAGTATACAGACTGTCGCATTATCAGGAGCAGTGGGGAGGCATTGCTTCACTGTCAGGTTGTCCACTTGCCAGATGTCAGCTGGCTTGTGCCTTTGAGTAAAGTGTATACACTATCGCTGATCTTATGAGGGAAGGTTATGCTTCCAGTGGAGAGATCAGCATAAAACTATTTCTGCAGATGAAGTACTTGCCTTCTGACACAGACATGATTATTTCCATTGAATGTTTGGACGATGAATAAACGTATTTCTTTCTGGGGAGTTTGGAACCAGGGACCAGGTTATAGAAATCGAGTGTTTCAGAAGGAAAGGAATATACAACTGCAATCGAAACTATCTCCTGCATTTTGCGTTCAATCCCTGTTGACGCAAGAGGTGGTTGGATGTTTGTTGTACGTCTGGCCGAGATGGTTATTTTGCAATATGTAAGTGTCTGGCCAAATCAAAAGAAGGAGTGGGCCAACAGGGACAGTGACATCAATTGCGGACTCAAGGGCAGAGTCGGTAATTAGTTCAGAGAAGCAGTGGTTCAGGTTGGTGAATCCTTTCTGTCTCTCTCTCTGCCTGTCTCCATTTGATACAATCTCCCTCACCCCTTCTCTCTCTTCTCTGTGTTGCTCGGTCATTCTCACTATCTCGCTCTCTCACACGCTGACTCTCTCTCTTGTTCTTTCACTTTTTTCATCACTCAGTCTGTTTATCTGTCTCTGTAATTATCACTCTGTCTCTCCATCTGCCTTGTTCTCTGTGTTTTTCTCTCTCATTTTCTCTCTCTCTCTGTCTCTCTCTCTTGCTGTCACTCACTATCTTCCTTTCCTAGCTTTGTCTCTAATGCTGTCTCTCTCTCTCTTACACTATCTTTCACTCTCTCAATAACTCTCAGACATTCCCCCTGCCTCTGCCAGTCTCTCTCACACACACACACTTTTTCTCTCTCTCCTTCTGTTTTTTTAACTTCTCTGACTGTCTCTATCCATGTCTCTCTCTCTCACTGTCTCCCTCTCTGCTGATCTCTCTCTCTCCGTGTATTTCTCATTCTTTCTCTCCTTTACTGTCTCTTTCTGTCTGGCTACATCTATCAACCTCTCACTATCTGTATCTCTTTCCCTTTCTCTCCCCCACCTTTCTCTCTTTCACTGACGCTCCCTGAACCCCACTGTATCTCTCTCTATGACTGTCTTTCTCCAGGTCCCGGTCTCTGCCATTCTCTATCTCTGTGTCTTTCTCTGTCTGACTTTCTCCCTCACTCACTCACTCACTCATTCATTCATACTCTCTGTCTCTCTATCTCTTTTTTTACTACTCTCTTCCCCAAAGCTATTGCTCTCTTTCTCTCAATCTCTCTCTCTGGCTCACTCACACTGTCTGTTCTTCTCTCCTGCTGTCTCTCTCTCCCTCTGTCTCTCTCTCTCTCTCTCTCTCGCCCTCTCTCTCTCTCACTGTCTCTCTTTCTCTCTGGTTGTCTCTCTATCTCTCTCTCCCATTGGATGTCCCACCCTCCCTCTCTTACTGTCCCTTCCTCCCTTTCTAGCTGTTCGTCCCTCTCTCTCGCTTTCAGTCTCTTTTTCTCTCTTGCTGTCCTGCACTTGCTCTGTCTCCCGCTGTCTCTCTTTCTATATGTCCTTTTCACTGTTTCTCTATCTCTACCTCCCTCCCTCGCGCTATCTTACACTGTCTCCCCTGTCTTGCTGTCTTCCCCTCTCTCTTGCTGTCTCCCCCTCTCTCTCACTGTCTCCCCCTCTCCCTACTCCCGTCTCTCTCTGTCACGCACTCTCTCTCACTGTCCCCTTCTCTCTCACTTGCTATCCCACGCTGTCTCTCGCTCAGTGTCCCGCGCTGTCCCCCTCTCTTACTGTCCCGCGCTCCCTCTCGTTCACTGTCCAGCGCTGTCCCTCTCTCTCTCTGTCCCGCGCTGTCCCTCTCTCTCTCTTTCCCGCGCTCCCTCTCGTTCACTGTCCTGCGCACCCTCTCGCTCACTGTCCAGCGCTGTACCTCCATATCTCCTCCACCCACCCCTCTTCCATGTGTAATAGTGTATGGGTTAGCTATACCCTAAAACTCCGAGAATAAACTCCAATCTTCACCTGCAAATCGTACCCATGGAAGATAACCAGAACTTCTGCTTAGTTTTTGTGCAAGCACCACCGAGGACGATAGACACACATTTTCTGTTTGCCGACATGTGTCTCCCTGCATATCTTTCACGCACTTGCCAATGTAGTATGAATTGAACAAGTTGTTTTTTTCATCCTTTTCAGATTTTTTTCTGTTGTTTTCCTACAGTACGGTTAAAGGGTGCTGACAAAATGCGGACACTCTGCCTGTTCCTGTTGGTGCTGCTCACAGTCCCCATGTCAGATGCGGCTGTACTGGATAACCGTGTCTTGAGTGACATTGTCAATCAGTAAGTGTCAGTGAAACAGATCTTGCATGGCCATCTCTGTAAGCTGGAGGCTGTGCTCAATCTGAGGTCAAATCAGAGCCTGGTTGCCTGGAGCAGGCTGGTAATAAATGGCAAGGACACGGCAAGTATAGGGAGTGCTCTGTATCTGTGGGAAATAAGCCTGAACCTATTAACCAGGACTCTCATTACTCCCAGAGGAAGGGACTTCCAAGGAAACTATTTCCAGATTTTCCGGGGTTATATCTCTAACAGTGATTTCGATAGCACCCGCTGACCCCGAAGTAAAGGAGAGAGTGAAATACATCGGAGTGAGCTTTGAAGAGAAAGTCCAAATCCCTCACACAGGCAACATTTTAATGTTTATGGAATCATCTCACTCACCTCTCAGTTTCCCTTTGTCTCCCTCTGCCGCCTTTGCTATTATTCCCATTTCCTGTCAGTCTGCAAGTCTTTTGTTCTGTTTATTTCTGTATGCCCCAAACATTTTTCTGGTTAACAATTCTTCCAGGATTCTCCCTCCCTCCAGCTCCCACTGATTGCACCTGTAGCTCTCATTCTCTCTCTCTCTCTTTCTCTCTCCCCATCTCTATTTATTTCTAACCATCCCGTGTATCATGCGGCATCAAGTCGTGCATCAGTCAAAGTAACTTATAATGAAGTTACAGCGAGTTATCAAGAAGGCTTGTGAGAGTCTCTGATTCATTGCAGGAGGATTTGTACAAAATAAAGTAACATTGTTCTGCTCTGTATCAATTACTCTGATCCTCTCTTTAAACATCTCACTGATCCCAGAATTTACTACAACACTGGGACAGGGATACAAAGCAATTCAACATTGACCTTCCCATGCAAGAACTTGAAATGTGAATTGCAGGCTGTCACGTTTTCTTTAATATGATGGGCATTGTTCCATGTAACTCATCTCAAACTGTGCCTACTGACACTGCAAAGAGAATGTATTACCCAAACTCTGTACCTTGACTCACACCCTGACGTTACCTCTTTCAGGTTCCGGATAACAGCTGGGCACCAGGCGACCGATTATGGGAGAGAACACTTCTCCTTCCTGGTGGCATTACCTGCTTCCCAGTGCAGAAAGACCAACAGACGTGTAGACTTTAACCCTGGCAGACCAATACATCCTTTCATTACCTACGATGTGAACATTTTCCTGAACTCCCGAGGTGGAAATTACCTCGCTGTGTTCCAGAACAGCGGCAGTCGTTGCCCAGAAAGTAAATTGCTGAACCCCGCCCAGATCAAGGGCAACCGCACCGCGGCTCAGCTTTTTCAAACTCTGCTGAATAACACAATCCAGCACAATAACCAGCCAGTGGGCTTTATCATTCTCTACACCACCTACAGCCCATGTCTAGATCACTGTTTCAGTAACACGGGGTATTGTGAGATCATCCTTGCCTTGCAAAGTTCCCCATTTCGGGACATATGGACTAAACCAGACATTCACAAGTATTTTGTTTTCAATAAAATATTTGCACATGATGCAGATCAGAGCCGACACCAGGAAATCCGGGAAAAGCTGGCTGCAGTGGAGAATACTGAGTTTAATATCAGAAGGTGTGATGTAGAATACCCATTCAGGTGTAGAAAATGTTCCGTACCGGAATACTGCATCGAGCAGACTTAAAATTGGCGAGTCCTCTACTGATGCAGGCAGGGCATTCCATATCCTTACTACTCTCTGATTAAAGAATCTATCTCTGATATCTGGCCGATATGTATCACCCCTCAGTTTAAACTATACCCCCTTATGCGAGCAATTACCATCTGAGGAAAACGGTTCTCACTGTCTGCCCTATCTATTCCTCTGATCATCTTGTGTGCCTCTGTCAAGTCACCTTTTAACCTTCTTCTCTCTAAGGAAAACAGCATTAAGTCCATCAGCCTTCTTCATAAGACCTTCCCTCCGTACCAGGCACAATCCTGATAAATATCCTCTGCACCATTTGCAAAGCTTCCACATCCTTCTAATAATGCAGTGAGCAGAACTGTGCGCAGTATTCCAAGTGTGGCCACACCAGAGTTCTTTTACAGCTGCAACATGACCTCATGGCTCCAAAACTCAAATACCTCTATTAATAAAAGCTAACACACCTTTTCCATGTTAACAACCCTTCAACGTGGGTTGAAAGTTTCAGGGCTCTAACATGGACACTGAGGTCTCTCTGCTAATCCACACTACCAAGAATCTTACCATTAGCTCAGTACTCTGTATTTCTGTTACTCCTTCTAAAGTGGATCACCTCTCAGTTTTCCGCATTAACCTCCACTTGTCACCTGTCAGCCCAGCTCTGCAGCTTATCTATTTCTCACTGTAACCTACAGCATCATTTTTCACTATCCGCACCTCCACCAACGTTAATGGCATCCGCAAATGTACTAACCCAGGCTTCTGTACCCTCATCCACATCATTTATAAAACTGATAAACAGCAGGGGCATCAAAACAGATCCTTGCAGTACACCTCTAGTAACTGAACTCCAGGATGTAACAATTCCCATCAACCACCACCCTCTGTCTTCTTCCAGCCAATGAATGATCCAAACCGCTAGATCACCCTCAATCCCATGCCTCCGTATTTTCTGTGATAGCCTACCGTGGGGAAACTTGTCAAACGCTTTTCTGAAACTGATATGTTTGACAACAATATTTGAAAGGGTTCAGAAAAGATTTCCAACGATGCTGCCAGGGTAGGACGGTTTGAGGTATGGGGAGAGGTTGAATAGACTGTATTCACTGTGATCTAACCTTGCTACACAGTCTGTGGCTTAGCAGTAGAGGAACCTTGTTGAACACTGTTGTGGAGAAAATATAGAGAACCACCAGGTGACGCAGAGAGTTCTTCAAGGAGTAGGCCTTTTATTTGCAAACAAAAAACCGTGACACCGAGAAAGCTGATTCTCGAAAGTCCACTGACCTCAGGCTCCGTGGATTTTTATATTTTTTTAATCATGTTTCTGCTCGCTGATCAGCATGTCCTACTGCATTAATCAAGTACCTCACTCAAGGTACACAATAAACCAGTGGTGTTAGTTCCCATTATCACCTAAGTTGTACATTCTAGTTAATGTTATTCTCATGTCACCGTTAGATATTTATTGTTAACTCTGCTGCAGTGATCTTCAATTGCAGACTTACCTGTCATGATTGATATTTAGCTATTCCATTTGTGACAATATTCTCCTGTCTCAAGCTCACTCTAGTAACTATTAATTAGCTATTTTAATGTCATGTCCCAAATATTTATAGTCCCAATCCTGTCATAATAACACTTAACAGGAACATGCTTTATTATTTGTGTTATCTCATCTTGCCATAGTGACCTTTCAGCCTGAACCTTACTCTGCTAATTGGTGTAAGAATGTTCCACGATGGTTATCCCATCCTGCCCCTGTCTTCCACAAAATACAGATGCCAGTGGTCTTCATGCTTTAACCCTTCCCATGCTATCATGTTCTTTATTTTCCATATTCCTCCTTTTGAGACCTACTGGTCTCACCCATGGAAAGAAGACAATAAGCTTAGCGTCTCTTGTGCCCAATACCAGATATATAGATCCCAACATGGACAAAATAATTTTCGGAGTCTGAAACCTAAAGGGTTCTTCCTCCATTCCTGAGGTCCCTTGGGCCAAAAACCTGCCCTCCAATAACCGGAACAGGAAAAAAGACCCAAGGTCTCTCACAATCTTTGACCCGCACCATGTTCTTCAGAAGTATCATCGACGTCCCCACGTGGACATATTCCTTGCATTGTGGCAGTTGTTAGATCATAACCATCGAACAGTGGGGTTCCACCAGAGGAGTAAGCTTTTTCTGTGGTAGCTGAAATGACCACAAGTTGCCGTGCAGTGTCGCGAACTAAAAAGTACTTAATAAAATGTAGCGCACAACAAAAGATGAAGACAACAACAAGCAAAACCGCACCTACAGTAAGACCAATCTTGACAAACCATGCTCCTCAAGACCCTAATATAGTATTCAGCCAATCAAAAGCCCGATGACCAAACCCTGCATTGTTTCTATTTTTATCTCCCTTCTTAGATTGTTTAGTTTTTTCATTGCTTAAGTCAAAGATCCCCCAGGGCGAGTGCCGTTAGGTATAAAGGTAGAGCAATGTTCCCCAAACATCACACAAACTCCGCCTTTTTCTTCCTGCATCCAATCTAAGGCCTGTCTGTTTTGTCATGTAATTTTAGTGGTAGCATCCAATTGTTCTCCGAAGGCCACAATGGCATCATCAGTTTAATTGATAAATCTCTGTTTTTGTAATAAATTTAATTAATCCATTGAGATAAGAGCTTCCCAGTCCGCGGCAATCTCATTGCGGGCCTTAAACCCGTTAGGAATACCTCTTGGCTGTCCTATATTAGCAATCTGAATTGTCGGATCAGGGACATACCGTCGCTTAGTTCGGCGACTGTAACGTAGCGTCAAGCTGCATGTGGCAATATAACTACCTCGTGTCGGAGCATTACGCGGGCAAAGCTGCCACTCCTGTCAGTGGGCAGCGTCATGCGCAATCCTGCCTTCTTACCTCCCAGCCAGTAATTATCTGTCAGTGGGATTCGTTGAGAATTTAAAACAGCCCCAAATGTGGTGTCCACATCCATTTGAATTGTATTCCCACAAAGACCCATAAAGTAGCCTACTAGCGTGAAGCCATTTCACTTAAAGCTTTCAAAACTCAACCCTTCCCTTTTCCTGAAAGCAGCCTCGGGAAACATGTAATTAGTCTTACTGGTCAACCATGGGTTACTATATCGACCCCACCGTTGGTGTTGCTGCTAGCCCACGTCATCCTGCAGATATAATGTACTGGCCTGAAGTAGCAGGCACCAAAAGGGGGCAAGGGGATTGCCTGTAAGTTGATGAATCATTCGAGTAAAGGGGTCAGCTACTGTGCTGCAAACACCATTCAGTACAGATGCTCAAGTTAAAGGGCATATGGACAACATAGTATGAGGGGGTTAACTTAGTACACAAGAAGCAGTCCTGCCAAGCCATTACTACGACCGTGTAGTTTGCCCATTGATACCAGTGATTGTCACGGGCGTGTACCCATGCTTGGCAGCAAAGTAACCCTGGTATTACCTGTCCAGGTTTGCCAAGTTAATGGTCGCCAAGTCTGATTATGCAGGCCTGGCATCAGAGAGGTGGTTATCAGGGACATCCCCCATGTCTTCCCCTTTCCTTGCTGCCAGGAGGACTGTTCTCGACATCTCCATAAGTATCATTTTTGGAATGATCAGGATTCCCAAGAACTTCACCTGTACCTTGTTCAGAACCCTATGGAGGCGTACTCGCCTCCTGTGTGCCCTACCCGCGTCCATGTTTTTCAGCCTTAACTCCACTTACCTCAGTGTTAGAGTTAATATGTGCTGATGAGAGAGGTTTAGTACAATGATTATGGCGGTACCATATGTGTCGTCCTTCCAACTGGATGGCGGTAGATGATGCCTTAATCACTAAGAAAGTTCTCTCTCTCCTCGACTCATTTCAGCATCTTCGAAAAATCCGCACATACACACAATCCTCGAGCTTACTCGGTCCTTCCTCGTTGACAGCTGTCAGTTCCCTTTGTATTTCCAGCAGGTGGATAGTTTCATGTATCATAGGTTGCCGCTGCATATATTGCTGAAGTTCTAAGCTTAACTGCTCCAAGCTAGGCCCTTTGTATGGGCCTCTCCACCTGGGCACTGGCACAGGTCTACCTGTGAGCATCTCAAGCGGTGTGAGCATCTCATGTAGTGTTAGATTGTAAAGCCAGCGAAGCACATCAATCCAATTCAGGTTGGTGCTTGCGCAGATCTTGTTTAATTTGGCTGTCAATGTCCCATGAATTCTTTCCACCATACCCTGTGACGGGGGATGATATACGCATCCAAACCTCTGTTTGATTTTCAAAGAATGCAGCATCAAATTAACTACGTTTTGAATGAAGGCAAACCCATTCTCTGAGCTGATTTCCAACGGTATACCAACCCTTGAGATATCTTTATTCGTCATAAATGTCACTACTATCCCAGCAACTGCTTTCAATCTTATTTCCACTGGTGCAGCTGATTTTTTTCTCCCCCCATCTGTATCATGTTGCGACAACAAATTGCCAGGTAATGTATATTGCTCATTACCATACTGATCATCTTCCCCCACTGTCGCTGGTATGCTCCGCTGGGATGTTACCTTGGCTTCCTTTGGATTCCCTGTCAAGTTGCAGCACGCTAGTGTTTTAATATAGCTGCCATCCCTGGATTCCCAAACCCCTGTCGTGAGCATATACCATTCCCTAATTGTTTCTACATGCCTGGCCAGAGGGCCTAAATCTTTAGATTGACATCCCTTATTTACCAGTAAGGCTACATGCAGTGCAGAGCCTGGTTCACTCTACCAATCTGGCAGGAATGGATTTTTCTCTATTTGCAGGATCACTTCCTGCTCCTCTAAGAACATTGCTTCACTTCTCAAATTTTGTGGAGCCCCACTGTCTTTCTAACACCTCATCCGGAGACTCATCAAATATCACTGCATAGTCCAGTTCAGACTTAGGTGGTCTTGCTTTAGTCAACATCGTAAACACCTCTGCTTCCCACATCCCCCAAATGTCTTGAATATCACTTGCTATATCCCCTATCCAATAAACATTAACATCTTTAACTTCTGGCATAATTAATTGTATATTGGCCTTTTATACGACTAAGTCCTGCTATGTGCACTCCAAACTTACTTCTAACTGTCAGCTATGTTTATTTGAACTGTTTGTGAGTAATTATGAGACCATCTTCTTTGCTTCTCATTGAGGCGGGTTTGTGTTTTTGCTGAGTTTGAAGGAACTGTGAAGGAGCAGAGGGAAATACTCATCCACAGTAAGTCAGGTAATAAGTAGAAACATGTTAGCATACTTTACATGCACATGAAGTATATGTGCTGTGTGTTAGTGGTGAGGCTGGTTGGTGGGATAAACAGAGAGGAAGTTTAGGGATGATAAGTAAGTTTGATGATACAACTATTCACAGCGTGATTGGCAGTGAAGAAGATAATCTCAGGTTACAGATAGAAACAGACAAATTTGTCAGTTGGGCATGTCAGTGGTAGATGAAATTTAACTTTGATAAATGTGAGATGATGCTTCTTGCCAGGAGGCACAAGACAAGACAGTACTCAATTAGTGGTGGGATACGAGGAAGCTCAGAGGAAATAAAGATCCCTCAATGTGGCAGAAGTGGTTAATGGTTCAGAGAAAACGATATCTTTACCAGCAGGGATTTCCTGCCGGTGCTCTGGAGGTCTTTGGTTCAGTCACAATTGGAGTTTTGTGTGCAGTTCTGGTCGCTGTACGATAAGAAGGATGTGATTGGATTAGACAGGGTGCACAAAGACATTCGTGAAAATGTTGCTGGGAGAGTAGCAGTTTAGTTGTGAAGACAGATTCTGGATAAGGTCGAGTTGCGATCTTACGAGTAGAAATAAGAGGATAAGACTATGAGGGGCATGGATTGGGGGAATCTAAAGCAGTTTTTCCCCTTCTCTGAACACCCAAGAGCAATGTGGCCCATTTTTTAGCTGAAAGGCTCGAGGTTCAAAGGGAAGATGATACCCAGAGGACGGTCGGTTGAGTTGGGAATCTTCAAAATCTTTAAAAAGTACTTGAATGACAATCAAGACAATGGAGTAAGTTTTGAAATGGGACTCGTGTAGTTTATAATATAATTTTCGAGTTACAACCACGATGGATCGATGAGTCAAGTCTATCTCATATGATGTTATCATTCAATGATTTGTAAGTTAACTTTCTGAATTAGTTTCTGTTTTTAGATTAGATTAGACAATTCACAGTGTGGAAACAGGTCCCACAGCCCAACAAGTCCACACCGACCCTCCGAAGAGCAACCCGCCTAAACCCATTCCAATGCATTTACCACTTCACCTAAAACTACGGGCAATTTAGCATGGCCAATTCACAGAAGTTGCACCTAACTAATTTTTGTCTTCGCTTTGAAGAAGTATTAACTAGTGTACGTTCAAGCTGTTGTGATGGTTACTATGAACTTCTGGTTCTGATTCAGAGAATTCATTCACAGATAGATTTTGCCAAACGAGTTGCAAAAGTGAATTAAAAGGAAAGCAATAATATAACCATGTTGAACGGAACACCTCTCAACGAACTCTACAACGAGAGACATTGAATGACCGAATAGCCTCAGCAACAACAAGTGTCCTCGGTGAAAAGAAGTGCAAAAAAATTATATTTGTGGGACTAATTGTGAGAGAAATAAAACAAGTCTTGTCGTTTGAAGACAACCTGCAATTCGCATTTGAGACCCAAGTGGATCCAATTAATTTAGAAATTGGGGTATTCAAATTGGCTTAGTGAAAAACATCATTAAAGTAAACCTGTTGGGAAAATTTGGTTGTTGAAAATGATTAAAACTTTGAAAGTGTCGTCATAATTTCCCAAGGGATATTCCACACAATATAAAGTGAAGTCTCTGAAACTGTGCTACCTCCAATTCGAAATAATGCTCCAATTCCAACAGATTCATAGCTGCAGCAAGGGAGAGTTAGTGCCACAAACAATAAAATGTATCATCCAAGGCAACTGATCAAAAACGTTTACTACACCATCATTGCTGTTGTTGGAGTTTCTGGTAAGTCTTGGAACCGTTCATGTTGAACATATCTCTGCATCTTCCAATTAGAATTATTCGGAATGTGGGTTCCTATTCAAAGAGGAACAAGTAACTCCAGTGTCCAAGTGTTACTGGGAGCATCTCTCAAAGTAAAATTAGACTGAGTGTGGGTTACTAACTGGAGTGGAACAACTTACACCAGTGGCTTTGTGTACGTAGGAGTATCTATGAATATAGAATGTAACTGTTTGTGGTGAACCGAATTCAAGTGAATACCTGACTACGTTCATGTCGAGGACCATAATTTGACTGTAAACGTGGAATGCTTCTTTCATAAAACATTTCTAATTTCTGATGTGTTCACTGATGAAATTGTCATTGTAGATTGTGAATACAATTGAATGCAAATTAGATCAATCGTTGATGTCTATAGTTAGTCCTAAGTTTGCAAAGTTAAATGTTCTATTGGGGGTACGTATATGTGACTCATTCGCATATCGTGAAAATAACAGAACAGCAATGTCAATTCACTCATTTGTCCGATGGACACATAATGTTTACTTTAAAAACCTTTTGGACTGATTGACATTCCAGCATGGTTAGGGCAAACCTGTATCATGGCTACTACATTTCTTTGTCGAGACGTTAAACATGAAGGATCTGGACTAACAACTGTTGACACTATTTCGCACCTGCATCTGGTAAGATTTTGATTAACAATGTTTGAATCGGTTATTCAAAATCTAAGCGCAGTTGATGTTTGAAGTGATCACTGTCCATTACTTTGTGATGTGTGTCCTCCTTGAGAGGAAGAGGCTTTGTTAAGGACGTTGCACCAGTTAGTTTTAAGGCAATATTATTAAAAAGCATTTTAAATTTAAAAGGAAAAAAATCTGATGCAATAAATAATGGTCATAAGCACTTGCTATATTATGGCTGTGATAAATAATTGAATTAGAGAGGATTACAGAAAAGAAAGAGAATACAATAAAGAATGTTGTATATTAATACAGAAAATCGTGAACAAGATTTTTGACTTCAAGCATATTCGTGAGATTCTGCTGGCCGTTGACATAATTCATGTTACTGGCAGAGCTCATAAATCTAATTTTCCAAGCAGAGAGCATTTGTCTTCTTTTCGTGTGATAATGATAAACGTTCGGATTCTGCCAGATATCCAACCTCATCACACAACCCCAATTTTTGTTCCACAGCTTCTGACCAGTTAACATGACCATGTGTTAAACTCTAAAGTGCGACAAACTCCGGATGGTTTAACTTGTAATTACAAAATATTTATTCCTTAATCAGATGTTCCTATTTTCAGTTTTTTTTTTGATTAACTGAAAAAGAAAAATCTCTGCGTTCTTAACGTATAAATTATAAACATACACTGACAACAGGAAGCCTTGAAGAAACTGGAGTCAATGCGATTACCACTCTTTTTATTATTGCACTGCCTACAGGTAAGATGGTTCTGGCACTAAAATGACAATAATCTCAGCTGTCATACATTGATGCACGAATTCTGCAAGGTCGTGTCCTTGGCCCCAAACTCTGCAGGTGCCTCACCAATACCCTTCCCTCCACTTGTCATGTCCAAAGCGAAGATGTTTCCTCACAATTACACCACGTTCAGCACAGTTTGCAACTCCTTGTATAATGAAGACATTTGTGTCCCAAAACTTCATGATAGCATCCAGCTTGGCATGGTAATTGATAAATAACATTCGCACTCCGCAAACATTAGGCAATAATAATCTTAAGCAGTAAGAATCTGCTTAAGCAGTAAGAATAAGCAGTAAGAAAGCAGTAAGCAGTACGATGAGCATCATAGAGTTGTACGATGTAAGCGCACTCTTCAGTCCAACTTGTCCATGCCGACTAAGTTCTGCATTTCATAGAATCCACATCGTGTGCAAACAGGCAGTTCAGTCCAACAAGTCTGCATCCGATGCCCCTCCGTTATCCTCTGCATTTCCAATGGCTAACGCACCTAACCTACACATCCCTGAACACCAAGGATAATTTGGCATAGTCATACCACCTGACATGCACATTTTTGGACTTTTGTAGGAAGTTGGTGCATCCTGCAGAAACTGACGGAAAACACGGGTAAAACGTGTAAACTCCACATAGACAGTTGCAGTGAGGCTGGAATCTAACCTGACTCCCATGTACTGTGAGGCAGCAATGAAAACCACTGAATCACTGAGCCATTCAAAGCCCTCTATACAATTCCTATTCATGTTCCTGTCCAAATGCCTTTTAAATATTGCATCTGTACCGGTATTTGTCAATTCTTGCGGCAGTTCATTACAAAACTAAATCACGTTCTGTGTGAAACAGTTGCCCATCAAGAGTCTCCGAGTCGTTGTTTTCCTGATTCCGGGTGTGTGTTTTTTTTTGTGAGTGTTTTGTTATGGGAAACTACAGCTAAACAGAGTAAACTGTAAAGCAAAATAAATACCTTCTCCCGACCCACCCCGAACCCGACCCCAAAAGGACGGATTGAGTACCTGGTCGTGTTTCTGAGATTAATTTTCTGCCCATGTGACTCTGTTTGTCTTTTGAAAGTGCAAGTTATTTCACTTGAGAGAAGCTGCTGTCGTGGTTCTCATGACATTGTACTGAACAAAAAGAAACCTGAGTTCTAAAATTCAACATGTATCGAGAAAATTTAATTAATCTTTTCTAATCTATTTTCTTGTATTTTCGTTCATCTTACAGTTAGTCTGGTTGCAATTGCATTCTTATCTCGGAGCAAGTGTGGCCTTTCAACAAGTTCCACTCACTATCTCGTAGCCATGGCAGTGTCTGATCTATTCTTCATAATTTTTGATATCATATTTGATGAGTTTGTTTACTATTATTATCCGCAGTCTTTTCTGGACATTTATCCTGTGTGTAGTGTTCTCCACGTCCTGAGCTGCTTTACTGTTGATTGTTCTGTCTGGTTCACTGTTGCTTTTACATTTGATCGATTTGTAGCCATTTGTATTCATCAGATAAAATCTCAGTATTGCACAGCGAAAACAGCAATGAGAGTTCTGGCAACAATCTGCATTTTCTTCTCTTTAAAGAATATTCCCAATTATTTCAAATTTGAATCGGGAAGGATCATTAGAAACATTCCATGGTACTGTTACACAAGAGACAGTTATTATGACAATGTACATTGGGTGAGTTTTACATATATTGCAATATTTTTAACACCATTTTTCCCATTCATTTTTATTGTCTTCCTCAAAACATTCTGACCGTCAGACACATCTTTGAGGCAGTTTATGCACGTAAAGGACTGAGGGGTCAGAGAAAAACAGAGAATGACCCAGAGATAGACAGCAGAAAGAAATCTGTGATTTTACTCTTTGCCATATCCTGAAGAAGGGCTTATGCCCGAAACGTCGATTCTCCTGTTCCCTGGATGCTGCCTGACCTGCTGCGCTTTTCCAGCAACACATTTTCAGCTCTTTGCCATATCCGCCAATTTTATCCTTCTCTGGTTTGTGCATATTTTATATATGTTCTATGTTGGTTATTACGTAGATGATTTTTATCTCTTTGAACAAGTTGCATACGTTCTGCGGAACCTAAGTGACACAGAAAAAATTTAGAGACCAGTTAAAGTATGCCGTGAAATTCCAGTTATAAAAACAATTCAATTGATGAATTAATCCAAGTGACTGAGAGCCAACATGAGATGCAGCAGATAATGGAAGGAGATGTCCACGTGAGGAATGAACGAAAGGGAAAAAGAGGAGTAGCAACAGGATTTTGTTGTTTTTTCCAATGAGAAAGAAATGACTCCATCCAAGGAGCAACATGGAAGAGACTAGAGGAACAAAGTCAAAGTAAACTGCTGATAGCAATGAGCAGCAGAATATAGAAAGCTAAACAACAAAGCCCAAACCGACAGAGGAATGATTCATGCCTCAGAACAAAAACTCATCCAAACAATCACTGCATAGCAAGTGAAACAGACACAAAAATAAACTATCTGGTAAATGTATCATCGCTCACTGCAGGCCAGAGTCGGAAACTCTTTCTCACAGAACTCTCGGATTCACACATCTGGACAATTTACAAAAACACAAGAAGCTTCCAATTAAAAAGATTAAATAGCATACTGTATAAAATATGTTTTTAAATCATAAATGTGTGTCCAGGGATACTTTGTTTCCATTCAGTTTCCCCGGCTTGATCCAGATATCAGTTACTTCCTTTGTTTACTTTTCTCATGATTCATGTAATCTGAGACAGAGGACCGCAAAAAATGTTGCTGTATGATCTAATCCTTTTTTTAGGTATTTACGTATTACAGGTCATTTCCTCAAATTCCAGGAGCAGCAAATACTGTTTTCTAAGCTGTTGCATTGTTTTGGAAATTTTGGGGAAAAGAAAGATTAGAATAAAAATGACACTTAAAAAAAAACAGAGAGACAAAGGCAAGAACCTCGTGCTCAAGGTATTAAAGGAGAAAGAAACCGACACAACTGCTTACACAGCTGTTTCAGGGAAGTATCTTTGGATATCCAAGTGCATCTATGAAAAATTAAGCAACAGTCAAATTCCAAGATGAACTTGAAGGAACCTGCGAGAGAGAGCTCGCAGTACAGGAGCAGCTAAGTGCATAGTTTTTAAAATATTTTAAGTGGAACCTTACTGCCCTTTTTTGGAAGTCTGCAATCGTGAACAGAGTGGGTTCTTTGTGATGATGTGTTTATTGAGTTCTGCCTCTTGATTACATTCAAAAATACAAAATATTGATACTGAAGTGCCTGGAACAGTGCTTTATTAGAGCAGTAAGACTGTGCTATTTCTTCTACCTATAGATTGTTCAGGTGCAAAGATTGCCTTTAGGAGAGTAATGTGCTCTTCCGCTACGATTTGAGGGGTGAGGGAGAGTTTCCATGCTACTGTTGAGTATGTTGGCAGTAAGAGTGTTTGGTTATGAATTCAATAACATTATTTTGATCAGTTGCAACGGCAGTTAGTGGCAGTGAAGAATTTACAGGAGCATAGCAGTTATAGGAAGGGAGAAAATCCGCAGATACAGTCTTGTAGATGGGTTACGTCTATTCAAGTTAGGAAGAAGAGGCAGGTAGTGCTGGAGTTTCTGGTGGCTATCCCCATCTCAAACAAGTATGCTGTTTGGGATGTACTCGAGATGGACCTCAGATGAATGTAGCACCAGCAGTCAAGTTTCTGTCACCAAGGCAGGCTTTAATGTAACGTAGAATGACAGGTTCCAAGCAATTGGTTGTGATAGGAACCTCTAAATTCAGAGGTACATACATTCTGCAGGGGACTGCGCGAATGGCTTGTTGCCTCACCGGTGCAAGGATCAAGAATATCTCGGACAGGGTGTACAATGCGCTCAAAGGTAAATACAATGACTGCATATGCTGGAAACCAGATTCTGGAATACCGTTTTGCTGTAAAAGCACAGCAGTTCAGGCAGCATCCGAGGAGCAGTGAAATCGACGTTTCTGGCAAAAAGCTCTTCATCAGGAATACAGGCAGAGTGCCTGAAGGGTGGAGAGATAAATGAGAGGAAGGTGGGGGTGGGGAGAAACTAGCTTAGAGTACAATAGGTGAGTGGGGGTGGGGATGAAGGTGCTAGGTCAGAGAGGAGGGTGGAGTGGACAGGTGGAAAAGAAGATTGGCCGGTCGCACAGGTCATAGGGACGGTGCTGAGCTGGAAGTTGGGAACTGGGGTGTGGTGGGGGATGGGGAAATGAGAAAACTGATGAAGTCCACATTGATGTCATGGGATTGAAGTGTTGTGAGGCAGAAGATGATGCGTTCTTCCTCCAGGCGTCGGGTAGTGAGTGAGGGGGCGGTGAAGGAGGCCCAGGACCTCCATGTCCTCGACTGAGGGGGAGGGGGAGTTGAAATGTTGGGCCACAGGGCGGTATGGTTGGTTCGTGTGGGTGTCCCAGAGATGTTCCCTAAAGCAAAGCGTTAAAAAAAGAAAGCAGGTGAACCCAAAGGCATCGTAAGAAAATGGAGCAAAAGAGGACAGGGAGAGTATTTTTTGATAAGGGATAGCATTACATCCAAAGATAGACCTAAGACGAACCAGAACGGGACATGAGAATTCATTGGCGGATCAAGGAACCCCCTAATGATTTCTATAGCATCATCAGGAAGAAAAGAATGAATAGAGTAAGATTAGGGCTAATGCAGCATAGTAGTGCAAAGTGGTGTGTGGAGTCAGAGGGGATAGATTAAGCTCTAAATGAACACGTTTCGTCAGTATTCACACTAGGAAAAGACAATATGTGCGAGGATAATACTGAAATACAAGCTACTAGACCAGATGGGATTGCAGTGCATAAGGAGGAGGTGTTAGCAGTTCTGGAAACTATGAAAATAGATAAGTCCCCTGGGCTGGATAGGATTTATCCTTGGATTCTCAGGGAAGTCAAGAAGGAGATTGCCTAGCCTTTGGGTTTGATTTTTATAACGTCATTGTCTCCAGGATTCGTGCCAGATGACTGGAGGATTGCAAATGTTGTTCCCTTGTTCAAAAAGGGGAGTCGAGACAACCTTGGAAATTATAGACCAGTGACCCTTACTTTGGTTGTCAGCAAAGTTTTGGAAAGGGTTGTTAGAGACAGGATTTATAATCATCGAGAGATGAATACGTTCATTCGGGATAGTTAACACGGTATTGTTAGGGGTAAGTCGTGCCTCACGAGCTTTAGTTAGTTCTTTGAGAAGATGATCAAGCAGGTGGATGGTGGTAAAGCAGTTGATATCGTAGATATGAATTTCAGTAAAATGTTTGATAAGTTTTCCACTGTAGGCTATTGCACAAATATGGCGACATGGGATTGAGGGTGATTTAGCAGTTTGGATAAGAAATTAGCTAGCTGAAGGCATACAGAAGGTGACAGTTGATGGGAAATATTCATCCTGGAGTTTGGTTATGAGTGGCGTTCTGCAAGGATCTGTTTTCGGGACACTGTTTTTCATTTTTATAAATGGCGTGAATGAGAGCATCGAAGTGTGGGTTAGTAAATTTGCGGATGACACGAAGGTTGGTCTGTTGTGGATAGCGGTGAAGGATGTTGTATTTTACAGAGAGATATAGATAAGCTGCATAGTTGGGCAGACTGTTGGCAAATGAAGTTTAGTGTGGAAAAGTGTGAGGTGATTCACTTCGGAAGAAGTAACGGGAATACAGAGTACTGGGCTAATGGTAAGATTCTTGGTAGTGTAGATGAGAAGAGAGATCTTGGTACAAGGTACTTAAGATCCCTGAAAATTACCGCCAAGTTTGATCGGGGAGTAAGAAGGCAGACAGTTTGTGAGCTGTTATTGATCGAGGGATTGATTTTCGGGTCCACGAGATCATGCTGAAACTTAAAAAAACAATACTGGTACAACCACATTTGGATTTTTGCATACAGTTCTGGTTACCGCATTATGGGATGGATGTGGCTGCTTTCGAAATATTACAGAGGGGATTTGCCAGGATGTCGCCAGTTGTGGAGGGAAGGTTAGATGGGCTTCAGGGTGATTCCACAGGTCGGCGCAACATCGAGGGACAAAGAGAACGTAACGTGTGTTGTTTTATGTACCTAAGGAGGATGCGCTTGGTAACACATCCAGGGATGTGGAGCGGGAACTTTGAAAGTAATTGTTCTATACACCCTACAATAATCAACTGGAAATTGATAAACAATCTTGCAAGGGGATCGTAGTTATCTGTAAGAATAATACAATGGTAATGGTAGGGGATTTTAACCTTGCAAAAATAAACTAAAATTGCTATAGTTTTAAGGGTTTAGACGGAGAGGAATTTGTCAAGTGTGTGTCAAGAAAACGTTCTAATAAATTATGTGGATGTCTCGACTTGACACAGTGAATAACTTAACTTACTCTTGAGAAACTATGCAGAGCAGGTCACTGAGGTGTCAGTTGGGGAGCCTGTTGGGCCAGAGACCATAACTCTAATGTTTTAAAACAGTGATGGGAAAATATAGACCGGTTCTAAAACTTAATGTTCTAAAGGGGAGGAACGCCAATTTTGAAGGTATGAGGAATGAATTTTCCGAAGCTGACTGGGGGCGAATATTCGCCAGTAAAGCAACATTTGGAAAATTAGATGCCTTCAAAAATGCGATAATCAGAATCCAGAGACAGTATGTTCCTGTTCGGGTGAAGGACATTGCTAGTCTGAAAAGGGAATACTGGATCACGAGAGAAATTAAGGTTGTGGTTAAGAAATCGAAGGAAGCATATGTCAGGTATCGACAGCAGAGATCGAGTGAATCATTAGCAGAGTATAAAGGTAGTCGGAATATACTTGAGAGGGGAATCAGGAGTGTGAGAAGGGAACATGTGATAACTTTGGCAAATAGGGTTAATGAGAATTCAAATGCATGTCATAAATAAAAGAAGGACAAAAGGCTAACTCGGGAGAGAGTAGAATCCCTTAAACTCAGCAATGCAGCCGGTGAATGGAGCGGCAGGAGGTGGGGATATTCTAAATGAGTATTTTGCATTAGTGTTTACTATGAAGAAGAAAATTGAAGGTGGGGAAATCGATGGTGATATCTTGGAAAATGTCCATATTAGAAGGGAGCAGGCGCTGGATGTCTTAAAATGCATATAGGTGGATAAATCCCAGGACTTTATCAGGTATACTTGCGAGCTCTGTGGGAAGCTGGAGAAATGATTTCTGTGCACTTTGCTGAGATCTTTGCTTCATCAATATTCAGAGGTGACGTGCCACATGACTGGCGGTTCATCGAAGTGGTGTCACTATTTGAGAAAGGTAGGAAGGAAATGCAGACCAAAAAAAATAAAACAAATATGAGTGATGGGCTAGATTGTGGAAGGAATCCTGAGGGTGAAGATATGCAAGTATTTGGAATGACAAAGATTGATTAGGGAGAGTCAACACTGTTAAAAACTTGAGAAGTCATGTTTCACTAACCTGATTGAGTTTTTTGAAGAAGTAATGGAAGATGAATGATGAGGGCAGAATGGTGGTTGTGATCTTTAGAGTCTTTCGTAATGCATTTGCAAGATAGCATATGGTAGAGTGGTTAGCATGGTTAGGTCACATGGAATATAGGGATAACTGGCTATTTCGATCCCGAACTGGCTCCAAGATAAAAGAGAGCCGGTGGTGTTGGTTGTTTGTTTTCCAGGCTGGAGGCCTCTGACCAATGTTTTGCCACAAGGAATCGGCGATGGGTCCACTGTTTTTCGTTATTATTTTTAATGATTTGGAAGTGAGCATAGGAGTTATTGTTAGGTAGTTTATAACTGTTAGCAAAACTGGAAATGCAGTGGACAGCGAAGAACGTTATCTCAGAGTACAATGGGAACTTGATCGGTTGGACCAGTGGGCGGAGGAGTGGCAGATCGAGTTTAATTTCGATAAATGTGATGTGCTGCATTTTGGAAAGGCAAATCAGTACATGATATGTGCAGGTAATGGTATGTTCATGGGGGTGTGTTGCTGAACAACGAGACCTTGTAGTGTGGGTTCATAATTCCTTGAAAGTGTATTTTCAGGGAGATTGGATCGAGAAGAAGGCGTTTCGTTTGCTTGCCTTTACTTTTCAGTGCATTGAGAATAACAGTTGTGAGGTCCCGTTTCGGCTGTACAGGATATCGGTTCGGCCAATTTATGAATATTACATGGAGTTCTGGTCTCCCTCCTTTAAGAAGGATGTAATGAAACTTGAAAGCGTTCAGAAAAGATTCACAATAATGATTCAAATTTGAGGGTTTGAGGTATAGTGAGCCACTGAACTGCCTGGGGCTGTTTTCCCTGCAACGATTGTCACAGAGGAGGGAACATTTGTTTTTTTATTTATAAAATCATGAGGGCCTTGGAGAGGGTAATTAAGATTGTATTTTCCATGGGCTGGGGGAATCCAGAAATAGAGGCAATGGCTTTCGGCTGAGGGGCAGGAATTCATAGGGGTAATGTTTTTTACGCAGTACATGATGTGTATTTGGAATGAGCTGCCAGAGGAAGTGGCGAAGGTGGCACATTTCGAACATTTATTGAACGTCTGGATGGGGAGATAACCAGGAAGAGTTTCGAGGCAAATGGGCCAAATGGGACTAATGGACCTGGGATAACTGGTCAGCATGGATGAGAGTCTGTTTCCATGTTGGACAACACTACGAGACACCAATAAGAGCATGGCTGAACTGTGATCTAACCCCTCATTCCTTCCTTTTTCCCTTACCTGCAACATTTCCGTCCTCAATTCGATTTCAAACAGTAACACACTTCCCGTTGTGTTATGGAATAGAACATAGAACATAGAACATAGAAGAATACAGCGCAGTACAGGCCCTTCGGCCCTCGATGTTGCGCCGATCCAAGCCCACCTAACCTACATTAGCCCACTATCCTCCATATGCCTATCCAATGCCCGCTTAAATGCCCATAATGAGGGAGAGTCCACCACTGCTACTGGCAGGGCATTCCATGAACTCACGACTCGCTGAGTAAAGAACCTACCCCTAACATCTGTCCTATACCTACCCCCCCCCCCCCTTAATTTAAAGCTATGCCCCATTGTAATAGCTGAATACACATGGTCGTCGTCCTCATCCCTTGTGGCATGTCCTGCTACCGTGCACAGCATCTGGTTTCAGGTCAGTATGCAGTACAGAAGCCACTCAGGGCCGAGGGGAGATGTGTCTTGAATACATAAAATTGTTGATATCATCGATGAAATTCCAGTCTATAACACCGTATTAATTAAACATTTGAATATTACATCGTGAGTTCGAATAGAGAAAGCTGAATTTTATTTTCTGTCACATTCTGTTCCTCAGTCAACATTATTTTTGAAGTCTTTCTGTTCCGTGAGGCAGAACACTCCCACCTTCTTAAGGGCTGATAAGAATGGGGGAATAAATGCTGAACTCAACCAATGATGCCCACATCCCATTACCGAATGAAAAAAATCCCTTTGTGTTCCTCATCACTCACTGCCTCTGCAGACAAAGCAAAACATCCTCAATTCCCTCGTCCAACGGCTCGATGACATTGGTAAGGACATTCCGCCCTTAAGCCTGATCTGTCATTCGATGTGGTCATGGCTGATGTGTCCCCTCACTTCATGTTCCTCCCTTTGGCCCACACCCCTCAAGACCTTCACTGACTAAAAATATATCTCTTCGAGATTTAAACTGAACAGCATACCCGGCAACGTCGCTGTTTATGGCAGAGGATTCCAAATCTCTGTCACGCCTTGTGTCTCAAAGCACTTCTTAAATCTCTTCTGAGGTCTCCGGGCATTAAGTCTCAGGCTCTGCTCCATCTCGTTCTACAATCTGCAACCAGCCGGCATTCTTTATCTTAATGGAACATGTCTCATCCAGTTGATATCTTGAAGGTTTTGATTAGATCTCCCCTGAGTCTTTTCAATTTGAGCGGTAATATTTGTACAATCTCTCCTCAGAATTAATCCCCCCATTGCAGAATAATTTTTGCTTCTAACAGTTTCTTCGCGTTCCCCCGATCTATCAATACCTCTGTGTAATTTGGAGGGAGCATCTGCACTGTTTGCAATGCTGCTTAACATTAATCCTATCCCAGTGCTCTGCCTATATTGGGAGCGTATTGTCAAAACAGTGTAGAAAGCGCTTTACTCTGCATTGAACACTGTGTTGCACCTGGCCAGGCAGTGTTTAATGGGGGTAGTATAGAGGGTTATTTACTGTGCATATGACTTCAATCTCCACATGTTTTGGTGAGGTCTAGATTGAAAATGTGAGAGGAGCACATACTCTGATTTAACCCAGAGATGTTGCTGCCCTGAGTGTATTTGATGGGCTCAGGATGGGGGAAGTCGGGGATTTTATCAATATCTAACCCACGCTGAAAGTGGCCTGGGAATTTCAATAGCTGCAGAGTAGAGAGAACTCTATTCTCTATGTAATCCCATTCTCTACTTGCACTGGTTTAAATATGGCGAGTCTGGTGAATTGTTAGGAGAACTGAAACAATGCGACATGTGAATTGGTGCTTTGCGGATTTTACACCCAAGACAAGATAAATTAAACGATCATATGTTAATTTGGTAGCAGAAACACAGACAGCTTCTGTTCTGTTACTTATCTCCAAACTTCAGTCTGGTCCAAAAATACTGTCACAGTGTACAATGAATCAAAAGCTGATTTCGGTCCCATATTAATGTATCATCACAATATGAATTTTCGTTACAGAGGGAGTAAATGGAGGAGTTTTTTGAAGGTGATTAAAATGCAAATTCTAGAGACTGCTTGCAGTGAATCCCTGAGACAATGTCACATTTCCCCAGTTTTTGTCTTACTTTCAAAGCACCAAATATCTGCTTGACACAAATATTCCAAAACTGATAGAGTTCACCCACTGAATTGCACGTGTACAGACTTGTTCAGCTCCTGATGATGGGCTTTTGCCCGAAACGTCGATTTTCCTGCTCCACGGATGCTGCCTGCCCTGCTGTGCTTTTCCAGCACCACTAATTCAGACTTGTTCAGTATTGTCGGAAGTTTGCATTCTGTGGAGACAGGCCCCATCCTAAGTCTTTCTCAAATGCCACACAAACCAGCTTATCTAAAGATGAGACGTGAAGGCTCAGCTACAGCGCGTGAGAGTAACAAGGCAGCCAGGAAGGACATAAAGAGAGAGCTGAGAAGAAGATCCAGGAGGGGACATAAGAAGTCTTTGGCAGGTCAGATCAAGGAAACCCGAAAGCATTCTAAAGAATGCTAGGAACAAAAGACTGACTTTATTAAGATCTGGGTCATTCAAGGGCAGAGCATGGAACATTAGAACAGAGAGTGCAGTGCAAGGCATTCGGCCCTCGATGTTGTGCCGACCTGTGGAACCAATCTTTAGCCTTTCCATTCTCAACTAGTTCATTTTCATTCGTATGTGTATCCAATGACCATTTAAAGATGGCGAGCCTACACCTATTTCCGGCAGCGTGTTCCACGCACCTACTATTCTCTGAGTAAAGAAACTACACCTGTCACCAGTCTTATACCTAGAATCCCTCAGTTTAAAGTTATGTCCCCTCGTGCGATCCATCAGCATCTGAGGAAAAGTGCTCTCACTGTCCACATGTTCTAAACCTCTGATTATCTTATATGTTTCAATTAAGTCACCTCTCAAACTTCTTCTCTCTAGTTAAGACAGCTTCAATTCCCTCAGCCATTCATCATTAGACTTTGCCTCCATACCAGGCAGCACCCTTATAAATCTCCTCTTAAATTTTCCAAAGCTTCCATATTCTTCCAATAATGTGGTGCCCAGACTGTACGCACTACTCCAACTGTGGCTGTGCCAGAGTTTTGTACAGGTGCAGCATGACCTCGATGCTCTGAAACGCAATTCCTGTACCAATAAAAGCTAATACACCTAATGCCTTCTTAACAACCTTATAAACCTGGGTGGCAACTTTCAGGGATCTATGTACGTGGACAACAAGATCTCTATGCTCATTTATGCTCACCAAGAATCTTACCATGCGCCCAGTTCTCTTTATTACCATTGCTCCTTCCAAAGTGAATTATCTCACACGTTTCCACATTAAACTCCATTTGCCACCTCTCAGCTCAGCTCTGGAGATTAGCTATGTCCCTCTGTAACCTGCAACATCATTTTGCACAGTCCACAACTCCACTGATCTTCGTGTCATCCGCAAATTTAGGAACACTTTCTGCTACACACTCGTCTCAGTCATTTATAAAAATGACAAAGCACAAAGTCCCCAAAACAGATTATTGTGGTACACCACGAGTAACTGTACTCCAGATTGAAAATTTTCTCCCAACCATCACACTCTGCCCTCTTTGAGCTTGCTAATTTCTGTTCCAAAGCCATTAAATTAACTTTAAGCCCATGCCTCCGTATTTTGTATAATAGTCTACCATTGGGAAACTTATCAAACGCCTTACTGAAATCCATATACACCACATCAACCGCTTTACCGTCATCCACCTGTTTGGTCCCCATTTGAAAGAGCTCATTAAGGTTTGTGAGGCACGAACTACTCTTCACAAAACCATGTTGACTATCATTAATGAGCTTTATTCTCTCTTGATGGTTAGATATTCTATCTCTCATAACCTTTCCAATATTTTAACTATTTTCGCCAAAGGAAGGCTCACTGGTCCATGATGACCAGGGTTGTCTCTACTCTCCTTCTTGAATAATGGGACCGTATTTGCTATCTTCCAGCCTTCTTGCACTAGTCTTGTAGATAATAACGACATTAAGATCAAAGCAAAAGGCGCTGCAATCTCCTCCCTAACTCGCCAGAGAATCCTATGATAAATCCCAACCAGCCCAGGGGAGTGTTCTGTCTTCACACTTTCCACAATTGCTCATACCTCCTCCTTGTGAACCTCAATCCCGTCTAATCTAATATCTTGTATCTGAGTATTCTCCTCGACAACATTGTCTTTTCCGAGTGGCAATGCTGACGAAAATTATTCATTTGGCGCGTTCCTGTGACTCCACTCACAACTTCCTACTACTATACATGATTGTCCCTCATCTTTCTCTCTTCATACCTTTATTCCTGATATACGTATAGAAAGCTTTCAGGTTTCCCTTGATCTTATCTTCCAACGACTTGTTACGCCCCCTTCTGGCTCTTCGTAGCTCTGTCACTGAGAGCTTTCCTCGCTAACTTGTAATTCACAAATGCCCTTACTGAGCCTTCACGTCTGATCCTAATATAAACTTACTTCTTCCTCTTCTGAAGAGATTCAACATCTTTCGTAAACCACGGCTCCCTGGCTCGACCACTGCCCTACCTGACAGGTGCACATTTATCAAGGTCACGCAATATCTGTTCATTGAATGAGCTCAACATTTCAACTGTGCCAATCCCCTGCAGCTTCCTTCCCCATCCTATGCATCCTAAATCTAGCCTAATCGCATCATAATTCTCTTTCCCCCAACGATAACTCTTGCCCGGCTTTCACGCAACCACATTGTGATCATTATCCTCAAAGTACTCACTTACCTGAAAATCTAGCACCTGACGTGGTTCGTTACCTCGTACCAACTCCAGTGCAGCCTCTGCCCTTGTTAGCTTTTCTACATACTGTATCAGCAAACCACCCTGAACACACTGGACAAAAACTGACCCACCTGTACTCCATCTATGTTATTTTCAATCTAGATTTCGAAAGTTGAACACCCCCATAACAACTACCCTGTTACGTTTGCTACTATCCAGAATTATCTTTGCTCTCTTCTCCTCTACGCCTCTGGGATTATTTGGAAGCCTATAGAAAACAGCCAATTGGGTATCTTCTCATTTCCTGCTTCTAAACTCAGTCCATATTACCTCAATAGACGAGTTCTCAAACGTTCTTTCTGTCATTGTAATACTATCCTTAACTAACAATGCGACACCTCCCCCTCTTTTACCATCTTCTCTGTTCTTACTGAAATATCTAAATCCCGGAACCTGCAACAACTATTCTTATTCCTGCTCTATCCATTTTTCTGAAATGGCCACAATATCGAAGTCACAAGTACCAACCCATGCTGCAATTCACCCACTTTATTCCGGATGTTTGTGGAATTTATGTAGACACATATGCTTATCCTATATATAAAACCCCAGATCCCCTCAGTTAGATTGTGCACAGTTACTCACTCACCGGTATGTATTGCTTATGTTTAAAACACTAGATCCACTCGATTGGATTACACACTGTAAATCCATCCCTGGTACTCGTTATCCTCCATCTATACACCAGATGGCCACCATTAGATCACATATTGTACCTCACTCCCCAATATATGTAATCCCGTGTATAAAACCCCAGATCACTTCAATTAGATTGCACACTGTGCATCACTCCTCCGTTTATGTTCTACCATGTATTAAAAACGCACGATCCCCTGGATCAGATTAAAGACTCTAACTCACTCTCCGTTATGTGATACCATTTATATAAAGCCCAAGATCCCCTCAATTATATAACACACTGTAACCACTCGCTTGTGTGTGTTATCCAATAATTATAAAACTACAGATCCCCTAGATTACATTATAAACTGTGACCCACTCCCCAGTGTGTGTTATCCTGTATATAAAACCACAGAACCCGTCGATAAGATTACATTCCATAACTCACACACCGGTTTGTTATACTCCCATTCGAAACACAATGGCCTGGTGAAAAATGTCAATGTGTCACTTGTCCTCCTCCTCAAATCCTTTGCTTTTGAAAATCTCGATGAAAACTAAATGCTGTATGAGAGAAAGTTCTGAGATTGTGCATGAGAGAGAGAGAGAGATTCCGTATGAGAGAGACAGTGAGAATGTACATGAGAGAGTGTAAGAATGTGTATGAGAGAGATTATGTATCTGTCAGAGAGATCGTGAGAATGCATATGAGAGAGATATTGAGATTGTGCAGGAGAGAGAGAGAGACGTAGTGAGATTGTGATTCGGAGATGCTGGTGCTGGACTGGGGTGTACAAAGTTAAAAATCACACAACACCAGGTTATAGTCCAACAGGTTTAATTGGAAGCACACTAGCTTTCGGAGTGACGCTCCTTCATCAGGTGATTGTCACAATCATCTGATGAAGGAGCGTCGCTCCGAAAGCTAGTGTGCTTCCAATTAAACCTGTTGGACTATAACCTGGTGTTGTGTGATTTTTAACTTAGTGAGATTGTGCATGAGAGAATGTGGGATTGTGTGTGAGGGAGCAAGATTGTGTATGAATGAGAGAGAGTGGGATTGTGTATGAGAGAAAGATTGTACATGAAGGAGAAAGTTGGATTGTGTATAAGGGACAGTGATTAAGCATGAGACAGTGAGATTGTGCATGAGAGAGATAGTGATATTGTGTATAAAAAAAGATGGGGCAAATGTGTCAAAAGCGGTCTTGAATTTTGATGACAGAATCACAACAGCTTTCTGTGATTTGTGCAAATGGATAGGATAATTGTATTAAATACTGAATAAGTACTGAAGTAAAGAAGGACTTAACACAGTAATGCAGGTCCATGATAGCACGCACACACGCACAATCACTCACACACAGAGATGCACACTGGCTCACAGTTATACAGGGACATGGAACGTCAAACTGATATTGGGATTTTAAAAACAAAGTTCCATTATACGATGCTGAGGTGTCATTTTAAAACAGGATATTTAAACAAATGGGTTAGGCGCAAGACACTGAAAGGCTCCTGTCTCACACTTCGGATAGGAATCAGATGGTATTTTTGTTAGCAGGACGTGGCACATGGGAATAGGTTGACATTACATGCGGATTTTCAGAAACAGTAATCTAATTGGGAATCAGAACAGAACAAAGAGAATCGAAAGAAAGACCTGGTGTTGCATTTGTGAAATAGTTCTTTTGCTGTTGAGAGTGCTTGCATCATGGGCGAGAAGGAAGGGACATGTGCGTGTGGGCGAATGTGTGTGTGTGTGCGAGAGAGAGAGAGAGAGAGTGTGCGTGTATGTCTGAGAGAGAGATATATAGAGACGGTGTGTGTGTGAGAGCGAGTCTGAGCATCTGTGTGTGACATTGTCTGTGAAAGGGAATCTCTTGTGACAGAGAGATTGTGAGTGTGTGTGTGAGAATGTGTGAGTGTGTGCGGGTGTATGTACGTGCAAATGTGTGCATGTGAGAGAGTATGCATGAGAGAGTATGCATTTGAGAGTGTGAGGGTGAGTGTGTGTGAGAGAGACTGTATGTGAGAGTGCGTGAGTGTTTGAGTGTGTGAAAGAGTGAGAGTGAATTTGTGACATAATGTGTGAGACAGTGTGTGAGAGACTGTGTAGCGCGTGTGTGAGAGTGTGTTGGTCTGCCTGTATAGAGCATAGAACATAGAACATAGAACAGTACAGCACAGAACAGGCCATTCAGCCCACGATATTGTGCCGACCACTGATCCTCATGTATGCACCCTCAGATTTCTGTGACCATATGCATGTCCAGTAGTCTCTTAACTGTCCCCAATGACCTTGCTTCCATAACTACTGCTGGCAACGCATCCTATGCTCTCACAACTCTGTGTAAAGAACCCGCCTCTGACATCCACTCTATACTTTCCTCCAACCTTCTTTGCCACAGTCTCAGTCACAGTGCCAGAGAACTGACTACTATTGCTTTCCTCTGATATGTCATCCCCCCCAGCAGTATCCAAAACTGTTTACTTATTGCTGAGGGGAATGTCCACAGGGGATCTCTGCACTGTCTGTCTGTTCACTTTCCTCCCCCTAACTGTAACCCATCTATCCTTGTCATGAGCCTTAGGAATGACCAACTCCCGGTATCTCCTCTCAATTACCCCCTCAGCTTCCTGAATGGTCCGTAGTTCATCCAGCTCCAGCTCCAATTCCCGAACACGGTTTTCAAGGAGCTGGAGTTGGGTGCACTTCCTGCAGATGTCGCCAGCGGTGACGTGTACCATGTTTCCCAACTGCCACATTGTGCAGGAGGGGCAAGCAACTGCCCTAGCATCCATACCAGATTTATCTGAACACCCACTTAGTACTAAAGTAGAAAGCTTAGTTCAAGTTGCGATAAAATTAATAACAAATGTATATTCAATAGAGGAGGTTTAGAATGAACCTTACCTTATTAACTAGGTTAGAGGACGAGGGCGGGTAGGAGACACTACAGTTGTAGAGTCTCGGGTTTAGCCGCCTTGCTGATATATATGGTCACTGCTTTCCTTCCCGGCTGCCCGTCTCGTCCTCGTCAATAATCAGTGGGAAATTGAGAAACACTGTATTCATAAGTTTGCAATGACAGGGATTTTTAACTTTTCAAAGATAGATTGGGATGAACATATTGCTAAGAGCTTAAATGAAAAGAAATCCATTAAGTGTGTACGTGATTTTTTTTTCTGATTCACTGTCCATGGCGGCTCAGTGCTTAGCACTGATATATATGAACACTGCTTTCCTTCCCGGATGCCCCTCTGTTCCTCATCACTTCATCTGCTGTGTTCCCTTATTCTAATTTTAGTCACTTGCCCTGTCTTATTATCCAAGCGAAGGTCAAGTTTTACACCTTTTTCAGTAGGAACATTAAAAATAGATAAAATAAATTTCCTTGAATACATTTGATAAACTCTTTACCTTCCAAACCTTTAACACTATGATAAGTCCCGTGACTTATTATTGCAACCTTGTTATTCTGATATTTCTCTTCATAATTGTTCCTTAATTTCCCTCTGAAAATTGCGGGTCTATTAGTGTATTCCCATCAAGGTGATCTCTTTTTTTTTCACTTGAAGAAGTCATCAATTCAACTTCATTTAAAAAGCAATTCCACACCTCGATTTAGAAAAAAGAAATATTCAGATGATGTCACCACAACTGACCAGGCCAGCATTTATTGCCCATCCTTAATTACTCATTGGTAATTAAGAGTCAACCACACTGCTGTACGTCTGGACCTTGTAAGCCTCCACTTGTAGGCCAGACCAGATAATGATGTCATTACAGGATATTAGTGAAACAGATAGGTATTTTTATGATCATTGACAACGATTTCCTTAAACTCATTATACATTCATCTCTAGATTTGATTGAATTCAGATGATAACCATGTGCTATGTTAGGATTTACACCCGGGTCACTAGAATATTTCGTGGGTCTCCAAAAAACCAGTCTAATGAAATAATGATTAGGCCATTGTTTGCGCTTTCAGCAATGATAGAAAACCTATTTCCTTCTACAAATTTAATCTGAAAATGTAAACATTCATGTGTAGGCACCTCCTGAAGGACCCTTAACAGTATTCTGTTTTTTAAAAAAACACGGCTTTTGTTCATGTACTTTTTTTTTCTTTTAGGTTTATTTGTATTGCATTATAGACCCCCACCACAATAATCAGTGGGAAATTGAGAAACACATTCCAGTTATCTATAACCATAAGTTTCCAATGACAGAGATTTTAACTTTTCAAAGATGGATTGTGGCTAACATATTGCTAAGAGCTTGGATGAAAAGAAATCTGTTAAGTGTGTACGTGATTTTTCTTTCCTGATTCACTGTCCAAAGGATGGCATGGCGGCTCAGTGCTTAGCACTGCTGCCGCACAGTGTCAGTGACCTGCGTTTGTTTCCAGTCTCGCGAGACTGCGGAGTTTGCACGTTCTCCCCGTTTCTGTTTGGGCTCCTTCTGGGTGCTCCAGTTTCCTCCCAAAATCCAAATATATTTAGATTAGATTACAGTGTGGAAACAGGCCCTTCGGCCCAACTAGTCCACACCTCCCCAACATAGCACAACCCACCCAGACCCATTTCCCTACATTTACCCCACACTACGGAAAATTTGGCATCGTCAATTCGCCGAATCTGCACATTTTTGGACTGTGGGAGGAAACCAGAGCACCCGGAGGAACCCCACGCAGACACGGGGCGAATGTGCAAACTCCACATAGAGAGTTGCCTGAGCCGGTAGTTGAACCCGGGTCTCTGGCGGTGTGAGGCTGCAGTGCTACCCCCTGTGTCACCCATTATTTATTTTGGTAAATTAGCCATGCTAAATTGCCGACGGTCTTCAGGGATGTGTGGGATAGGTGCGTTAGCCAGGGTCAAAAATAAGGTAGGGGATTTGGTCGGGGTAGATTTGTTGTGCCGCAGGGCCTGCTTCTATGCTGTAGGGATCCTAATTCTATGCGGATGCACAGACTAGATAAGGGGTAATGTTTGACTTTCTGTTTGAAAATAAGGCAGAGCAATTGACCTCGATATCAGTGAAGGAGCACTTTGGGACCAGAGATCATAATTCTCTTGGTTTAAAATAGACATAAGAAAGAATAGACCGGATCTAAAAGCTAAAGCTCTAAATTTGGACGAGGGCCAATTTTGTAGGTACGAGGCATGAACTATCAACATTGATTAGGGTGGATATTCACAGATAACGGGACGGCTGCAAAGTTAGAACATAGGAACATAAGAATAGGATCAGGAGTGAAGCATCGGGAATCTCAAGACTGCTTCACCGTTCAGAACATCATTTCACGCCATCAGCTATACGTTCTAATTCCTACACTTGGAAAAAATGTGTCTCAAGAAAGTAGCCTCAACCGCTTCACTGGGCAGGAAATTCCACAGATTCACAGCCCCTTGAGTAATGAAATTTCTCCTCAAATCAGTCCAAAATCTGCACCATTGATTTTGACGCTATACTCTCTCGATCACCTGCGAGTGCAAACAGCCTCCCTGTTTCTATGTTTTTTTGGAAGATCGCCTTGCCTTCTTCGAAATTCCAATGAGGTACAGTCCCAGACGACTCATAACTCAAATCTCTCAATTGCAGAATCAACGAAGTGAGCCACCTCTGCATCCCCACCAGTGACAGTATCCTTTCTCAACAAGGAGACAAACTGAACAGAGTACTCCAGATGTGGGCTCACCAATACTCTATACAGCTGAAGCATAATGTCTGTGTTTTTAAACTGCATCTCTATAGCAATAAAGGACAACATTCCATTTGCTGGCTGACCTCCCTGTTGCACTTGCAAACAAAAGTCTTGTGATTCATGCACAAGGACACACAAGAGTCCCTGAACAGCAGCACAGTGAATTCTTCACCATTTCAATAATAGTACATTTTGCTGTTATTCCTACCAAAATAGATGTCCCCACATTTAATCAACATTGCATGGCACCTTGCCTGCTCATTTAACCTATCTATATTCCTCTGCAGACTTCCAGTGTTCTCTGCACACTTCGCACTATTATTCATTTTAGTGCCGTCTCACACTCCAGACACAGAACACTCGGTCATGAAATGCAACTCATTTCTGTAAGTTGTAAGCAATTTTAAACCCAACACTGATCCCTGAGGCACACCACTAACCACTGATCGCCATCATCAAAAAAAAACATTTATTCCCATTCTTTGATTTCTGTTCGTGAACCAATCCTCTCTACTCATCCATTGCCCGTACCACAATGTACCTTTCACTTATGCAGCAATGTCACGTTTTCAATGATGTGGATGAGGCAGACTTGGATAAACAAAGTTAAAAATCACCCAAATCCAGCTTAAAGTCCAACAGGTTTATGTAGAACCATTAGCTTTCAGAGCGCTGTTCTTTCATCAGGTGTGTTTGGACTATAAGTTCACAAGACACAGAATTTGAAGTAGACAATGACAATGTCACGATGTTATATATTCAACAAATTTGGATTTTTAAATATTTAATCTTTTAGAATGGGCTGCATGTTTCGTGTCATTAATATGCAAATCACAGAACTTCCTTTAAGTCAGCTTCTCGAGGTGACATAAGGTTTTATACATAAATAGAACATCTCGGCTCAGACAATGCTTTAATAGTGTCAGTTCATCGTCTGTCTGTGTCGTCGTCTGTGTAAGAATGGTTCAACATCCAAAGTGGAATTTTAAAAAAAAATGACTGCCTGCATTGACTACCTGTACACTGTCTATTTCTTTCGCGAAGTAAAATGTGTATGCAAACATGATTCTGCAAATACAAATTCACCCCGTAGACATGTGTGTGCGTGTGTGTGTGCTTGCGCATGAGACAGCATGTGAATGTGTGACCATGACTGTGAGAGCACGTGAGAGAGAATGTGCTTGAGTGTGTGAAAACTTGGTAAAGCGTGTGATTGTGATGGAGTATAAGCCTGTGAGAGGGGGTGTGTATGGGTATGAGTGTGTGAGGTACATGTATGTGTGTCTGTTAGAGAGAGAGGGTCTGCGTGAGTGTGTGAGTATGTAAGATTGTGTGTGCATCTGTGCTTGTATGTGTGTTTTATGTGAGTGCACAAGAGAGAGTATGTACAGTGGAGTGGGGTCATCTGTAGAGTCCCCACGTATACCCACCGTGTACACAGCAGGAACTCATGTGACTCGGACAACATCGTCTGCCTAAAATTAGATCATTGGTTCATGTCGCACGCCAGGTAACCCCACTAAACGCACACAAGCACACATACACACAATCTTACATATAAGCACGCAGACCCTCAATCTCATACGAACACACATACACACCCTCACACTCAAGCACACACACGCACATCCACTCACAGGATTATACTCCATCAAAACCCCACACATACTTTATTAAACTTTCACAAATGCAAGCACACACTCTGTCACGTGCTCTCATACGTCCATGCTCTCTTTCTCTCTCTCAAACACAAATGCACGCACACTCACGCACAAGTTTATGGGGTGAATTTGTATTTGCAGAATTATATTTGCAGATACGTTCTATTTTGTGTAAAAATGTACAATCTGCAGGCAGTCAATGCAGGCAGTCAATGCATGTTATACTTTGTAAATTCCACTTTGGTAATCGAACTCGTCTGATTCAAGATTGGGATGCAGACTAGACCTCACACATTTAATGCATTGTCTGAACTAAGATGCCATATTTTATTATAAAACCTAAAGCGATCTCGAGAAGTTGACTTAAAAGAAGTTCTGGGATTTAAATATTAATGAACCAAAACATGCAACCCGTTCGAAAAGGCGAAAGACTCAAAAATCCAGGTTTGTTCAATTTATCACAGTCTGACACTCTAATCTCCAGTTATTAATTATGTGTCTTAGATATTATGACAATAGACAATAGACAATAGGTGCAGGAGTCGGCCATTCTGCCCTTCGAGCCTGCACCACAATTCAATATGGTCATGGCTGATCATCCTTAATCAGTATCCTGTTCCTGCCTTATCTCCATAACCCTTGATTCCACAATCGTTGAGAGCTCTATCTAACTCTTCCTTAAATGGATCAAGAGACTGGGCCTCCACTGCTCTCTGGGGCAGATAATTCCACACAGCCACCACTCTCTGTGTGAAGAAGTTCTCCTCATCTCTGTCCTAGATGGTGTACCCCGTATTTTTAAGCTGTGTCCTCTGGTTCGGCACTCACCCATCAGTGGAAAATGTTTCCTGCCTCCTGAGTGTCCAATCCTTTAATAATCTTATATGTCTCAATCAGATCCCCTCTCAGTCTTCTAAACTCAAGGGTATACAAGCCCAGTCGATCCAGTTTTTCAGCGTAAGGTAGTCCCGCCATTTTCGGAATTGACCTCGTGAACCTACGCTACACTCCCTCAATAGCCAGAATGTCTTTCCTCAAGTTTGGAGACCAGAACTGCACACAATACTCCAGGTGTGGTCTCACCAGGGCCCTGTACAGCTGCAGAAGAACCTCTTTGCTTCTATACTCAATCCCTCTTGTTATGAAGGCCAGCGTGCTATTAGCCATCTTCACTACCTGCTGTACCTGCATGCTTTCCTTCATTGACTGGTGTACAAGAACACCCAGATCGCTTTGCACTGCCCCTTTACCTAAATTGATTCCATTTCGGTAATCTGCCTTCCTGTTCTTGCCACCAAAGTGGATAACCAAACATTTATCCACATTAAACTGCATTTGCCATGCATATGCCCACTCACCTATCTTGTCCAGGTCACGCTGTAATCTCCTAACATCCTAATCACCTTTCACCCTGCCACACAGCTTAGGATCATCATCGAATTTGCTAATGTTATTACTAATATCATCTTCTATATCATTAATATATATTGTAAAAAGCTGCGGTCCCAGCACTGATACCTGTGGTACCCAACTGGTCACTGCCTGCCATTCCGAAATGGAGCCGTTTTTCACTTCTATTTGTTTCCTGTCAGCCAACCAACTTTCAATCGAAGTTAGTACTTCGCCCCCAATTCCATGCCCCCTAATTTTGCTCACTGTCACATGTCATACGTTTTCAGCGGTGATCATCCAGGCAAGTTGGAGATTATTTCATTACGTTCCAGACTTGTGCCTTATAGATGGTGGATGCTTTCTACATTTAATCTGTCTATCCCTTTATGAATGTTGTAACTTTATGACAATATTGCTTATTCTTCTAATCTTCAGAGTAAACGTGCCCAGTCTCCTCAATCGCTAATTTATAGGACAGTCCCACCAACCCAGCAATCAGTTTCGTGAACATCCCTGTACTCCTTCTTAGGTAAATAGGCAAGAGAACCAAATGTGCGCACAATACTCCAGGTGAGATGTCACCTCTATACAGAAAGTTCAACAGTTAACGTAAGATTTGCCTTCTGAATTGTGTTCTGCACCAACTTGCGAACGTTCAGTACCTCGTGAACAGGAATATCTTGTTCCTCTGGACCTCAATACCTTCAAACGTTTAGCATTTAAGAAATGGTCTGCACCGTCAGGTTTCCAACCAAAGGGGAAAACCTTGTCATTATTCACATTCTCTTCCATCTCCCATGCTCTTCTCTGTTCACCCGGCCTGTTTAAGTCCACCTGAAGCTTCTTGGCACCTTCTTCAATTTTTGAAATCCCACGAAGTTTTATGTCATCTGCAAACGTGGAAATATTGCAATCGGTTCCCAGAGAAGGGGCACAAACACTGATCCTTCTGGTCACAGCTTGACAACCTGAGAATGACTCTTTCAATGTAATCTTAATAAATAACAGCACTGTTTGAAGAAGTGATTGGCTTCTTGTTCGTATTTGCTATGGGATTGCGAGGACCATGTGTCGGTTTACACTGAGATACCGGAATATGGGGTGAATGGTTATTATTAAAGATCCAATGGAAAGTATCACCAACATTGGAATCTTCATGCTGAGTACCGAGTGAAATCAGCTGATTATTGAAACACTTCTTGATCCTTGTCCACAATCAAGTGTTTCCTGTTAACAGATCCAATTGATATACGCAGGTGGATTGAAGCTGTAAATAAGATCTCGCCAATTTATTTAATAGTAATTGCCAAATCATGAAATGGTATTGAGGAATTGTTGCAATGATAATATAGCTAATATTGAGAACATTGTTCTCTTGGTTTCAGCTGAAGGTGTTCAACAGAAACACAAGTCGATTCTCTAGGTACAAACTGAAAAGCTGTTTGGACACTATCCTAAGAAAGGAGAAGCTGAGTTTCCAGCTAGTTGATCGATATGCTGAGTTAATGCTCATCACCAATTTAGGATATTAGACATTTCGAAAAGATGAACGTCTGGTAAGAGGCCGATGCCGTGAAGTGTGGAGACAGAAACATCCCTGGAGAGAACTAGAAAAAATACAAACTGATCAGTTGTTCCAGAGCAATGTTTTCATCCCAGAGAAATTCCACATCTGGGAGGACGGTAGCAGTGATGATTGGACCCAGGAACTGGAGAAAAAACAATGGTAGGAAAGACTGTATGTGATTGGGCCACTGGGAAAATATACCCAAATTTTAATTTGTTTTCCATTGAAATTTCAGGATTTGAATGCTAGTCACTATGGAATAACCTAAGGATCCTGTTGCTGGAACTGTATCGTTACTTTGGGAATGTTATTGGAGAAGTCTGGAAGAACCCAGAGGAATTGCTTTTTATATTTGATGGTTTGGAAGAAATCAAAGACAGTATTGATATTTCTGATGTTCTAAAAAATAGACCCTCAGTTCACGTGCATTGATCTTGAATGCTGGTGTGACAGTGTCTGACCCTGTGTGTACAGTTTAATCCTGCACAAGCTGCTCCAGGGATCTTCAGTGCTCGTGGTCAGCTGTCCCATTTATTGGGAATAGCTGAGTTCAGTGCCTGGCCTGAAATCCTGGGATTTGTTTATGATGAACGGAATGACTATTTCAGCAGAATTAGTGAAGATCAGATGATGGCAACAAATGTTTTCAAATACGTGAATGAGAACAAGATCCAATATACCATGGGCTACAATCCTACGTACTACTCGATCCTCGGTCTGTTATTCAGTCCCTTTTTCACAGAACAAGACAGGAAACTGCAACAACTTCCGAAGACCATTACCCAACTATAATCTGACTATAATTACAACATTGTGGAAAACCATGGCTGAGAGATTGGAGACCCCTGTGCTGTATTACTGAAGCTTGGTGAGATGGCTTTCACAGGATTCCGAAGAGGAAGGTTGTATTCAGAAATGAACTTCCTGTCTGGGTTCCTAATGGAACTATTGGAGAGAGATTAGACTGCACTGTGTGGTTTACACATTCCCACACGTCGCCAGCCAAGAGTTTATCGCTGCACTCGCACAATGCCAGACCTCAGATCCCAGGGACATTGGGAAGCTCCGCAGTGAAGCCCTTGGGAAGGAAAATGAGTTTGATGGATTGCGGCTGGCTCCTGGTGGACTGTGAAATGTCAGTGAATTCTATGACACAATTAAACACCGCGATGTACAAGGCAATGCTGAAGGATTCCAAAATCTGGCCCCCGAATGCCAAGTCTTGAGATAATTCTATGTTGGTTCTTAAATCCTTTCTGAATCTTCTCTAGTTAAGTACTCTCCTTCCTGTAGCAGTGTCACCAGAACTGCCAGACGAGAGGGTTATGTTGTCTCACTTTAACGTAGATTGGAATTAAAGAAAAAAACAGAAATAGAGCAAATTTTACAATCGTGATCATTAATATCTTGGAGAGTATTTCTGACAAGGGATTCATAGAGAACTGGGGGGAGGGGGGGGGGATTGAGAGGTTTTACAGGTGATGGTACATTTGTATAGATCTTCTGAGCTGAGATCAACGCTGGGATCTTTTGGAAGATCTGAAGCGTAGCCTTTGGTGTGAATTATCCAGGAATTTTGAACTTGTTTATGTGCAATTTCCCTGCTACACGTGACTCTCTGTAACTCTGGGCTAGAGCAGAAGGATTCTGCCAGTTCTGACGCATTTACGTGATTAGTTCTTCAGAAAAAAGATAGTATGAAGCCTAGCATTAAATCTTGTGAGATGTTAAAACTGAATTCACAGTCATGGCATGAACACTCTATCGCCCCCAAATCGTGGAATCATGGAGTCATGAAACATGGAAACAACAGACCCTTCTTTCCAACTGATCCTCGCTGACCTGGTTTCCCAAACTATCTCCAGTAATGGGCCTTTTGTCAAATACCATTGTTACTTGCCATTTATTAATTGCAGTAGAACCTTCTAATTTGTCCTATTGGATTGCATTTTTACATCAAAGAAGCTCTCATATGACTTTTTCATGTTTCTTGTAATATTCGAGAAACACATTTTGCATAAATTTTGGTTTGAGTAAATGCGTTTCTCGCTACTTTTGTTTAGTTTCCAGAGCAATGACACGGGAGATTCATGAATAAAATTACATCTGTCGCTCCGAGGAACCCAAACTGCGCAATACAGGGACTGGAGTAAGAAGCAGAATGTGAGATGTTTATAATTACTAGATGTCTGACACTGTACACTTAATAAAACGTGTGCAAGTTTAAGCGTATCAGTAAGACATTAATACCAAACAGTGGAAGTGAAATTGCACAAGAGCGGAGAGGTAAAACAGATGGCATCATATGTGCTAGCTCTTGCAGGCCCACCCAGAAATCAAACTCTGAATTGATTGAAAATAAAATCCGGCTGCACAAGGTACGGAAGAACCAGGCAATCTCCTATATTCTGTGTCTGTACCAGTGAAAGGACTCTCTATGACTGAGGAGCACAAACCGTAAAATAGACACACTGCAGGAAGTGCCAGGTTTTGTGGCATTGTACTTGACATTGTCTGACAATGTACTGTATCGGTAACAATTAAAAAGCACTGCATGTTCTTATTATCAATAAGACTTTATTCACAGTATTCAGTGAGAATGAAAAATACAGTACATTACAATTGGTAAAACTAGTATAGTATTGGTATTGTTAAATATGGTTCACTTTTGTTAGAATTGATCGTACAAATATACTCCTATGAGAAACATGGTTCTTTATACTGTAAATACTGTACATAGCTGCAGTGCCCTTGTCCATCCTGAATTTTACCCATACTATCTTTTCTGCTTTCCATTATTTCCCTTGTTTGATCCAATTTCTGGCATGAATTGTGTCAGTATCAGATTCTGGGACCTCTGATCTCATCTCTGCTCTCAGTGCACATTGCTCAGTGATGGATCTGACCCAAATTGGTGATAAATTGTCTCTTTTCGGAGTAAAACAGCGGTGTGTGGATGTGGGGATTCCAAACCGTAAAATATAGATTTTGAAGTAAGTGCCAGATCGTGAGGGAGTGTGGTTATAAGAATGTATTATCTGGCACTGTGATGACGACTGACAGTTGCTACTTCATTCACAACACCACATTATTTTTCGTCCTGGTAATGACTTATTAGTTAAACTGCCCACAATTTGTAATAGTGATTGTATAATTTGAAAGTAAGTACTTAACCAGCAGGAGTAGTAGTGACATTAAACACGATGACAATTAAGTCCCCCTTTTCCACCATCCCACTTGCTCTGTCTGGAAAGCCTATTTGCAAAACAGTATTCAGAAAGCCCACAGTCTTGGAGGTGCGGGCAGCATCAGAGGTCTCGTCTGTGTAAATATTCACTGTCTTTCCCTTGGCTAATTTACATGCCGAAGTCAAGGAAATCAGCTCCGCTGCTTGCGCTGACAGATGAGAAGGGAGTGAACAATGGCTTCACAGTCTGTTGCTGGTAAATATAATGAAGATACTATAAATGGTTTCGAGGTAACGCAACAGGGATCAGTAGACAGCTCTATGGATCTCAAGATTCGTCAACACCATTATCGTAGTACAACTTATTTGAAGCTTTCGGTTTTCATAGCAGTCTTACGAGTTGGTTTGTTAAATCATAGTTTCCAATGAGGATCCGACTCATGTGATGGTTGTAGGTAAATTTATGACAAATTTATTTTGATACAGCTTCATTTCTTCAGACCAAGATGCCACTCAGGCAGCTGCAACTCCCCCTACACCTTTCACTCTGGCTCCAGTTCAGGGAGTGAGAGAGGGGAGGTCACTGGGTAAAGGCTCTTGCCTTCATTCCTCTCCTCTGTCTCAGAGGGGTGCTAATTGTGCTCTGCACAGTCTGAAAGGGAAGACAGACTGTATGCAGGAAAGTTGTTTTTACCCCAAAGGTGGGAAATCTGGGAGCGGAGATGGCGATGCAGGAGTAATGCCGTTGCGAAGACAGAATAAATAAAACAAAGAACTGCTGATACTGTGAAGGTTTTAAACAAAAACAGAACGTTGGAGCACCACTTTGGCACGTGTGGAGAAAACATTAAAATGTCTGATCCAGTCACAGTTGGTTTAGAGAGACGAAGTTCATCATTCACGGCCATAATGCAAGGAAACTGATCCGTTATTCCAAAGAAGGAACACAATCGATCAACTCATCTACGATGATATCTTGGGGTAAAATGAATAAAGCATTCACTTAAGATTGACACGTTCACTTCTGGCATTGAAGAGTTCATTGAAATTAAACTGTTGTGAAGAACACCTCTGAAAATCCAGAGAGGCGTTCTCCAAAGAAAGAAAAACGTGCAATTTTTATACATCTGTTTCATTTTGCCTGTGGAGTATACTATAAATTGCGTGGTTAAGCTACAGCAACAAGAGTTAAATTTTCAACTGCTAATTCAAAGAGCTCACTTGCAAGTGTAGTTAAGAAATCAGTTTTGATTAAGACATGACTTCTTCCCTTAATTAATTACGTTATTCACTCAGTGTCTTCTGTTTGAAGCAGCAGGAGCGGTGAGAGCGAGGAATGGGGATGACAGGAAGTGATTTTTTTCTCGTGAATAGGTGGATCGAAGATTAAAGAGGAGTGGACGCGGACACGGGGATTGCTTGGCATGGGACCAGATGCATTTGGGCTGTGCTAAACCCGAGACACTACATGTTAGCATCCCCCACCGTCCTCCTCTGTGATCCAAACAAAAACTGTGAAGGCTTGGGAATGCAAGGTTATTTTTTATTTTCCTTTTCTGTCATTTATTCAAGCTATTTTGGTAAGTTCGATCAAAAGGGATGGACGTTAGGGCAGTCACATGCTCTTCTTGCAGGATGTGCGAGGTAGTAGTCACCACAGGTTTCCCTGCTGACTTTGGCAAACGAAAAGTGCACTCAAGGGCCTCGTTATGGAACTGAAACTAAAGCTGGATGATATTTTGATCATTCGGGAGGCTGAGGGGTTGATAGAGAGGAGTTGTTGGAGACAGTCACATCGAAGTTACAGCACAAAGCAGGTGGCTAACACTTCAGAGAGGAAAGGGAAAAGGCCAACGGTGCAGGGATCTCCTTTGAACGTTTCCGTCAATAATAAATATACCGTTTTGAAGTAACGACCGACCAGGGGAAAGACACAACGGCCAGTTCACTGCCACGGAGCCTGGCTCTGTGGTTCAGAAGAAAAGTCGGAGAATAGGACAGCGATAGTGATAGGTGATTCAATCATGAGAGGGATAAGTGTTTCTTTGGTCACGAGCGAGAATTCTGGATATGGTGTTGTCTTGCGGGTGCAGAGTCTCGGATCAAGTGGACAGAATTTTTAAGGGGAAAGAAGAGCAGCTGAAACTCATGGTACACATTGGTACTAATGACATAGACAGAGAGAGGGAAAAAGACCTGTCGCACTCAAATAGGCATCATCTCCTTGAACGACTCACAATGTCTGTCTCTTTCACCCTGGCCCCCTCACGCTCAATTGCTCTCTGTCTCACTGATATTCTGCACGAAGTCCGCCTCCATCCCGTGATTTCTTCAGAATCATTCTGTCCCCTCATAATCACTCAGTCAACGTCAACATGCTTCCCCTCGATCACCTTCACAATGACCACCTCACACTCACTCCCACTCTTTCAGGCTGATCCCCTCACAACCACTCTGTCACCGTCAGCATGACACCTCTCTCCCACTCAGTCACCATTACACTGACCACTTAACAGTCACGTCCTCACTATTACACTGAATCTCCCACACTCCCTCTGTAACCATGACCTTGACGCCCTCACACTCTCTACGTCACTGTCACCCTGACCCCTTCGCACTTATTCAATCTTCATGATCCTGACGCTCTCACACTCACGCAATCGCTACCACCATGAGCACGTAACACTCCCTCCATCACAAACACACTGACAAACTCACATGCATTCCCTCACTGGCACCCTGACTCCTTCATACTCAGCTTTTCACCGGTACGCTGACCTCTCAATTTCACCGCGTGACAGTCATCCTGAACACCTCAATCTCACTCCGTCACGGGAACCCTAAACATCTCATTCTCACTGCATCACCATCATTCTGAGCCTGTCACACTCACTATATCATTGCGTCTTGGACACCAGCCCATTCACACTATCACTGTCACTTTGAGAGCCTCATTGTCACTCCATCACCATCACCGTGATATCCTCACACTCACCCTGACATTGTCACCCCGACCTCTGCATAGTCATTCTATCATATCACCCTGAACCATTCCCGCTGACGACGTCAGCGTCACGTTGACACCATCAAAAACCCATTTTTACAAACTCATCTTGATTCGCCTCAAGCTCACTCCATTACCCTCACCCGAAACCCCTCACACTCACTCACATCTCCGTCAAAATGACCTACTGACACTAACTCTGTCACAATCACCCTGAAGTCCTCACATTCACTCCATCAGCATCACACTGACGCACTCACACTCACTCCACCGCCGTCACCCTTAGCTCCACACAGTCACTCTTTCGCCACCATCCTGGCCTCTTCAAACACACTCCATCGACATTAGCCCGACCCCCTCACACTCACTCCATCAACGTCAGCCTCATGGCACCATGCTCATTTCATCAACTTCTCCCTGATCCCCTCAACCTCACTCCATATCTGTCAAAATGACCCACCCGCACTAACTCTGTCACAGTCACCCTGATCCCCTCGCATTCACTCGTTGATCATCACCCTGACCCCCTCATGTTCAATCGCTCACTGTCACCCTGAAGTTTTGCGCTATGTCCGCCTCCATCACATGATTTATTGAGGATCGCCCTGTCACCGTCACCCTGGCCCCTCACAATCACTCAATCACCGTCACCATGTACCCCTCACATTCACTCGATCACCCTCATTGTGATCACCTCACACTCATACCCACATTGTCACCCTGATCCCCTCACACCAATTCTGTAACCGTCACTCTGACGCCTGTCTATCATTCTGTCACCGTTGCACTGACCACCTGACATACTCATCAAAGTCATCTTGACTGACACTCCCTCCTTCACTGTTGCCCTGAATCTCTCACAATCACCCCATCACCATCACACTGACGCCCTCGCGCTTACTCCACCGCTGTCACTCTGATCACCTCACAGTCACTCTGTGACCATTAACCTGACCTCTTCACTCTCACTTCATTGATTTCAGCCTGACCCCTCAGACTCACCCCATCAACGTCAGTCACACCCACCACAGTCTCTCCAACAACTTCTCCCTGACACCCCTCAACCTCACTCAATCTCCGTCACAATGACCCACTCACAGTCCTTTTGTCTCAGTCACCCTGAACCCCCATCAATCACACCATCATCATCACCCTGACGCCCTCACACTTACTCCACCACTGTCACTCTTAGCTCCTCACAGTCACTCTGTGACCATCATTCTGACACTCTCACCGTCACTCCGTTAACGTCATCCAGACCTCCCACACTCACTCAGTCAATGTCAGCCTCAGGTCTCCACAGTCACTCCATCAACTTCTCAGTGACACTCATCACATTCATTTCGTCTCCATCAAAATGACCTACTCACACTAACTCTGTCAGTCACTCTGAACCCCACACAATCACCCTTACACCAACACACTCACTGCACCGCTCTCACACTGACCTCCTCAGAGTCACTCTGTGACCATCATTCTGAACAGTTCGCACTCACACCATCAATGAAACACTGACCCTCTCAGACTGACTCTGTCAACACCAGACTCACAGCGCTACACTCACACCAATTAGCTTCTGCTTGAGAAACTTCACATTCACTCAGTCAGCATCACGCTGTTCCCTTCATTGTTTATCACTATAATTCTTATCCCGTCACAGTCACTTCATCATTGTCCACCTGAATCCCTCGCACACAAATTGTAGCCTTCACCCTGTCCCCCTCTGTCCTCACTGCCACCCTTATACACACGCACTCACTCACTCACCATCACCTTGATCCCTCACATAATTCCTTCATGACCGTCATGTGGACACCCTCAAACTAACTGCGTCACCGTCTCCCTGATCCTCTTGCACGCATTCTGTCACCATCACCTTGATGTCCTCACATGAACCCCGTCACCTTCACACGAAGTCCTTCACTCTCACTCCATCGCCTAAATTCTGAACCCCTCACCGTTACCCTGATACCCCCCTCACACTCACACTATCACAGTCACACTGAACACACAGACTGCCTCCATGACTGTCACATTGACCGCCTCACACTCACTCCATTACCATCACGCTGACCCCTTCATACTCTGCACCACCCTGTGACCCTGACCCACTCACACTCACTCCCTCACTGTCACCTTGAAAACCTCACACTCAGTCCATGTGTCATCATGATACACTTGCACTCTCTCCATCTCTGTAACAGTGACGCACTCACATTACTTCCGGTAACGTCACCCAGTCACTCCATCCCCATTACACCCGAAGCACCACACAGTCATCCCGCCATGTTCACCTTGACCCCCCTCCACGCTCAATCCTTTACTGTTGCCCAGACCATCTCACACTCACTCGATCCCATCACCCCGACCTCCTCAAACTCACTCTGTCACCATCACCTTAGCCTCCGTCACACACGCCTTGTCAACATCACCTGGACCCAGTTGCACTCACTCCATCACTGGCAACCTGACAACCTCATATTTACCCTGTCACCGTCAACCTGTTCTCCTCACAATCACTCTCTCACCATAAACCTGACGCCTTCACACTCACTCACTCACCATCCCCCTGACCTTCTCGCACTCACACCATCATGATCACACAGACAGTTTCACACTCACTCACTCATCGTCACCCTGACTCCCTTCAGAGTCACCCTGTAACTGTCACTCTGACTCACTAACACTCACACCATCCAATCACCCTGTTGCCCTCGCACTCTCAACTTCACTGACACCATGACCCACTCATATTCACGTCATCACCGTCAACCTGAGCCACCTCATCCTCAATCATTCAACATGAACCTGAGCCGTTCCACACACTCCACTACTGTCAACCTTTGCGCCATCACACTCACTCTGTTACCAGCAGTCTGAACTCCTCGCGTACACTCTACCAATGTCAACCTGAATCCCTGAAACTCACTCCATCAGACACCCTGACACCTCACACTCACTCCATCACCAGCACCCTCATTTCACACTCATTGCATAACTTTCCCCTGTTTCCCTCCCACTCACTCTATTATGAACACGTTGACACACCTCGCAGCCACTCTGTCATATTCACACTGATCCATTGCACTCACTCCATCAATATCACGCCGAAAGCATCACACTCACTTTGTCACTATTAGCCGGTCCCACGCACACTGAACCCGCCACCATTGCCCTGTGGCTCTCACACGCACTGCCCACTGTTAATCTTTATCTCATTAAACGTACTCCATCACAGTCACGCTGACCTCCTCACGCTAGTCTGTTGCAATCACCATGATCAACTCATATTATTTCTGGCACAGGCACCCTGGCCCCCTCACTCTCACTGTATCATCGTTTCTCTTATGCAGTCAGACAACTTCCCCCTCTGTCAACTTTACCTCTCCAACTCACTCTGTCACTGTCACACCGACCCCCTCACTCTCTCCAGCTTTGTCATCCTGACGCCCTAACATTCACTCTAATCACTTTTACAGTGTTACAATCACACTCACTCCCTTGACGTCACCGTGACTGTCTCACTCTCACTCAACCAACGTCATCCTCACGCTGCCAAACCTACTCCGTCACAGCCACCCTGATCCCCTCACACTCACTCAGTCAAACTCACTGTCACCTCTCTGCACATACTCTGTCATCGTCACCCTCCTCCCCTACAGCCACACACTATCTCTCTTACCTTCTTACTTTCACTCCATTACCGTTTCCCTGACCTCTGCATCCTCACTCCATTGCCACCATCCAAGATCCTCTCGCTGTCACACCCTCACTATCGCCGTTACCCACTCGTAATCATTATTTTACGGCTACCTTGTCCCCCACACACTCACTCCATCACTGTCACCCTGCCACCCTCGCCTCACCCTGTCAGCATTACTCTGAAGCCCTCATGATACGTCAATGTCTGTCACTTGGACATCCTCACACTAACCCCTTCACTGCCACCCTGACGCCACCGTCAAACTCCTCTGTTGTTACCATTTACCACCTTACACTCACTCCTTCTCTGTTACCCTGAATCCCCCACACTCACTCTGTCACCATCAATCTCACAACCTCTCACTCACTCCTTCTCTATGAACCTGTCACCTCACATGTACTCCGCTACAACCACACTGACTCCCTCAAACTCACTTCATCGCAATAAGGGCATCACAGTCATTTGTTCAGTCGCCCTGATTCCTCACTCTCATTCCGTCACTTTCATCCAGACACTCATCACTGTCAACCCGACCCACTCACACGCACTCCATCGCCATCAGCATGACCGCCTCAAACCGCCATCATCATGTCCCCCTCACACTCATTCCATCACGGTCTCCCTGACCACTCACACACACTCCATGACCGTCACCCTGCTCCCTTACGCTGTTGATGTCACTGTCACTTTGACCCCCACACTCTTCATCCGTCATCATTACTCTGGTCCCCTTACACTCACTGCATCACGGACATCCTGCCCCCTCACACTCATTCTGCCATTCACACTGACCCCATGCACTCACTCCGTTACTGTCACACTGACGCCCTGACAGTCACTCCATGACAAACCACTCTACCGAAATACTCACTCCGTCTCCATCAGCCTGACCACCTACACTCATTCCATCACCATCATCCTGACCTCCTCATACTCATTCCAACATCTCAACCCTGACCCTGCCACATTCTCTCCCACTCTGTCACGTTGAACGCCTCACACTCACTGCATCCCTGTCACCGTGATATCCCAATCTCACCCCGTCACTGTCACTATAATGTTAAGACACAGGGTAAACTCTTCTGCTAATTTAATCCAGACATTGAGGAAAGCTCACCTCACCTTGTAATGTGTAAAAGTAAGAGTGACAAAGAACTACTAAATTCCACTATTTACAAAAAATCTTTAACTCGAAGAACAAAAATGCACCATTAAATAAACAACACTCTGCATTGTATTCCGATTTTGTCTGATTGACTTGTCTAATATACTGATCTGAAACAAGCCTCTGATATTTGATTTTTAATTCACATTTCAATACCAGCCAGCTCTTGGTCTTACATTATCCTCTGTAGATTATTTCTGAGTCGTCTTTTCTTGAGTCTTCTGCTGCACAAACTTCACATGACAATGAACATTTCAGAGTGCGTCTCTGCAGGCAGTCTCTTTTTTGGTGCTCTTTGCCACTCTGGCTAAATGTTCAAAATACCTAATTTCTAGACCCCAAAACATCAGATCGTCTCATTGGTTTGATGTCAAAGCAGTAAAATTCAAATTCGATTGAATTTTGATGTATTAGTGCGTAGTTTATACTGATTGGTCGAATTCGACTTTGTTGTGTCCGATAGCAACTTAACTCAGGTACTTGTTTCACACCCAAATGTTAGTTCTTTTTTTTTCAACACATGCTCGCTTCCTCCCTTTCTTAAGAGTAGAGTACACAAATGCACCTTCATAACACCTCATCTTTAGGAAAATAATGACTCATTGTAATGAAGAGATAGATTCTATTTTATATTTCTGAACCACATTATCATGGAATACATAAGATTATAATCTAAATTCATATTAATCTGTTCCCACATACATATAAAAACTTGGATAGATAAAAACAAAATCATCTATTCTTTTTCAGTTAAATCGGAGACAATGCGTCTGCAATTACATACTTATGACATGCACGATTTGTAAATTAAAATTCATTATCATATTTTTCCAAAGAAATAGTCTCATATTATTGACTTTAAGGAATGTAAGTGCTTTGTGATCCGTGTGCAGCACTGTTCCCGAGACATTGTTTGTAACTTAAACTCGGGGGCATAGCTTTAAATTAAGGGGTGGTAGGTATAGGACAGATGTTAGGGGTAGATTCTTTACTCAGCGAGTCGTGAGTTCATGGAATGTCCTGCCAGTAGCAGTGGTGGATTCTCCCTCTTCATGGGCATTTAAACGGGCATTGGATAGGGATATGGAGGATAGTGGGCTAGTGTAGGTTAGGTGGGCTTGGAACGGCGCAACATCGAGGGCCAAATGTCCTGTACTGCTCTGTATGTTTCTATGTTTCTATGTTCTACTTTTCATCATTTATATAAATAATTTGGATGCGAGCATAAGAGGTACAGTTAGTAATTTTGGAGATGACATTAAAAATGGAGGTTTATTGGAAAGCGAAGAAGGTCACCTTATATTTCAACGAGACCTTGACCAGATGGGCCAATGGGCTGAGAAGTGGCAGATGGATTTTAATCAAAATACATGTGAAGTGCTGCATTTTGGAAAAGCAAATCAGAGCAGGACTTATACACTTAATGGTAAGTTCCTCGGGACTGTTGCTGAACAAAGAACTTGGAATGTAGGCTCATAGCTCCTTGAAAGTGGAGTCACACGCAGATAGGATAGTGAAGAAGGCGTTTGGCATGCTTTCATTTATTGGTCAGAGGATTGAGTACAGCCGTTGGGAGGCCATGTTGCGGCTTTACGGGACATTGGTTAGGCCACTTCTGCAATATTGTGTGCGATTCTGGTCTGCTTTGTATCAGAAAGATGTTGTGAAACTTCACATGGTTCAGAAAAGATTTACAAGGATGTTGTCAGGGTTGGAAGATTTGATCTATAGGGAGAGGTTGAACAGGCTGGGGCTGTTTTCCCTGGAGCGTCAGAGGCTGACGGGTGACCTTATAGAGCTTGAAAATATCATGAGGGGCAGGGATAGCATAAATAGGCAAAGTATTTTCCCTGGGTTGGGGGAGTCCAGAACGACAGGGCATAGGTTTAGTGTGAGAGCGGAAAGGTATAAACGAGACCTAAGGGCAACTGTTTCACTCAGACGGTGGTAAATGTTTGGAAGGAGTTTCCAGAGGAAGCAGTGGAGGCTCGTAAAATTGCAACATTTGAGTGGCAACTGATGGATATGTTTGTGGGCCTACAGCTTTGTGCTCTCTAATTCATTTCCCACATTATCCAATATGAGTGACCTTTCCTACAGGATTTACTGAATGCTGTAGATTCGATTAGATTCCCTACAGTGTGGAAACAGGCCCTTTGACCCAACAAGTCCATGCAGCACCCAAGGAGCAGGAGAATCGACGTTTCGGGCATAAGCCCTTCCTCATTCCTGAAGAAGGGCTTATGCCCGAAACGTCGATTCTCCAGCTCCTTGGATGCTGCCTGACCTGCTGCGCTTTTCCAGCAATACATTTTTCAGCTGATCTCCAGCATCTGCAGTCCTCACTTTCTCCTAACAAGTCAACACCGACCCTCAGAAGAGTAACCCAACCCTCTCTGACTAATGCACCTAACACCTTGGACAATTTAGTGTAACAATTCATCTTTGGATCTCACTGTCTTTCTTCCTTCTGGCTGGTTTACCGTCTTCAATGTGGTACTGGATGCTAAATGAGATGGGAATTCTGTTCCATCAAGAACTCCAAGTAGCTACAGGAGACACAGAAATAGGCAGACGCAGAAAGGAAATTCATATAGTAATGATTACACATTTAGAATGGTACTGAGACTCTGGGAGATCTACAATACCTCCGTCTCCATTCCTGGCCTGTGCAAAATCATCTCTCTGCTCTTCTCTCGAGAGTGGAGAATTTTGTTTGCTCAGGATCTAAGAGTCGTTACAATGGAAAAGAGCAGCTACACCCACACAGTGATGAATACCACATGCAACGATACTGAGTGATATCACCAGAGTGCAGGAAAATCGCACATTCGAACAATGGTGCAAAAAAAAAACAATAGAAGTTCAGCTGGAGAAGCACAGCAGGTCAGACAGCCTCGGAGGAGCAGAAAAGTCGACGATTTGAGCCGAGCAAGAAGTGGTTTTGATTCATGGAGCACTTGCGTCATTACTCAGGAAAAGTGGGATATTCCATTGTGATGGATTACATGGGAATTGTGCGGGGACCAGCGTCACGGCCAAACATATGAATATAATTTTGGACAGTGGTTTAAAATGATAAAAGTGAGGCATGAGCAAGGTTCAAGTGAAAGGATATTTTCAAATACAAAGACAAAGTTTGAAACATGGAAGAAGCATGAGAATGTGATTGAAGATAAGGAGAAAGGAACACGAAGGGACAAGTATAATTTAAGTGTACATTGTTCAGTTAATTTGCGACAGGAAATAGTCATTAAAATGTATATTATATGTTCTTTATTTCAATGCACAAAGTATCTGCAAGAAGGCATATGGACATAAAGAAGTGAATGCCTTTGATCTAATCACCAGTCAGACTTGGGTATTATGAACAAAAGATGGGACATGAATATTTGAGATTCCTCAGTTTTGCAGACTGGAATGCAGAGAGGAGGAACCTGTTAGCTAGAGATAACAAAATTAAGACTGCCGAATTATTTACCGTCAGATAATGAAAGCAATTTGGAAAGATGATGTGCCCGGAAATGCAAGTGGGAGAACAGTTTCTAGCCTGCCTAACAGCACTTTATTAAGCAAGAAATTACAGGAATTTATAAAAACACAAAATAATAATTGTGGGGGTCTTCAATCTTCATGTAGTCGAGTCAATCGCATTTGCAAGAGTGATCCTGAAGCGGAGTTTGTAGAATGTTTTTGTCAGTGTTTGTTGGAACAACGACATTGTGCAATGACTGAGGATGTACCAGTTTCAGATCCAGCATTGCATCATGAAGCTGATTGAATGGGTCATTGCACAGTCTGAGATCCTCCAGCAAATTGGGAATAAGGTGAAATTCAAAGGCATGATATAGTTTTAAATTGATCCCCATAAATGACAAACAATAACTGGGCACCAGAAACAGATTGCCATGTATTGAGTCTGAGAGGGAGCACTACCCGAGATAAACAGGGAAACAGTGAAATGTCTGGCTGCAAATGATCAGGGACAAACATGGGAAGGAACAGCCTCAAATATACAACAAAAAGGCACATGCCTTAGCTCTGGGCACTCTCACCATCTGTTCCCTCGGTCTACAACACAAAGCCCAGAATTTTCGAGCATCTCCTTCCAGTTCAGACTCTCGGCACTAACTGTTTCTCTCTCCACACAACATTCCTCAGCCATTCATTTTCCGCAGCACACACTGTGTGGACTACATTACCCGTGCAGCCCTTGTAGCCAGCGCCTGCGCAGTAAGGGCCGGCTGCTTTGCTTTCCACAAGCTTGGATCGCGTTGCCTGATGGGAGTTGTAGGTCTGACAAGCACTCACGAGCTCCTCGGCGCTGAACAACAAACGGCCGGGAGTTCAAACCAGAGTAGCGATCAGAGTGGTGCTGGAAAACCACAGCATGTCAGGCAGCATCCGAGGAGCAGGAAAATCGACGTTTAGGGCAAAAGCCCTTCATCAGGAATGCAGGCATGGAGGCTCCAGGGTGGAGAGATAAAAACATGGTAAATAAATAAAAAAGTGATTAGATTGTATCTTACTGGAAATGGGTATAACCTGTCATCTGTGTGGCAGGAATGTTACTTGCCACGATTCGGTATGAGTTTGGATATTGTCCAGATCTTGCTAAATTTAACATGGTCTGCTTCAGTAACTGTGAAGTTGTGAATTGTGCTGAATATTGTGTCATCTTCGTGGAACATCCACACTTCTGGCCTTATCATGAAAGGAAGGTCATCGACGAATTAGCTGGAAATGTTTATGCCTAGGACACTACCGTTGGAAACTTGAGCTCTTGTGGTACAGTGGTAGTGTCTCTACCTCTGGTCTAGAAGATTTGTGTTCAAACCCCAAATGCTACAGGGGTGCATAATAACATCTCTGGATATGTTGATTAAAAATACTGACAATGAATCTGCTCCTGCAGAGTTGTCCTGGAGCTAAGATTACGGACATGCAATAGACCCAACCATTTTCATCTGCATCATCCTCCCCACCTGTGCTGATACAAGTGAGAACAAGTATGACAAAAGTGCCTTGATTCTCAAAGGGTTTTACAGCATGAATATTGTTTAAAAAGCCACACCCAACCACAGGCTTAAAGAGTTACCAACAAATGAAATATTCACTGGTTTTATCTGCACAGATGCAGCGAGAATTGCAGAGTGTATCCAACAGTCAGTCTGTGATTTTCCTAAATTTATTTCAAACTCAGATCATGAGAAATGTAACATTAAATCATTTTGGCTCATTGAACATATGCGGCAGCCCACGAGGACTAAAGAAAACAGAAGCAGGAGTTGGCCATTCAGCCCAACAATGCCTGCTCAGCCATTTCATGTGATCATGGCTGATCATCCAACTCAGTCCCCTGTCCTACTTTTACAACATCCGTTTCGCCCCAAGAATTGTATCTGTCTCTGTTCTGAAAGCTTTCAGTGCTATGGCCTCATTATATTCTGTGTCAGTAAATATCACAGGCTCAGTGCTCACTGGGTGAAGAGATTTCTCCTCATCTCAATCCTAATTGATACAGCCTGTACCCTTAGATTGTGATCTCTGCTTCTGGGCTGCCTGGTCATCAGGAACATCCTTCCTGTGTTTACACTGTCTAGTCAGGTTGGAAATTTGCAGTTATGAGATCCAACTTCATTCTTCTCAACAGCAGTGAATATCGTCCTAACCAATATAATCTCTCTTCATAACCATCCGTGCCATCCCAGGCATCAATCTGGTAAACCGTTGTGCTCCCTCAGTAGCCAGAGCATCCTTTCCCAGATAAAGGAAAACAACACTGCACATAATACTACTCCACGGGGGTGGTCTCACCAATGCCCTGTACAACAACAGCAAGCCCTCCCTGCTCCTGTTCCTGAATCCTCTCGCTATGCCGGCGAACATACCATTTGCCTTCTTCAAGGACAGTCAGCTCTGACTGAAACACCCTCCTGTTCCCTGTCGAGCATCATTCAGTCAATAATCTGCCTTCCTAAAGGGGACACACATTTAACCACGTCTTCAGTCCCTGCTGCTCCTTCATGCTTACTTTCCCTGACTGGTGCACGAGGACACCCGGGTCTTTTTGTGCCTCACCATTTCTCAATCTCTCACCATTCTGTGAATAATCCACTTGCCTGTTCTTCCTCCCAAAGGGGACAAACTGATATTTACCTCCTCTCTACATCACCTGCCATGCATTTACCCACTCACACAACTTGTCCCAGTCAGACTGAAGCATCTCTGTCCGTTCCTCATAGCTCACCCTCCCACTCCGCGTTGTGGCACCTGTCAATTTAGAGGTTTTAACGTCTAATTCGTTCCTCTTAAATCGGGAACATATATTGTGAATAACTGTGGCCCAAGCACTGATACCCACTGGCTGCCATTCAGAAAAAGACCCGTTCATTCCTACACTTTGTTTCCTGGCTGACAACCAGTTCTCTCTCCGTGTCAGTACACTACACCAATTTCATCTGCTTTAATTTTCCTTTCTAAACTCTGACATGTGTCCTCATTAGCATTTTGAAAATCCAAGTAAACCACATCCACTCGCTCCCCGACCAGTTCAATGTGAGAAACCCCAGGATTTTGCAGTAGTCTTGTCAAGCATGATTTCCCTTTTGTAAATCCATGCTGACAGTGTCCAGTTCTCGCACTGTGTTCCAGTTGTTCTGCTGTTATATCTTATATCATCGATTCCAGCATTTTTCCCACTTCTGATGTCAGACTAATCGGTTTGTCATTCTGTTCGCTCCTTGCTTCAGTTTCTAAAGCAGTAGGATGCCGCAGCTGCCCGCCAATCCATGGGAACTGTTTGAGAGTCGACAGTCTGGAAAGATGACCACAAATACATACAATACTTCTCGGACCACTTCCATATGTAATGCAGCACTGGAAAAGCACAGCAGGTCAGGAAACATCCGGGGAAAAGGAGAGTCGACATTTCTGGCAAAAGGAATGTGGAGTTAGAAGGGACCTGAGAGATAAGTAGAGGTTGGATCTGGGATGAAGGTGACAGGTGTGTGCAGGTTGGAGGTAATTCTGATCGGTGAGTGGCGATGGTGCAGCAGAGGGGTGGGAAGGAAGATGAACAGGTATGACTATGTCAAGTGGGCAGTGCCGAGTTGGAAAGTTTGATCTAGGATTAGGTGTGGGCGAGGAGAGATATGGAAACGACTGAAGTCACTGTTGATGCTGTGTGGCTGGAAGGTTCCCAAGGCGCAAAGATGAGGTGTTCTTCCTCCAGTTCTTGGATGGCTTTGATTTGGCGGTGGAGGAGGCCCAGAACTTGCATGTCCTTGGCAGAATGGGGAGGGGGAATTGAAATGTTCGGCGACATGGCGGTGGGGTTGTGTGGTGCATGTGTCCCAAAGATGTTCCGTGAAACGTTCCACGAGTTGGCATCCTGTCTCCAAGATAGAGAGGAGACCACATTGAGAGCAACTGACACAGTCGGTGAGGTGTTTGGATGTGCAGGAAAATCTGTGCCAATGTGAAAAGATCTTTGGATGTGAGGTGAGAGTGGAGATGTGGGCTTAGGTTTTACACCTCTTGCGACGACATGGGAAGGTGCCAGGAGTTTAGGGTGGGTTGATGGGTAGCATGGACTTAACGACGGAGTCACGGAACGGACAGTCTCTGCGGAACGCAGATAGGGATAGGGAGGGAAATATATGTTTGGTGATAAGGTCTGATTATAGATGGTGGAAATGGCAGAGGATAATCCTCTATAACCGGATATTAGTGCGATGGAAGCTGGGGACCAGTGGGGTTCTATCCTTGCTGCAGTTGGAAGGATGAGTTTCAAGAGAGGAGGGAAATTGCGTCCCCTACCATGTGATCAATAATATCCTCCAGCATATTGCCTTCACGTCTTGCATCTCTGCACCTGAACCCCATCCACCCACCTCATCCTTTGTGTCCAATGCTTTCGATGTGGTGTCCTCTATATCGGGGAGACAGGACGCTAACTCGCAGAGCATTTCAGGGAACATCTCTGGAATACACGCACCAAACAACCTCACCGCCATGTAGGCAACCACTTTAACTCCTCCTCCCACTCCCCCAAGGACATGCAAGTCCTGGGCCTCCTCCACCACCAAATCAAAGCCACCCAAAAATTGGAGGAAGAATACCTCATCTTCTGCCTTGGGACCTTTCACCCACCCAGCATCAACATCGACTTCACTAGTTTCGAATTACTCACCCCTCCCAACCTCATCCCAGATCAAACCCTCCAACTCGGAACCGCCCTCTTGTCCGGTTTATCTTCCTTCCCACCTATCTGCTCCACCCTCCCTATCGACCCACCACCTTCACCCCCCCACTTGCATCCACCTTTCCAACCACCTTCCCCCACCCCACTCCCAACCCCCTCTATTCATCCCTCAGATCCCTTCCCCTCCAGATTCCTGATGAAACGCCTATGCCCGAAACATTGACTCCCCTTCTCCTCGGCTGTTGCCTGAGCTGCTGTGCTTTTCCAGCGCCATATATTTCGACACTAACTCTCCAGCATTTGCAGTTCTCACTTTCTCCCACTGCCATAAGTGCCTTGCGAAGATCAGGATACGTATCCCAGCTCAAAGGAATACTCAGTGAGAAAGCGATAGGGATCATTGGGACAGCGTATTCAGAGTTTATTCAAGCTACATCTTCCAGCTAGACATTTGTTCTTTATTTCCTGAGCTGTATCATTTCGGTGTCAATCACGGGTACCGTTTCCAGATCTGTAAGGGTGAGTGACGAGGTGCTGCTGAATGGAGATTGCTCTTTGACCCAGGATGAGGAGCTCCTCGAGGAGAAGCTGAGCTGCTGCATTGCCATTATGGTTGGAATCATGCCACTTTACGGGGGATTGGAGATAACTCAGTCCATCTCACAATCATAGAATGATCCATACAGGAGAGGGGGCATTCCACCTTATCGTGACTGGGCTGGCCTTTGAGGGAGTTTTCCAGTGCTCCTCATTTTATGGTCTTGTTCCTAAATCCAATTGTTTTCAGGAAGTTGCTATTGGACCTATTTCCACTTCCCTCTCTTGCAAGGCTTGATGGGTGACAAGAGCTCACTGTGTAAAATACTGCTCTTCTTTAGGAGTTTGAATTCTGCCAGTAAATCTTTCTCTATTCTAAACAGAGCACCCTGACATTCCCTGAATTCCCAAATTCCTGAAACCGTTCTCACCAATATGTTCTCTAACCTCCTGATGGATCGTGATGTCGTTCCTCATAACCGGAAAAGAATTAAAATTCCACAGAATGGGCTGTAATCTGTATTTTATGCAATTATACAGCTCATTGTATGTATTTGACCTGTCCTACCTGTTTCATGTTTTGTTCGAACAAGTGAAGGAAATGAGTTTTGCTGAATTGGCCTTTACAAAGGGTGTATTTCTGGGATGTTGCTACTTTGGAACAGTTTGAATAGCAGTTAAATCACACGTTATTTTGCGAATGCTCCTTTGTTTGCATTTGAACTGCAGAATAAGTATAAGCTTACAGCCCAGTAGTTTAACCAATCTGATCACATCCGGGACGCAGTACCTGACACTTGCTTTGAAATAAAATAAAAAGTCGAGTCCAGACTGACTCCTTGAAATGTTTTGAGGGGATTTCATCTGGTTCATAACAAACGTTTCAACTCGGCCTCACATTCTCTGAGAGGTGTACTAATCCTGTCAAATCTCCCTCATGCTGCATTCACTTTGTTGTTGTGTCATTTACTTTCAGTTCAATTATCAAACTCGAGAGTGTAGTGCTGGAAAAGTACAGCAGGTCAGGCAGCATCCGAGGAACAGGAGAGTCGACGTTTCAGGCCTAAGACCTTCAGGAGGTCTGAAACATCGATTCTCCTGCTCCTCGGATGCTGCCTGATCTGCTGTACATTTCCAACACCACACTCTCGACTCTGAGCTCCAACACCTGCAGTCCTCACCTTCTCCGACTCAGTCATCAATCAGCCTGATTAAAAAAAGCATACAATAGGTCGAGAACTCTGAGACACTTTAACCTCTCACCTCGGGCTCAATTATCAACACTCAGTTCCCTGGAGTTGAAAAATAAATTCTGCTCCTGTTCAGCGTGGCAGAATGTCTCAGTGGTCAGCTCCTGCTGCCTCACAGTGTTAGGGACCCGGGTTCGATTCCAGCCTCAGGTGACTGTGTGGAGTTTGCACGTTCTCCCCGTGTTTGTGTGTGTTTCCTCTGGGTCCTCCGATTTCCTCCCACAATCGAAAGATGTGCAGCTTAGGTGAATCGGCCATGCTAAATTGCCCATCGTATCCAGGGATGTGCAGGCGAGCTGGATTAACCACGGGAAATCAGGATTACCGGGAAATGCTGGGGGGAATGGGTCTGGGTGGGATCCTTTTCGGAGGGTCAGTGTGAACTGGGATCGACCAAATGACGTGCTTCCACACCATAGAGATTCTGTGAAAATAAGCATTGAAGAAATGGCTTAGAAAATGGTGACCTAATCTGAGCTCAGTTTTTCTTGATCTGGCAAACAGACAATAATTTCTAAGTAGGATTGCTGGGACAGTGTCAGTTCACTGTTAGCTACACACACTAATATAACCTCACTGTCTCATCTTCGTACTTGTATCTGAAAGTGCTGCCAACTTCTGGGAGAAATATATCAGGCCTGCGGGATTCCACCAGACCGCAGAAATGTTCGAAATCTAACAGGCGTTCGACAAATTAAAAGGAAGGTGAGTGGATAAAGGAGGGTGGAGGAGAAAATGGGACCATAAAACAACACTGGGGGAAAACGTAATGCAGCACAGCTCACAATTCCTCTGCATCCAAATAATTAGGTTCTCAATAAATCCCTTTTCGAGCAATGACTACCCAAATGATAAAGAAAAATTTGTAAATATGTGGAGCATGCAATTTGTAAATGCTCTCAACGGGCTGTGTCACAGGGTATTCATATCAGACAGGGAAAGGTTATTCTAAAAGTCACGGTTATCATTTGAATGTGATGAATTGAACGAAAGCCACCCATGGTGCAGCTCCAATGATTGGAGAAGTTAAACTGCTGGGCACTGCCTCGGTCCAGTCAATAACTGAGTAGCTCAGACATTGCTCTGGAAATCCCAAGGGATTTCTCTGGAAAGCTGTGACTCTGGCTCACCTGTCCATCCTCCAAGCCTCAGATGCAATGTGGCAGCCTCTCGATTGTAGAATGTTGGATATTTCACAAACGGTTTTGTCGATGTGCAGGAACTGAGATGGAGACCTCGGTGTCTTTCCTGGTGAAGCAGCTGAGTTTGAATCTGCTAAAGCGACCGTTTAAAGAGACACAATGGGAACAATTATTCCCCAGCCCTCTGTGAACCTGCAGCTGGTTATCCCACCACACACTGTGAGGAAGTGCATTCCACACCAGCTCCTGCCTTGTAATATCATTCTGTCTATGCACGGGGAGAGACAAGAGGGTGTTTCTGGAAAATACCTCCTTTTTGTAAACCAGCAGTGAAGGTGCAGCAAAAGTAAAGTAACTAAGATAATACAGACTGGGAGATTGTTCAGGAGAATGAAGAGAAGTCAAGATAAAACACACTTCTTAAAAATAAAAGATAAATAATTAAACTCCCACCTCGAAAATGAGCAGAACTGATAATTCTGCTTTTCTACTGAACCGCTTACTTCCCTGAATCCCAGCCTGCGTGCTGTACGTGAGCTGCTGAGAGTCTCTCCTCTGAGGGAGAAAGGTCTCTCTCGAAACATCCGGTCTGAATCTTCCTGTGTTGCCTCATACCAAAGGCTGCGCAAAGTTACCCATCTGTCCTTCCCTGGGTTGGAAGTTCCAGAAAAACCCTCTCTTCTTGCTGTAGGAGACAGAGATTGAGAACTAGTCACATGGTTTCCCGCCAGGCAAGACCCCAGCCCTGTCGTGGTCCCTAGTTATTTACATGCTCCTTTAGGGCAATGTCCAGCCCAACACAGGTCAGATTTTTATTATCTATAATTTTTAAAAAGATCATTTTGGACACTTCATTGCAGCATTAACTTCACCTTCCCGATGGCCCCTAAGCCACTTAGCTGGGAATACCTTCAGTGACCCATTCTCCGCTGCTCTCTTGGGAAGAGAATTCCACAGCCCCACAACCCTGCATGGGAAGGAATTGAGGTAGTATGGGCTGAGATTCGAAACAGGAAAGGAGAGGTCACCCTGTTGGGAGTTCACTATAGCCCTCCAAATTGTTCCAGAAATGTAGAGGAAAAGACAACAAAGATGATTCTGGATAGGAGCAAGAGTAATAGGGTAGTTTTTATGGGTGACTTTAACTTTCCAAATATTGACTGGAAATACAATAGTTCGAGTACTTTAGATGGGTCAGTTTTTGACCAATGCGTGCAGGATGGTTTACTGATACAGTATATAGAGAAACCAAAAAGGGGCAAAGCCATATTGGCTTTGGCACTAGATAATGAACCAGACCAGGTGTTAGATTTGGCGGTAGGTGAGCACTTTGTTGATAATGACCACAATTTGGCTATGTTTGGTTTAGCAATGGAAAGGGATAGGTATATAATGCAGGGCAAGAGAAATTGCTGGGTAAAAGTCAATGATGATGTAATTAGGCCACAGTTAGGATGCATAGGATGGGAAAGGAAACTGTAGAGAATGGTCACAATTGAAATGTGCAGGTTATTCATAGAACAGCTATTGCGTGCCCTTGATAAGTATGCAACTGTCAGACAGGGAGGAAGTAGCTGAGTGAGGGATCCGTGGATTAAAAGAAAAGTTGAATCTCTTTTCAAGAGGAAGGAGAAGGCTTATGTTAGGATGAGACGTGATGGCTCTGTTGGGGAACTTCATAGTGACAAGTTAGCCAGGAATGAACTGAAGAGAGAGCTCAGAAGAGCCAGGAAGGAACAAGAGAAGTCGTTGGCAGCTCGGATCAAAGAAAACCTGAAGGCTTTCTATAGGTATGTCAGGAATAAAAGAATGACGAGAGAAAGATTCGGGGCATAGTAGTGGGAAGTTGTGCGTGAAGTCCGAGGAGTTAAGGGAAGCGCTAAATGAATATTTTTTGTCAGTAATCACACTGGAAAAAGACAATGGTGTCGAGGAGAATAAAGCGGCTATACTAGACAGGATTGAGGTTCACAAGGGGAATACTTATGCAAGTTTGGAGTGTGTGAAAATGAATAAGTCTGGGCCGGCTGTGATTTATCCGAGGATTCTCTGGGAAGCCTGGGAGGAGACTGCCGAGTCCATGGCTTTGATCTTTATATCGTCATCGTCCACAGGAATAGTGCCAGAAGACTGCAGAATGGCAAATGTTGCTCCCTTGTTCAAGATGGGGAGTTGAGACAACCCTGGTAATTGAAGACCATTGAGCCTTATGTCGTTTGTGGTTAAAATTTTGGAGAAGAGATAGGATTTATAACAATTGACAGAGAAATACATTGCTTCGGGATAGTCAACACGGTATTGTGAAGGGTAGGTCATGCCTCACAAATCTTATTGAGTTATTTGAGTTGGTGACCAGACAGGTGGATGAAGGCAAAGCATTAAATGTGGTGTATATGGATTTCAGTAAGGCGTTTGATAAGGTTCCCCACGGTAGGCTATTGCACAAAAGACGGAGGCATGGGATTGAGGTTGGCTTAATGGATAGGATCAGAAATTGGCGAGCTGAAAGAAGATGATGGTTGAGGGGAAATCTTCATTCTGGAGTTGAGTTACGAGTGGGGTTCTGCAAGGATCTGTTTTGTGGCCACTGTTGTTTGTGATTTTTATAAATTCCCTTGATGAGCGCGTAGGTTGGGTTAGTAAATTTGCCGCTGGGGCTAAGGTTATTATTGGAGCTGTGGACACTCCTGAAGGAACTTGCTGGTTACAGAGAGAAATAGATAAGGTGCAGAAATGGGATGAGAGATGGGAAATGGGGTTTAATGTGGACAAGTGTGAAGTGATTCACTTTGGAAGGAGTAATAGAAATAAAGAGTACTGGGCTAATGGTGAGATTCTACGTGGCTCAGAAGAACAGAACACCGTGGGCGGCACGGTGGCACAGTGGTTAGCACTGTTGCCTCGCAGCGCCAGAGACCCGGGTTCAATTCCCGCCTCAGGCGACTGACTGTGTGGAGTTTGCACGTTCTCCCCGTGTCTGCGTGGGTTTCCTCCGGGTGCTCCGGTTTCCTCCCACAGTCCAAAGATGTGCAGGGCCAGGTGAATTGGCCATGCTAAATTGCCCGTAGTGTTAGGTAAGGGGTAAATGTGGGGGTATGGGTGGGTTCGCTTCGGCGGGTCGGTGTGGACTTGTTGGGCCGAAGGGCCTGTTTCCACACTGTAATGTAATGTAATGTAATGTAATCTAATCTGAATGAAAGATCTCGGTCTCCATGAACATAGACCACCTGAAAGTTGCCACACAGATTGATAGGGTTGTTAAGATGACAAACGGTGTGTTCGCTTTTATTGGTAGAGGGAGCGAGTTTCAGAGCCACAAGGTCATACTGCAGCTGTACGAAACTCTGGTGCAGCCGCATTTGGGAGTATTGTGGACAGGTCTGATCACTGCATTACAGGAAGGATGTGGAAGCTTTGGAAAGTTTGCAGAGATTTACTGGCATGTTGCCAGGTATGGAGGGCAGGCCTTATGAGCAAAGGCTGATGAAATTGAGGTTTTTGTTAGAGAGAACAATATTGAGATGTGACTTAATTGAGGCATGTACGATAATCAGAAGGTTAGATGGGATGGACAGGGAGAGCCTTTCTCCTCAGAATGTGATGGCCATCACGAGTGGATGCAGCTCTAAACTGAGGGATGATAGATGTAGGACAGATGCCAGAGGTAGTTTCTTTGCTCAGGGAGTAGCATGGACGTGGAGTGCACTGCCTGCAACAGTAGTAGACTTGCCAATTTTAAGGGCATTTAACTGGTCTTTGGATAAACATATGGATGAAAATTAAATAGTGTAGGATAGATGGGCTCCGGACCATTTTCACAGGTCAGTGCAACATCGAGGGATATCGGGCCTGAACTGCGCTAGAACATTCTATGAATTTTCACTCCTCCCTGTCTTTGATGGGAGACTCCTTACTCTGAAGGTGTGCCCCCTGTTTCTTGTTTCTCCCATTGGGGAAGCAGCCTCTCAGCATCACCCCTTTCTCATCCTCACAGAATCCTAGGATGTTCAGTCAGGGCATCTGCTTTTCTGCAACTCTCCAGTGAAAACACAGAATGTGCTGAACTCATCCCCACAAGGGAACCCTCAACAGTCTGACAATGAGCGTGACCTCATTGACACACTTCCCAGAAAGTATGATATCACTGTAAGCAGTCTCACAGTGAGTCTGGCCTCAACTACACATTCTCAGTAACTGTACGGTTAATGTACACGGTCTGTCAGTGACCGTGGCCTCATCGACACACCCGCCAGTTAATATACCGCGATTGTAAACAGTCTCACAGTGACTCTGACCTGATTTACAGACCATCCAGCAACTACGTGATGACAGCAATCTCACACTGACTCTGCTCCCAACTCCCAGTAACCATGCAGTCACAGCAAACAGTCTCATAGAGAGCCTGTCCGTATCTGCACACCCACCAGTGACCATACTGTCACTGCAAACAGTCTCATTCAGAGCCTGTCATAAGTCATAGAGATGTAGGGCATGGAAAAAGACCCTTTGATCCAACCCATACATGCCGACCAGATATTCCAATCCAATCTAGTCCCACCTGCCAGCACCCGACCTACATGCCTCCAAACCATTCCTATTCATATCACCATCCAAATGCCTCTTAAATGTTGCAATTGTATCAGCCTTTACCACTTCCCCTGGAAGCTCATTCCAGACACGTACCACCCTCTGAGTGAAAAGGTTTCCACTTAGGTCTCTTTTATATCTTTCCCCTTCCACCCTAAACCTATGCCCTCTAGTTCTGGACTCCCCAACCCCAGTGAAAAAGACTTTGCCTATTAAACCTATCCATGCCCCTTATAATTTTGTAAACCTCCGACGCTCCAAGGAAAACAGCCCCAGCCTATTCAGCCTCTCCCTATAGCTCAAATCCTCCAAACCTGGCAACATCCTTGTAAATCTTTTTTGAATCCTTTCAAGTTGCACAACATCTACCCGATAGGAAGGAGACCAGAATTGCACACAATATTCCAACAGTGGCCCAACCAATGTCCTGTACAGCCGCAACATGACCTCCCAAACCCTGTACTCAACTCTCTGACCAATAAGGGAAAGCATACCAAACGCCTTCTTCAAATGACAAAACGTAGAGGACCCAGCACTGATCCTTGTGACACTCCACTGGTCGCAGTGCTCCAGTCTGAAAAACAACCCTCCACCACCACCTCTGTCTTCTACTTTTGAGCCAGTTCTGTATCCAAATGGCTCGTTCTCCCTGTACTCTATGAGATCTAACCTTGCTAATCAATCTCCCATGGGGAACCTTGTCGAACGCCTAACTGAAGTCCACATAGATCACATCTATCGCTCTGCCCTCATCAATCCTCTTTGTTACTTCCTCAAAAAACTCAATCAAACTTGTGAGGCATGATTTCCCACACACAAGGCCATGTTGACTATCTCTAAGCAGTCCTTGCTTTTCCAAATATATGTACATCATGTCCATCAGGATTCTCTCCATCATCTTGCCCAACACCAACGTCTGGCTTACTGGTCTATAGTTCCCTGGCTGGTCCTTACCACTCTTCTTAAACAGTGGCACCATGTTAGCCAACCTCCAGTTTCTGGCACCTCAGCTATGGCTATCGATGATACAAATATCTCAGCAAGAGGCCAGTAATCACTTCCCTTGCTTCCCACCGAGTTCTAAGGTACACCTGATCAGGTCCTGGAGATTTATCCACGTTTACCCATTTAAAGACATCCAGCACTTCCTCATGTTTAATATGGACATTCTCAAATGTCACCATTTATTTCCCGACAGTCTCCATCTTCCATATCCTTTACCACAATAAATACTGAGGCAAAATATTCATTTAGTATCTCCTCCATTTTCTGTGGCTTCACACAAAGGCCGCTTTGCTGATCTTTGAGGGGCCCTATTCTCTCTGTGGTTATCCTTTTGTCCTCAACTACATACCTCCCAGTAACCATATTGTCACTGCAAAAAGCCTCATAGAGAGCCTGTCGTCATCTACACACCTCCCAGTAACCATACAGTCACTGCAAACTGGTCTCATGTACAAAAACCCCAATAAATATGAGCACACTGTTCCCACAGTGAGGTGTAGAGTTGAAGTGTTGGCGGACGTGAAATGTTAACTCAGATTTTTCTTCGCAGGTACTTCCAGACATGCTGAGGTTTTCCAGCAATTTTTGTTTTTGTCTCACACTGAGGCTCGCGTGATCTCCACAACTCCCAGTAACTATTCACTGAGTGTAATGAGTCTCACAGTAATTCTGCGCTGATCTGCACAGCTCCCAGTAACTAAACACTGACTGTAAAGAGTCTGGCCTGATGCGCACAGCTCCCAGCAACTGTATAATGACTGTAAAGAGTCTCACAGTGAATCTGACCTGATCTACACACGTCCCAGTATCTATACGCTGACGTTAAAGAATCTCACGGTGATTCTGACCTGAACTGCACAACTCCCAGTATCTGCACAGTGCCTGCAGACAGTCTCACACTGAGTGTGGCCTCATTTACACAGTCAGTATAATATCAGTGTTAAACAGTCTCTCAGTGAAATTAGCCTCATTAATGCATCACCCAGTTACAATATGGTGACTGTAAACCGTCTCATTGAGAGTCTAGCCTCATCTGCACACCACCCAGTTACTACATGGCGATTGTGAACAGTGTAACACTGAGCATGGCTTTTCTTAAAATTTCAAAATTATATTTTAATTCATCAGAAATATGTTTCTGTATACATATAGTCACAAATGCAGTTTGGCCCTTTACAGTTGCATGTCATGTGACAATAAAGGATATTGCAATAAAGAATATTCTGTTCAAGTAAACAAACAAAACATTGGAAATGACTTGAACCAAAACCGCTCTCTTACACGCACAAAATTATACCTACGGGAATCACTGGGAGGGTCTGATAACTGAGCCAACCCCCATTTCCCTTCAGCAGGAAGACCTGAGATAGTGGTCTTCCCCACTGCATCGTGGCAGCAGCTGCCCCAAGTTCTAGTCCATCCCTCAGCACGTAGTACTGGACCTTGAAATGTGTCAGTCTGCAACACTCAGTCAGGGTCAACTCCTCGCTCTGGAAGAACAACAAGTTTCAGGCAGACCAAAGAGCATCGTTCACTGAGGTAACGGTCCTCCAGGCTTAGTTGATGTTTGGCCCAGTATCTATATCTTGACTGGCAAAAATGTTCACAGCGACCCCGTATTGTTCACCCTCCTACCAGTGTCTGTTGCCTGTTTCACAGTCAGCCTAGCCTGATCCTTACTTCCTGTGAGTCACACCTTTGTGTCCTTTTCTATTTAGCCCCTGCCTTTGACAAAGAAGCAGAATTCCCTCCAGGCCGCATGTCATTCTCCTCACTGCCTTGGTGCTACAATGTCCACCACCTGTCTCTCCCTTTCCCTCCTGAATAGTTCCTGTGAACCCCAACCCTCTCCATGACCCCATCTTCCAACTGCAATGTTGGACAATCCCCACCATGGGCACTGCCATTACTTCTCCAGCTCGTTCATATTTCTTCACGAAACAGAAATCATACATCTACAAGCAGATTTCTGTCCAATGGTGGAATTAACTTTATTTTATATGCATAAATCCAAAGCAGAAATATCACGTGTAGTTATACATGCGACTCATTTCACTGAATACATCTGTGCAAAGAAATGATATTTCTGCTGTCAAACCATTCCAACAGAACAACATTTGAGAGAGAACATTTGGAAATGATGCAAAAACTGCAGTTCGATTAAAGGGAAACTGAAGACATGCTGCACCCAATCTCTTAAACAATTTGGTAAATGTAATGCTTCATTCAGGCGATTAAATCTGTTTTACTCATTCTTTACTGGTATCCTTCCCATTCGATTTTTTCCACTCTCTGTGTCACCCCAAATGTGTAGCTCCCTTTCCCTCCCCAGCATGGCTCTATCCCTTCCTTTGCCGCGGTTATGTAACAGTTTCTCTTTAGTGTGTGCTTTATTTCCAGGGGACATACTGCAGCCGTTGAGACCAGGACAGCCAGCTGGATCTCATAGAATATGAGTTCCCTGATTGGGCTGTTTATCTGGCTGACAGATAAGAAGTGTCAGTGTCAGAGATGTGGTCTCTGAATGAGACAGTGACAAAGGGAAGGGCTCCTAATGTGGAAATAAAGGGGGACTTGAAGAAGGACACCAGCTTCAGTGCAAGTATTTCACATCCAACTCCACCACTGGGTTTGAATGTTACTGTATAACCTTCGTATTAGAGTCACAGTCAGAGAGTTATAGAGATATACAGCATTGAAACAGCCGAGCAGGTATCCTAAATAAATCTAGCCCCATTTCCAGCATTTGGCCAATATTCGTTAAAACCCTTCATATCCATATACCCATTCAAATGTATTTTAATGGATAGATGGATGGGCACCAGATGAATTTCCGTAAGGAGTTCCACAGGGTTCCTCATGGTAGGCTGGCTCGCATGGTTAGATCGCATGGAGTACAGTCTATTCAGCCTCTCCCTATCGATCAAACCCCGTAACCCTGGCAACACGTTGGGAAATGGATTCTGAACCGTTTCAAGTATTGTTGTCAAGCATCTCTCTCTGCAGTGATCAGCAGGGTTTCAATAAGGCGAAAATGAGGACTTCAGATACTGGAGATTCGAATCAAGATTCGAGTGGTGCTGGAAAAGCACAGCAGGTCAGGCAGCATCCAAGGAGCAGGAAAATGGACGTTTCGGGCAGGAGCCCTTCATCAGGAATAAGACTACTTAGAATAAGACTGACACTGAAAACCTGGGGCCAGGATTGGGTTGCATTTGCAGATGTGTTGCTGGACAGGAAAAAAGACATTGTGAATGCAATTGATTTTGACTGTGAGGATTTCATTAATTTATTGAGTGGATATTTGACTTTTTATCTCTGATCACATCTGGTGTGATTCATTGAATGACAAGCAGAAAGGATTTCAGTGTAAGTTTGTAAATTCAGATTATTATACTGATTTGAAATGTGATAGATGCATTTGAACAGGCACCGCACCCCTTTACAGAAATTCTCAGATCCCTTATTATGTTAAATCAATTCTTGGAGCCTGTTCAATGCAGTATTCTGGTGTGGAGCATTCTCTACATATGAATAGTTCTTTTCCATGACACTTTCTGACATGAAACCCGGTATTCTCCACTGCAGCCAGCTTTTCCCGGATTTCCTGGTGTCGGCTCTGATCTGCATCATGTGCAAATATTTTACTGAAGACAAAATACTTGTGAATGTCTGGTTCAGTCCATATATCCCGAAATGGGGAAATTTGCAAGGCAGGGATGATCTCACAATTCCCCGTTTTACTGGAACAGTGATCTAGACATGGGCTGTAGGTGGTGTAGAGAATGATACAGCCCACTGGCTGGTTATTGTGCTGGGTTGTGTTATTCAGGAGAGTTTGGAAAAGCTGAGCTGCGGTGCTGTTTCCGTTGATCTCGGCGGGGTTCAGCAAATTACTTTCTGGGCAACGACTGCCGCTGTTCGGGAAGACAGTGAGGTAATTTCCACGTAGGGAGTTCAGGAAAATGTTCACATCGTCGTTAATGAAAGGATGTCTTGATCTGTTGAGGTTCAAGTCTACAGGTCTGTTGCACTGGGAAGCAGGTAAAGCCACCAGGAAGGCGAAGTGATGCCTCCCATAATCGGTCACCTGGTGCCCAGCTTCTTTGCGGAAACTGAAAGAGGTAAAGTCAGGGTGTGAGTCAAGGAACAGACTTTGGGTAAGACATTCTCTTTGCAGTGTCAGTAGGCACAGTTTGAGATGAGATACTTGAAGCCATGCCCATCATATTAAAGAAAACGTGAAACCCTGCAATTCACATTTCAAGTTCTTGCATGGGAAGGTCAATGTTGATTTACTTTGTATCCCTATCCCATTGTTGTAGTAAATTCTGGGATCAGTGAGAGGTTTAAAGAGAGAATCAGGATGATTGCCAGAGAGCAGAACAATGTTACTTATTTTTGTACAAATCCTCCTGCAATGAATCAGAGAATGCCACAAGCCTTCTTGATAGCTCGCTCTAAATTCATTTTAAGTTACTTTGACTGATGCACTACTTGATGCCGCATGATACACGGGATGGTTAGAAATAAATAGCGACGGGGAGAGAGAAAGAGAGAGAGAGAATGAGAGCTGAAGGTGCAATCAGTGGGAACTGGATGTCGGGAGAGTCCTGGAAGAATTGTTAACCAGAAAAATGTTTGGGGCATTCAGAGACAAACAGAATAAAAGACTTGCAGACTGACAGGAAATAGGAATAATAGCAAAGGAGGCAGAGGGAGACAAAGGGAAACTGAGAGGTGAATGAGATGATTCAGTAAACAGTAAAATATTGCTTGTGTGTGGAATTTGGACTTTCTCTTCAAAGCTCACTCCCGTGTATTTCACTCTCTCCTTTAATTCGGGGTCAGCGGGTGCTATCGATTTCACTCTTCGAGATATGACCCCGGGAAATCTGGTAATAGTTTCCCTGGAAGTCCCTCCCTCTGGGAGTAATGAGAGTCCTGGTTAATAGGTTCAGACTTTTTTTCCCACAGATACAGAGCACTCCCTATACTTGCCGTGTCCTTGCCATTTATTACCAGCCTGCTCCAGGCAACCAGGCTCTGATTTGACCTCAGATTGAGCACAGCCCCCAGCTTACAGAGATGGTCAGGTAAGATCTATTTCACTGACACTTACTGATTGACAATGACACTCAAGGCACGGTTATCCAGTACAGCCGCATCTGACATGGGGATTGTGAGCAGGACCAACAGGAACAGGCAGAGTGTCCGCATTTTGAGATTTGTCTGCACCCTTTAACCGTACTGTAGGGAAAATACAAAAAAATCTGAAAAGGATGGAAAAAAACTTGTTCAATTCATACGACATTGGCAAGAGCGTGAAAGATATGCAGGGACACACATGTCAGCAAACAGAAAATGTCTGTCTTTCGTCGTAGGTGGTTCTTGCCCAGTTATTCAACAGATGTTCTGGTTATCTCCCATGGGTACGATTTACAGTGAAGATTGGAGTTTATTCTCGGAGATTTAGGGTATAGCTAACCCATACACTATTACACCTGGAAGAGGGGTGGGTGTAGGAGATGTGGAGGGACAGCGCTGGACAGTGAGCAAGAGAGAGCGCGGGACAGTGAGCGAGAGGGTGCGCGGGACAGAGATAGAGAGGGACAGCGCGGGACCGTGAAAGAGAGAGACAGAGCTGGACACTGAGCGAGACGGAGCGTGGGACAGTGAAAAAGAGAGAAGTGGGACAGCGAGAATGAGTGCAGGACATCGAGCAAGAGAGCACATGGGACAGCAAGCAAGGGAGAGTGCAGGACAGCGAGCCAGAGAGAGCACGGAACAGCGGGAGTGAACGCGCTGGAAGATGAGCGAGAGAGAGCGTGGGACAGCAAGTGAGAGAGAAGGGGACAGCGAGAGAGAGTGCGTGACAGAGAGACAAGGGAGAAGGGAGAGGGGGAGACAGCGAGAGAGAGGGGGATACAGCGAGAGAGAGAGGGGAAGACAGCAAGACAGGGGAGACAGTGTAAGAGAGAGAGAGGGAGGGAGGTAGAGATAGAGAAACAGTGAAACGGACATATAGAAAGAGAGACAGCGGGAGACAGAGCAAGTGCAAGAGAGCAAGAGAGAAAAAGAGATGGAAAGCGAGAGAGAGGGACGGACAGCTAGAAAGAGAGGAAAGGACAGCAATAGAGGGAGGGTGCGACATCCAGTGGGAGAGAGAGAAAGAGAGACAGCCAGGGAGAAAGAGAGACAGTGAGAGAGAGAGAGAGAGAGAGAGAGAGAGAGAGAGAGAGAGAGAGGGCGAGAGAGAGAGACAGCAGGAGAGAGGAACAGACAGTGTGAGTGAGCCAGAGAGAGAGAGATTGAGAAAAATTGAGGAATAGTTTTGGGGAAGAGAGTAGTGAAAGAAAGAGATAGAGAGAGAAAGAATGAATGAATGAGTCAGTGAGTTAGTGAGAGAGAAAGTGAGACAGAGAAAGACACAGATAGAGAATCGCAGAGACAGGAACCTGGAGAAAGACAGTCATAGAGGGAGACACAGTGGGGTACAGGGAGCGACAGTGAAAGAGAGAAAGGTGGGGGAGAGAAAGGGAAAGAGATACAGATAGTGAGAGGTTGGTAGAGGTAGCAAGACAGAAAGAGACAGTAAAAGAGAGAAAGAAAGAGAGATACAGAGAGAGAGAGAGAGATATGCAGAGAGGGAGACAGTGACAGAGAGACACGGATAGAGACAGAGTCAGAGAAGTTAAAAAAAAGCAGGAAGGAGAGAGAGAAAAAGTGGGAGAGAGAGAGAGAGAGAGAGAGAGACTGGCAGAGGCAGTGGGAATGTCTGAGAGTCAGTGATAGAGAGAAAGATAGTGTAAGAGAGAGTGAGAGAGACAGCATTAGAGACAAAGCTAGGAAAGAAAGACAGTGAGAGACAGCAAGACAGAGAGACACAGAGGGAGAGAAAATGAGAGAGACAAAACACAGAGAACAAGGCAGATTGAGAGACAGAGTGATAATGACAGAGACAGATAGACAGACTGAGTGATATAAAGAGTGAAAGAACAAGAGAGAGAGTCAGCGTGTGAGAGAGCGAGATAGTGAGAATGACAGAGCAACACAGAGAAGAGAGAGAAAGGGTGAGGGAGATTGTATCAAATGGAGACAGACAGAGAGAGAGACAGAAAAGATTCACCAACCTGAACCACCGCTTCTCTGCACGAGTTAATGACTCTGCCCTTGAGTCCTCAATTAATGTCACTGTCCCTGTTGGCCCACTCCTTCTTTTGATTTGGCCAGATGCTTACATATTGCAAAACAACCATCGAGGCCAGATGAACAACAAACATCCAGCCACCTCTTGCGTCAACAGGGATTGAACGCAAAATGCAGAAGATAGTTTCGATTCCAGTTGTATATTCCTTTCCTTCTGAAACACTCGATTTCTATAACCTGATACCTGGTTCCAGACCCCCCGAAAGAGATACGTTTATTCATCGTCCAAACATTCAATGGAAATGATCATGTCTGTGTCAGAAGGCAAGTACTTCATCTGACGAAATAGTCTTATGCTGATCTCTCCACTGGAAGCATAAGCGATACTGTACACTATACTCAAAGGCACAAGCCAGCTGACATCTGGCAAGTGGACAACCTGACAGTGAAGCAATACCTCCCCACTGTTCCTGATAATGCGACAATCTGTATACTCCGTAGTCTGGTTAGCTTCCATTTAAATCAAAGATTTTAATGATTTCATCATTTATAACAAATTTGAGTTGCAAACATCAGCAAAAGCCTAAAAAGATCTAATCATGGAATCCAGGGGAAGGTAAAGGATGTTGTTAATTATAGGAAGAGGTGCACAAAGCTGATGGTGGGTGGTGGGGAGCGTTTTCTGGTGCAGTGGTAAAGTACTAAATGTATAAAATATATATAAAGCTGACGTTAAACCCCGTGCCTGGAGACTCAGAACAGTTTCTAAGTCAATAAGGGGAGGGGCTAACAAAATGATGCATTGTGAGAGAAAACACCATGAAATTAAACTAGTGAGAGATACAAATGTGTTTGCAACAGCTTTCTGCAGGTAAAGCAAACTGTGATCAGGAAAGTCAAATATGTGCCCTCGATTGGCAGCAGAAGAAAAACTGCAATTGGGACAAAGTAAATAACAAAGAAATAAAGATGATATTTTTGCTCTTTTTCTCAGAGACATAATTTCACTAAGCTTCTCAACAATAGAACAGACACGATACCCTCGTAACAATGAGGAGATAGATGAACTGGTCATTCATGAACAGAAGTAGAACATAGAACATAGAAAAGTACAGCACAGAACAGGCCCTTCAGCCCACGATGTTGTGCTGTGTATTAATCCTCATCTAACACAAAATAACCCTAACCTACGCACCCCTCAATGTGCATGTCCAACAGCCTCCTAAATGTCCCTAATGACTCTGCTTTCACCACCACCGCTGGCAACGCATTCCATGCATTCACAACTCTCTGCAGAAAGAACCGACCTCTGACATCTCCGATATACTTTCCTCCTAACACCTTAAGACTATGACCCCTCGTGCCAGTCAATCCTGCCTAGGGAATAGTCTCTGGCTATCGACTCTCCATGCCTCTCCTTGTCTTCACTTTGAGTGCGAGCAGCAGCTAAGGTAAGACAGTTTTTTATAAAATTGCTTACCGGTAGCGGGCAGCGGTGTTTTTTTCTTTCTTTCCAGAAAGAGCGGGAGCAGCAGGGGGAAGTGACGAAGACCAGAGGGGCAGCCGGGAAGAAAAGCAGTGAGTATAAATACTCACCCTTCGACGCCAACGGTCACTTTGAGTGCGAGCAGCAGCTAAGGTAAGACAGTTTGTTTTAAAATTACTTACCGGTAGCGGGCAGCGGTGATTTTTTCTCTTTTTACAGAAAGAGCAGGAGCAGCAGGGGGAAGTGACGAAGACCAGAGGGGCAGCCGGGTAGGTTTTTGTTCCCTTTAAAAGCGCGCAGGAGAAGAACCCGAGGCACTACAGAGGTAGTGTCTACCGCCCGCCCTCCTCCTCTAACCTAAATAATAAGACCCGTTGTGGTAAGTAGGTAAGTGCTGCATTTTGCTTGTTGTATTCTTTAGACCCAGTTTTTTTTAATAAAAGGTTACTTTCAGAGGGATGGCAGTGAAGGCAGTGCAATGTTCCTCTTGCAACATGTTAGAGGTGAGGGATGCCATGGACGTCCCTGCTGATTACACTTGCAGGAAGTGCACCCATCTCCAGCTCCTCCAAGTCCGTGTTAGGGAACTGGAGCTGGAGTTGGATGAACTTAGGATCATTCGGGAGGCAGAGGGGGTCATAGATCGGAGCTTTAGGGAAGTAGTAACTCCAAATATGGCAGAGAGATGGGTGACAGTGAGGGGGACTGGGAGGAAGCAGCCAGTGCAGGAACCCCATGCGGCCGTTCCCCTCAAAAACAGGTATACCGTTTTGGACACTTGTGGGGGGGACGACTTACCAGGGGTAAGTAACGGGGCTCAGGCCTCTGGCTCGGAGCCTGTCCCCGTTACTCAGAAGGGAAGGGTGGAGAAGAGCAGAGCAATAGTAATTGGGGACTCAACAGTTCGGGGCACAGATAGGCGGTTTTGTGGGAACGAGAGAGACTCACGTTTGGTATGTTGCCTCCCAGGTGCAAGGGTACGTGATGTCTCTGATCGTGTTTTCCGGGTCCTTAAGGGGGAGGGGGAGCAGCCCGAAGTCGTGGTCCACATTGGCACCAATGACATAGGTAGGAGGAGCACTGAGGATGTTAGGTAGGCTTTCAGGGAGCTAGGTTGGAAGCTCAAAGTTAGAACGAACAGAGTTGTTGTCTCTGGTTAGTTAACCGTGCCACGTGATAGAGAGTCGAGGAATAGGGAGAGAGAACAGTTAAATGCATGGCTACAGGAATGGTACAGGAGGGAGGGATTCCGGTATTTGGATAACTGGGGTTCTTTCTGGGGAAGGTGGGACCTCTATCAACAGGATGGTCTGCACCTGAACCTGAGGGGCACCAGTATCCTTGGTGGAGGTTTGCTAGTGCTCTTGGGGGAGGTTTAAACTAACTCTGCAGGGGCATGGGAACCCAGACTTTAGCTTTAGGGTGCAGGACCTGGATTGTAGGGAGCTTAGGAACATGGCATCAATTTCAAAGGAGGGTGCCTGTAAACAGGAAAGTGGCTTGAAGTGTGTATACGTCAATGCAAGAAGTATACGAAATAAGGTAGGTGAACTTGCAGCGTGGGTTGGTACCTGGGACTTCGATGTTGTGGCTATTACGGAGACATGGGTAGAACAGGGACAGGATTGGCTGTTGCAGGTTCCAGGGTTTAAATGTTTTAGTAGGGTCAGAAGTGGGGGTAATAGAGGGGGAGGTGTGGCATTGCTTGTCAAATATAATATTACAGCTGTGGAAAGGACGATGGATGGAGACTCGCCATCTGAGGTAGTTTTGGCTGAGGTTAGGAATAGGAAAGGTGAGCTCACCCTGTTAGGAGTTTTTTTACAGGCCTCCTAATAGTCCTAGAAACGTAGAAGAAAGGATTGCGAGGATGATTCAAGAGAAGAGTGAAAGTAATAGGGTGGTTGTTATGGGGGACTTTAACTTTCCTGATATTGATTGGGAAAGCTATAACTCAAGTTCGTTAGATGGGTCAGTGTTTGTCCAATGTGTGCAGGAGGGTTTCCTGACACAATATGTAAATAGGCCAACAAGAGGTGAGGCCATACTGGATTTGGTTCTGGGTAATGAACCAGGCCAGGTGTTAGAATTAGAGGTAGGTGAGCACTTTGGGGACAGTGACCACAATTCGGTGACTTTTACTCAAGTGATGGAGAGGGAATAAGTGTTCACTACAGGGCAAGAGTTATAGCTGGGGGCAGGGAAATTATGATGCAGTGAGGCATGACTTAGGATGTGTGGCCTGGAAAAGTAAACTTCAAGGCAAGGGCGTAATTGATATGTGGAGCTTGTACAAGGAGCAACTATTGAGTGTCCTTGATAAGTATGTACCCGTCAGACAGGGAGCAAAGGGTCGAGTGAGGGAGCGGTGGTTTAATAAGGAATTGGAACCCCTGGTTAAATGGAAGAGGGCGGCCTATGTAAAGATGACGTGTGAAGGTTCAATTGGGGCGATTGAGAGTTATAAGGTAGCCAGGAAGGACCTGAAGAGAGAGCTAAGAGCAGCAAGGAGGGGACATGAAAGGTCCTTAGTTGGTAGGATTAGGGAAAACCCAAAGGCTTTCCATAGGTATGTCAGGAATAAAAGAATGACTCGGTAGGAATAGATCCAATCAAGGATAGTCGTGGGAAGTTGCGTGTGGAGGCTGAAGAGATTGGGGAGACACTGAATGAATACTTTTCGTCAGTATTCAATCAGGAACAGGACATTGTTGTCAATGTGAATACTGAGTCACAATTAAGTAGAATGGATGGATTTGAGGTATGTTGGAAATTCTGGAAAGGGTGAAAATAGTTAAGTCCCCTGGGCCTGATGGCATTTATCCTAGGATTCTCTGGGAAGTAAGGGAGGAGATTGCAGATCCATTGGCCTTGATTTTTATGTCCTCGTTGTCTATAGGAATAGTGCCAGATGACTGGAGGATACCAAATGTGGTTACCTTGTTCAAGAAGGGGAGTAGGGATAACCCTAGTAACTATAGGCCGGTGAGTCTCACCTCTGTCGTGGGCAACATCTTAGAGAGAATTGTAAGGGATAGGATTTATGAACATCTGGATAGGAATAATGTGATCAAGGATAGTGAGCATGGTTTTGTGAAGGGCAGGTCGTGCCTCACAAACCTTATTGAATTCTTTGAGAAGGTGACTAAGGAGGTGGATGAGGGTAAAGCGGTAGATGTGGTGTATATGGATTTTAGTAAGGCGTTTGATAAGGTTCCCCATGGTAGACTACTGCAAGAAATACGGAGGTATGGCATTGAGGGTGAGTTGGAGGTTTGGATTAGGAGTTGGCTGGCTGGAAGAAATTAGAGGGTAGTAGTTGATGGCAAAGGTTCATCTTGGAGTGCCGTCACTAGCGGTGTTCCGCAAAGGATCTGTTTTGGGACCATTGCTGTTTGTCATTTTTATAAATGACCTGGAGGAGGGGTTAGAAGGTTGGGTGAGCAAGTTTGCGGATGATACGAAAGTCGGAGCAGTTGTAGACAGTGAGGAAGGATGTGGCAGGTTACAGCGGGATATAGATAAGCTGCAGAACTGGGCGGAAAGGTGGCAAATGGAGCTCAATGTAGCTAAGCGTGAGGTGATTCACTTTGGTAAGAGTAACAAAAAGATGGGGTACTGGGCTAATGGTCGGATACTTGGTAGTGTGGATGAGCAGAGGGATCTTGGTGTCCATGTACACAGATCTCTGAAAGTTATCACCCAGGTAAATAGTGCGGTGAGGAAGGCATATGGCGTACTGGCTTTTATTGGTAGAGGAATTGATTCCGGAGCTCTGAGGTCATGTTGCAGTTGTATAAGACTCTGCTGCAGCCTCATCTGGAGTATTGTGTGCAGTTTTGGTCGCCATCCAAGAGGAAGGATGTGGAGGCACTGGAACGGGTGCAGAGGAGGTTTACCAGGATGTTGTCTGGTATGGTAGAAGGTTCGTATGAGGAAAGGCTGAGGCACTTGGGGTTGTTTTCATTGGAGAAAAGAAGGTTTAGGGGTGACTTGATAGAGGTGTACAGGATGATTAGGGGTTTAGATAGGGTCGACAGTGAGAATCTTTTTCCACTATGGAGTCAGCTATTACAAGGGGGCATAGTTTTAGATTAAGGGGGGGCGGGGGGTAGGTATATGACAGATGTTAGGGGTAGGTTCTTTACTCTGCGAGTCGTGAGTTCATGGAATGCCCTGCCAGTAGCAGTGGTGGACTCTCCCTCATTATGGGCATTTAAGCGGGCATTGGATAGGCATATGGAGGATAGTGGGCTAGTGTAGGTGAGGTGGGCTTGGATCGGCGCAACATCGAGGGCCGAAGGGCCTGTACTGCGCTGTATTCCTCTATGTTTAATGTTCTATGTTCTTTCCGTCCCCCTCTCTGTCCTCCCTCTCTCTGTCCCCTACTCTCTGAGCCCCTCTCTCTGTCCCCGTCTCTGTCCCCCCTCTCTCCCTTCCCTATCTCTGTCTCCCTCTTTATCTACCACTCTCTCTGTCCCCGCCTCCCTCTCTGTCCATTCTCTTTCTCCCTCCACTCTCTCTATCCAATCGCTCGCTCTCTCTGCCCCCACTCTTTGTCCCCGTCTCTCTATTCCCCTCTCTGTGTCCCTCTCTCTCTGTCCTCCCTCCCTCTGTCCCCCCTCTCTCTGTCCTCCCTCTCTCTGTCCCTCGCTCTCTCTGTTCCCCCTCTCTGTTCCTGCCGTCTGCCCCGTTCTCTCTGTCTTCCCTCTCTCTTTTCGCCCCTCTCTTTCCCTCTCTCTGTCCCCCCTCTCTGTCACCTCTCTGGCACCCCTCGCTCTCTCTCCCTCTCTCTACCCCCTCTATCTCTGCCCCCCCCCATCCCGCTCTCTCTGTCCCCCTCTCTCTGTACCCCCTCTCTCTCCACCTCCTCTCTTTACACCCCATCTCTGCCCCCACTCTCTGTCCCCACTCTGTCGCCCCTCTCTCTGTCCCCCATCACTATGTCCCCCCTCTCTCTGCCCTCCGACCCCTCTTTCTGTCCCTCTCTGTCGCCCCCTCTATCTCGCCCCCTCTCTCGTCCCCCCCTCTATCCCCTACTCTGTCCACTCTCTCTGCCCCCTCTCTCTCTCTCTCCATCTCTCTCTGTGCCCCCACTCTCTGACCCCTTCTATCTCCCCGCGCTCTCTATAACCACTCACTATCCCCTCTCTCTGTTCCCGACTTTCTGTTCCCCTCTATTTGTTAACCTCTCTTTGCCTCCTTCTCTCTGCCCTCCTGTCTCTGTCCCCACTTCTCTGCCCCCGTCCCCCCCTCTCTGTCCCCCTCTCTTTGTACGGCCTCTCTCTGTCCCACTCTCTCTGTCCCCCCTCTCTCTGTCCCCTCACTTTCTGTCCCTCTCTCTCTCTGTCCCCTCTCGCTCTCTGTCCCCCTCTCTCTCTGTCCCCTTCTATCCCCTCTCTCGCTCTCTCTGCACCCCAATCCTCCCTCTCTGTCCTCCCCTCTCTCTGTCCTCCCCTCTCTCTGTCCTCCCCTCTCTCTGTCCTCCCCTCTCTCTGTCCTCCCACTCTCTGTCCTGCTTCTCTCTGTCCCCCGCTCTCTGTTCCCCTTTCTCTGTATCCCTCTCTCTGCCCCTGCTTTCCATCCCCCTCTCTCTGTTCCCATCTCTCTATCCCCGTCTCTCTGACCCCCCACTCTGTTCCCTCTCTCTGTCTCCCTCTCTACCTCCCCACTCTCAGACCCCCTCCCTCTCTGTCCGTTCTCTCTCTCACCCCCCCACACTCACTATCTCCTCTCTCGCTATCTCTGCCTCCACTCTCTGTCCCCGTCTCTCAGTCCCCGTCTCTCTGTCCCCCTCTCTCTGTCCCCCTCTCTCTGTCCCCCTCTCTCTATCCTCCCTCTCTCTGTCCTCCCTCACTCTGTCCTCCCTCTCTCTGCCCCCCCTCTCTCTTTCCCCCTCTCTTTCCCTCTCTCTGTTCCCCCTCTCTGTTCCCCCCTCTGACACCCCTCGCGCTGTCCCCCTCTCTCCATACACCCTCTATCTCTGTATCCCCTCTCACTGTCCCCCCTCTCGGTCCCCCTCTCTCTGTCCCCCCTCTCTCTGTCCCCATCTCTCTGTACCCCTTTCTCTGTACCTATCTCTCTGTACCCCTCTCTCTATCCTCCCTCTCTCTGACCCCCTCTCTCTGTCCCATCTGTCTGTTCCCCTTTCTCTGTACCCCTCTCTCTGCCCCCTCTTTCCACGCCCTCTCTCTGTCCGTTCTCTCTCTTCCCCCCACTCACTCAATCCCATCTTTCGCTCTTTCTGTCCCCCCATCTCTGTCCCCGTCTCTCTATTCACCCCTCTCTGTTCCCTCTCTCTCTGTCCCCCCTCTCTCTGTCCCTCACTCTCTCTGTCCCCTTCTCTCAGTCCGCGCCCTCTGCCCTCCTTCTCTCTGTCTTCCCTCTCTCTTTTTGCCCCACTCTTTTCCTCCCTCTGTTCCCCCCTCTCTGTCACCTCTCTGGCACCCCTCGTTCGGCCCCCCTCTCTCTACCCCCCCTCTCTGTCCCCCTCTCTCTGCCCACCGCCTCTGTTCCCTCTCTCTGTCTCCATCTCTATCTCCCCCTCTCTCTGTCCTCCTCCCTCTCTGTCCGTTCTCTCTCTCACCCCCCATCTCTCTGTCTCCTCTCTCGCGCTCTCTGCCCCCATTCTCTGTCCCCCTCTCTCTGTCCTCCCAATCTCTGTCCTCCCTCTCTCTGTCCTCCCTCTCTCTGTCCCCCTCTCTCTGTCCCCCCTGCCCCCTTCTCTGCCCCCCCCTCTCTATCACCCCCTCTCTCTGTCCCGCACTCTCTCTGTCCCCCTCTCTCTGTCCGCGACCTCTGTCCCCCTTTCACTCTGTCCCCCCTCTCTTTCCCCACTCTTTCCCTCTCTCTGCCCCCCCTCTCTGTCCCCCCTCTTTCACCCCTCTCGCTGTCCCCCTCTCCCTACCCCCTCTATCTCTGTATCCCCTCTCACTCTGTCCCCCCTCTCGGTCCGCCACTCTCTGCCCCGCCTCTCTCTGTCCCCTCTCTGTCTGTCCTCCCTCTCTCTGTCCCCGTCTCTCTGTACCCCTTTCTCTGTACCTATCTTTCTGTACCCGTCTCTCTGTCCCCGTCTCTCTGTCCCCCACCTCTCTGTCCTCCCTCTCTCTGACCACTCTCTCTGTCCCCGTCTCTCTGTCCCCATCTGTCTGTTCCCCTTTCTCTGTACCCCTCTCTCTGCCCCCTCTTTCCATCCCCCTCTCTCTGTGCGTTCTCTCTCTCGCCCCACTCTCTCTATCCCATTTCTCCCTCTTTTTGCCCCCACTCTCTATCCCCGTCTCTCTATTCCTCTCTCTCTGTCCCCCTCTCTCTGTCCTCCCTCTCTTTGTCCTCCCTCTCTTTGTCCTCCCTCTCTCTGTCCCCCATCTCTCTGTCCACCCTCTCTCTGTAAACCCCTCTCTCTATCCTACATCTCTCTGTCCCTCACACTCTCTGACCCCCTCTCTCTAGCCTAACCCTCTGCCCCCTTTCTCTCTGTCTTCCCTCTCTCTTTTCCTCCCTCTCTTTCACTCTCTCTGTCCCCTCTCTGGCACCCCTCGCTCTGTCCCCCTCTCTCTACCCCCTCTATCTCTGCCTCCCCTCCACTGTCCCCCTCTCTCTGCCTCCTCTCTCTCTGATGCCCTTCTGCCCACCTCTCTCTGTACCCCCTCTCTCTCCCCCTTCTCTCTTAATACGCCATCTCTGCCCCCCTCTCTGTCCCCCCTCTGTCGCCCCTCTGTCTCTGTCCCCATCACTATGTCCCCCCTCTCTCTGCCCTCCGACCCCCTCTTTCTGTCCCCCTCTCTCTGTCCCCTACTCTGTCCACTCACTCTGTCCTCTTTCTCTCTCTCTCCACCTCTCTGTCCCCCCACTCTCTGACCCCTTCTATATCCCCACGCTCTCTGCCCCCACTCTCTGTCCCCTCTCTCTGTTCCCCTCTCTTTGTTAACCTCACTTTGCCCACCTCTCTCTGCCCCCCTCTCTCTATCCTCACTTCTCTGCCCCCGTCCCCCTCTCTCTGTCCCCCTCTCTGTCTCCCCTCTCTCTGTCCCCTCTCTTTGTACCCCCCTCTCTCTGCCCCACTCTCTCTGTCCTCTCTGCCCCCCTCTGTGTCCCCCTCTCTTTGTACCCCCTGTCTCTGTCACACTCTCTCCATCTCCCCTCTCTGTCCCCCCGTTTTCTGTCCCTATCTCTCTGTCCCTTCTCGCTCTCTGTCCCCTCTCTCTCTGTCCCCCCTCTATCCCCTCGCTCGCTCTCTCTGCCCCCATCCTCCATCTCTCTGTCCCCCCTCTGTACCCCCTCACTCTGTCCTCCCCTCTCTCTGTACGCTCTCTCTCTGTCCCCCTCTCAGAACCTCCTCACTCTGTCCCCCATTCTCTGTCCCTCCTCTGCTCCGCCCTCTCTCTGTCCCCCTTTCTCTGTCCTCAAATCTCTGTCCCCACTCTCTGACCTCTTCTGTCTCCCCCCTCTCTCTGTCCCCAATCTCTTTGTCCCCCTCTCTCTGTCTCCGCTCTCTGTACCCCCTCTATGTCCCCCTCTCTCTGTCCTCCCTCTCTCTGTCCTTCCTCTCTATGTCCCCTGCTCTCTCTGTCCCCTGCTCTCTGTCCACTCTCTCTGTCCACCCTCTCTCTGTCCTCCCTCTCTCTGTCCTCTCGCTATGTCCTCCCTCTCTCTGTCCCCTGCTCTCTGTCCACTCTCCCTGTTCACCCTCTCTCTGTCACCCTCTCTGTCCCCCTCTCTCTGCACCCCCTCTCTCAGACCCGCTCTCTCTATCCTTCCTCTCTCTGTCCCCCTTCTCTTTCCCCCACTCTCTCTGTCCCCCTCTCTGTCCTGCCTCTCTCTGTCTCCCGCTCTCTGTTCCCCTTTCTCTGTATCCCTCTCTCTGCCCCCGCTTTCCGTCCCCCTCTCTCTGTTCCCATCTCTCTATCCCCGTCTCTCTGACCCCCTCTCTGTTCCCTCTCTCTGTCTCCCTCTCTACCTCCCCCCTCTCAGTCCCCCTCCCTCTCTGTCCGTTCTCTCTCTCACCCCCCCACACTCTCTATCTCCTCTCTCGCTATCTATGCCTCCACTCTCTGTCCCCCTCTCTCTGTCCCCCTCTCTCTGTCCTCCCTCTCTCTGTCCTCCCTCACTCTGTCCTCCCTCTCTCTCTCCCCCCTCTCTCTGTCCCCTTTCTCTCTGTCTTCCCTCTCTCTTTCCCCCTCTCTTTCCCTCTCTCTGTTCCCCCTCTCTGTTCCCCCCTCTGACACCCCTCGCGCTGTCCCTCTCTCTCCATACACCCTCTATCTCTGTATCCCCTCTCACTGTCCCCCCTCTCGGTCCCCCTATCTCTGTCCCCCCTCTCTCTGTCGCCTCTCTGTCTGTCCTCTCTCTGTCTGTCCCCCCTCTCTCTGTCCCCATCTCTCTGTCCCTATCTCTCTGTACCCCTTTCTCTGTACCTATCTCTCTGTACCCCTCTCTCTATCCTCCCTCTCTCTGACCCCCTCTCTCTGTCCCATCTGTCTGTTCCCCTTTCTCTGTACCCCTCTCTCTGCCCCCTCTTTCCGCGCCCTCTCTCTGTCCGTTCTCTCTCTTCCCCCACTCTCTCAATCCCATCTTTCGCTCTTTCTGTCTGTGGTGTAAAATTCCAAGCAGTGGAATGTGGTGAAACGGTTAAAAATTATGTCCCAATACATGTGTGAATCTAACCGGAATGGAGGTGTTGCTTAGTCCCGTGTGAATCTTCTTATCTGTATGTAACCAGAATGGAATGTGTTTTTTAGCCTTGCTCTGCTGTTCACATGAATGTTTATATCTGGAAAAGAGTATATCAGCTGGAAAAGTCTCCAGTTCGGTGAGTCTGCTCCGGGGTTACGTTTAACCGCCGAGCGTGGGTTGTTGGCAACCGCTCTACGAGAACTGACGGCTCCCAGTTTTTGTAACATGTAGAGTGAGTATAAGCCAGACCCGTTGTGCGACGCTGCGGGGAATAAAATGCCCATATTCTAGCAGTCTCTCCTCTTGGTCGTTTGTTCTGTGTCAGACTACTCTCCTACGAACCTGACCTTGAGAATTTTTTAAAACACTGTCCCCCCATCTCTGTCCCCGTCTCTCTATTTCCCCCCTCTCTGTTCCCTCTCTCTCTGTCCCCCCTCTCTCTGTCCCTCACTCTCTCTGTCCCCTTCTCTCAGTCTGCGCCCTCTGCCCTCCTTCTCTCTGTCTTCCCTCTCTCTTTTTGCCCCACTCTTTTCCTCCCTCTGTTCCCCCCTCTCTGTCACCTCTCTGGCACCCCTCGTTCGGTCCCCCTCTCTCTACCCCCCCTCTCTGTCCCCCTCTCTCTGCCCACCCCCTCTGTTCCCTCTCTCTGTCTCCATCTCTATCTCCCCCTCTCTCTGTCCTCCTCCCTCTCTGTCCGTTCTCTCTCTCACCCCCCATCTCTCTATCTCCTCTCTCGCGCTCTCTGCCCCCTCTCTCTGTCCTCCCACTCTCTGTCCTCCCACTCTCTGTCCTCCCACTCTCTGTCCTCCCACTCTCTGTCCTCCCTCTCTCTTTCCTCCCTCTCTCTGTCCTCCCTCTCTCTGTCCCCCTCTCTCTGTTCCCCCCTGCCCCCTTCTCTGTCCCCCCCTCTCTATCACCCCCTCTCTCTGTCCCGCACTCTCTCTGTCCCCCTCTCTCTGTCCGCGACCTCTGTCCCCCTTTCACTCTGTCCCCCCTCTCTTTCCCCACTCTTTCCCTCTCTCTGCCCCCCCTCTCTGTACCCCGTCTTTCACCCCTCGCGCTGTCCCCCTCTCCCTACCCCCTCTCTCTCTGTATCCCCTCTCACTGACCCGCCTCTCGGTCCGCCACTCTCTGCCCCGCCTCTCTCTGTCCCCTCTCTGTCTGTCCTCCCTCTCTCTGTCCCCGTCTCCCTGTACCCCTTTCTCTGTACCCCTCTTTCTGCTCCCCTTTCTCTGTACCTATCTTTCTGTACCCCTCTCTCTGTCCCCGTCTCTCTGTCCCCCACCTCTCTGTCCTCCCTCCCTCTGACCACTCTCTCTGTCCCCGTCTCTCTGTCCCCATCTGTCTGTTCCCCTTTCTCTGTACCCCTCTCTCTGCCCCCTCTTTCCATCCCCCTCTCTCTGTGCGTTCTCTCTCTCGCCCCACTCTCTCTATCCCATTTCTCCCTCTTTTTGCCCCGTCTCTCTATCCCCGTCTCTCTATTCCCCTCTCTCTGTCCCCCTCTCTCTGTCCTCCCTCTCTTTGTCCTCCCTCTCTTTGTCCTCCCTCTCTCTGTCCCCCATCTCTCTGTCCCCCCTCTCTCTGTAAACCCCTCTCTCTATCCTACATCTCTCTGTCCCTCACACTCTCTGACCCCCTCTCTCTAGCCGCACCCTCTGCCCCCCTTCTCTCTGTCTTCCCTCTCTCTTTTCCTCCCTCTCTTTCACTCTCTCTGTCCCCTCTCTGGCACCCCTCGCTCTGTCCCCCTCTCTCTACCCCCTCTATCTCTGCCCCCGCTCCACTGTCCCCCTCTCTCTGCCTCCTCTCTCTCTGATGCCCTTCTGCCCACCTCTCTCTGTACCCCCTCTCTCTCCCCCTTCTCTCTTAATACGCCATCTCTGCCCCCTCTCTGTCCCCCCTCTGTCGCCCCTCTCTCTCTGTCCCCATCACTATGTCCCCCCTCTCTCTGCCCTCCGACCCCCTCTTTCTGTCCCCCTCTCTCTGTCCCCTACTCTGTCCACTCACTCTGTCCTCTTTCTCTCTCTCTCCAGCTCTCTGTCCCCCCACTCTCTGACCCCTTCTATATCCCCACGCTCTCTGCCCCCACTCTCTGTCCCCTCTCTCTGTTCCCCTCTCTTTGTTAACCTCACTTTGCCCACCTCTCTCTGCCCCCCTCTCTCTATCCTCACTTCTCTGCCCCCGTCCCCCTCTCTCTGTCCCCCTCTCTGTCTCCCCTCTCTCTGTCCCCTCTCTTTGTACCCCCCTCTCTCTGTCCCACTCTCTCTGTCCTCTCTGCCCCCCTCTGTGTCCCCCTCTCTTTGTACCCCCTCTCTCTGTCACACTCTCTCCATCTCCCCTCTCTGTCCCCCCGTTTTATGTCCCTATCTCTCTGTCCCTTCTCGCTCTCTGTCCCCTCTCTCTCTGTCCCCCCTCTATCCCCTCGCTCGCTCTCTCTGCCCCCATCCTCCATCTCTCTGTCCCCCCTCTGTCCCCCCTCACTCTGTCCTCCCCTCTCTCTCTGTACCCTCTCTCTCTGTCCCCCTCTCTGAACCTCCTCACTCTGTCCCCCACTCTCTGTCCCTCCTCTGCTCCGCCCTCTCTCTGTCCCCAAATCTCTGTCCCCACTCTCTGACCTCTTCTATCTCCCCCTCTCCCTGTCCCCAATCTCTTTGTCCCCCTCTCTCTGTCTCCGCTCTCTGTACCCCCTCTCTGTCCCCCCTCTCTCTGTCCTCCCTCTCTCTGTCCTCCCTCTCTCTGTCCTCCCTCTCTATGTCCCCTGCTCTCTCTGTCCCCTGCTCTCTGTCCACTCTCTCTGTCCACCCTCTCTCTGTCCTCCCTCTCTCTGTCCTCCCTCTCTCTGTCCCCTGCTCTCTGTCCACTCTCCCTGTTCACCCTCTCTCTGTCACCCTCTCTGTCCCCCTCTCTCTGCACCCCCGCTCTCTGACCCCCTCTCTCTATCCTTCCTCTGTCTGTCCCCCTTCTCTTTCCCCCACTCACTCTGTCCCCCTCTCTGTCCTGCCTCTCTCTGTCCCCCGCTCTCTGACCCGCGTCGCCCGATTCTCTGTCCTGCATCTCTCTGTACCCCTCTCTCTGTCCCCCTCGCTTTGTCCCGCTTCTCTCTGTCCGCCTCTCTCTGTCCCCCCCTCTGTCGCCCCCCTCCCTGTCCCCCATCACTCTGTACCCCCTCTCTCTGCCCCCCGACCCCCTCTTTCTGTCCCGCATCGCTCTGTACTCCCCCTCCCTGTGTCCCCCTCTCTCTGCCCCTCTCCCACTGTCGCCTCCTCTCTCTGTCTCCCTGTCGCTCTGCCCCCCTCTCTGTCCCTTACTCTGTCCACACTCTCTGTCCCCTTTCTCTGTCCCCCTTCTGACACACCTCTCTGTGTCCCCCTTTCTCTACCCCCTCTATCTCAGTCCCCTCTTTCTGTCCCGCTGTCTCTGTGCCCCTCTCTCTGACACCCTTTTAATGTTCCCCCCCACCTCTCTCTCTGTACCCCCCCTCTCTCTCTCCCCCTCTCTCTGTCCCCACGGGTCTCTCCCCCTCCTCTCTGTCCGCCCCATCTCTGCCCCCTTTCTCTCTCCCCCCTGTCGCCACTCTCTGTGCCCGATCACTCTGTCCCCTTCTCACTGCCCCCCGACCCCCTCTTTCTGTCTCACGTCTATCTGTACTCCCTCTCTCACTGTCACCCTCTCTCAGTCCCCCCTCTGTCCCCAACTCTGTCCACTCTCTCTGTCCCCTCTCTCTCTCTTTATTCACCTCTCTCTGTGCCCCCGTCCCCTTTGTCCCCCTCTCTCTGTCCCCACTTTCTCTCTCTGTCCCCTCTCTCTGTCCCCTCTCTCTCTGTGTGCCCCTCTCTTTCTGTCCCCTCTCTCACTCTCTCTGCCCCCAGTCCGCCCTGTCTCTGTCCCCATCTCCGTCCCCCTCTGTCTGTACCTCCCTCTTCTCTGTCCCCCTCTCTGTGGCCCCCCTCTCTGAACCCCCTTTCTCTGTCCCCCACTCTGTCCCCCACTCTGTCCCCACACTCCGTACCCCCACTCTCTGTCCGCAACTCTCTGCCCCCCACTCTCTGACACCTTCTATCTCCCCCTTCTCTCTGTCCCTAATCTCTCTGTCCCCACTCTCTTGATCCCTCCTCTCTGTACACCCCTATCTCTGGCCCCTCTCTCTGTCCCTCCCACTGTTCCCCCCTCTGTCCCCCCACTCTCTGTCCTCCCACTTTCTGATGCCTTCTATCTCCCCGAGCTCTCTGTCCCCCTTTCTCTGTGCCCACTCTCTCTTCCCCCTCTCTCTGTTCTCCCTCTCTCTGTCCCACTCTCTCTGTCCCCCCATCCTTCCTCTCACTTCCCCCTCTCTCTGTCCCCCCCATCCTCCCTCTCTCTGTCCCCCCTCTCTACCCCCCTCTCTCCATATCACCTCTCTCTGTAACCCTCTCTCTGTCTCCCTCTCTCTGTCTCCCCTCTTTCTGTCCCCCTCTCTCTGTCCTCCCTCTCTCCGTCCCCACTTCTCTGCCCTCCCTGTCCTCCCCTCACTGGTCCTCTCGCTCTCTGTGCCCACTCTCTCTTCCCCCTCTCTCTGTTCCCCTCTCTCTGACCCCCTCTCTCTGACCCCCTCTCTCTGCCCCCTCTCTCTGCCCCCTCTCTCTGTCTCACCTCTCTCTGTCCCCCCATCCTCCCGCGGTCTGTCCCCCCTCTCTGCCCCCTCTCTCTGTCCCCCCTCTCACTGTGTGTCCCCCTGTCTGAACCCCCTCTCTCTGTCCCCCACTCTCTGTCCCCCTTTAATCTGCGCCTCTCTCTGTCCCCACTCTGCCCCCCTTTCTCTGTCCCCCACTCTGTCCCCCACTCTGTCCCCCACTCTGTCTCCCACTCTCTGTCCTCTGACACTCTGATGCCTTCTATCTCCGAGCTCTCTGTATCCCTCTCTCTGTCCCCCTCTCTCTGTCCTCCTCTCTCTGTCCCCGCTCTCTGTCCCCTCTCTCTGTCCCCCTTTCTCTGCCCCCCCCTCTCTCTGCCCCCCCTCTCTCTGTCCCCACTTCTCTGTCCCCCCTCTGTCCTCCGCTATCTGCCCCCCCTTTCTCTGTGCCCACTCTCTCTTCCCCCTCTCTCTGTTCCCCTCACTCTGACCCCCTCTCTCTGCCCCCTCTCTCTATCCCTCTCACTCTGCCCTCCCTCTCTCTGTCCCACCTCTCTCTGTACACCCCATCCTCCCATTCTCTGTCCCTCTCTCTCTGTCCTCCCTCTCTCTGTCCCACCTCTCTCTGTCCTCCCTCTCTCTGTCCCACCTCTCTCTGTCCCCCATCCTCCCTCTCTCTGTCTCCCACTTTCTGTCCCCTCGTTCTTTCCCCCCTCTCTCTGTCCCCCCTCTCGCTCTTTCCCCCCTCTCTATCCCCTACTCTGTCCATACTCTCTGTCCCTCTCTCTCTCTCCACCTCTCTCTGTACCCCCACTCTCTGATCCCTTCTATCTCCCTGCGCTCTCTGTCCCCCTCTCTCTGTCCCCTTCTCTCTGTTCCCCTCTCTTTTTTCCCTCTCTTTGTCCCCCCTCTCTCTACCCCTCCTCTCTCTGTCCCCCTCTCTCTGTCCCCACTCTCTCTGCCTCCCCGGCTGTCCAACCCTCTCTCTGTCTCCCTTCTCTCTCTGTCCCCCCTTTCTCTGTGCCCACTCTCTCTTCCCCGTCTCTCTGTTCCACTCACTCTGACCCCCTCTCTCTGTCCTCCCTCTCTCTATCCCACCTCTCTCTTGATCTCTCCTCTCTGTCCCCCCATCCTCCCATTCTCTGTCCCCCTCTCTCTGTCCTCCCTCTCTCTGTCCCACCTCTCTCTGTCCCCCCCATCCTCCCACTCTATGTATCCCTCTCTCTGTCCCCCCTCCCTCTGTCCTCCCTCTCTGTCCCCACTTCTCTCCCCCGTCCTCCCCTCTCTGCCCCCCGCTCTCTGTGCCCACCCTCTCTTCCCCTCTCTCTGTTCCCCTCACTCTGACCCCCTCTCGCTGCCATCTCTCTCTGTCCTCCCTCTCTCTGTCCCACCTCTCTCTGTCCCCCCATCATCCCATTCTCTGTCTCCCTCTCTCTGCCCCCCTTTCTCTGTCCCCCCCATCCTCCCACTCTATGTCTCCCTCTCTCTGCCCCCCCTTCCTCTGTCCTCCCTCTCTGTCCCCACTTCTCTCCCCCCCGTCCTCCCCTCTCTGCCCCCCGCTCTCTGTGCCCACCCTCTCATCCCCTCTCTCTGTTCCCCTCACTCTGACCCCCTCTCGCTGCCATCTCTCTCTGTCCTCCCTCTGTCTGTCCCACCTTTCTCTGTCCCCGCATCCTCCCATTCTCTGTCCCCCTCTCTCTGTCCCACCTCTCTCTGTCCCACCTCTCTCTGTACACCCCATCCTGCCTCTCTGTCCCCCTCTCTCTGTCCCCCTCTCTCTATTCCCCTCTCTCTGTCCTCCCACTTTCTGTCCCCCCTCTTTCTGTCCCCCCTCTCTCTGTCCCCCTCTCGCTCTTCCCCCCTCTCTCTCCCTACTCTGTCCACACTCTCTGTCCCCCTCTCTCTCTCTCCACCTCTCTCTGTCCCCCCACTCTCTGTCTCCTTCTATCTCTCTGCGCTCTCTGTCCCCCTCTCTCTGTCCCCCACTCTCTGTCCCCCACTCTCTGTCCCCCACTCTCTGTCCCCCACTCTCTGTTCCCCTCTCTCTGACTCCCCCGATGTTCAACCCTCTCTCTGTCCCCATTCTCTCCATGACCCCTCTCTCTGTCCCCACTTCTCTGTCCCCCCTCTGTCCTCCCATCTCTGGCCCCACTTTCTCTGTGCCGACTTCTCTTCCCACTCTCTCTGTTTCCCTCACTCGGAACCCCTCTCTCTTAAGTCCCTCTCTTTGTCCCACCTCTCTCTGTCCCTCACATCCTCCCCTTCTTTGTCCCCCTCTCTCTGTCCTCCCTCTCTCTGTCCCACGTCTCTCTGTACACCCCATCCTGCTTCTCTGTCCCCCTCTCTCTGTCCCCCTCTCTCAATCCCCCTCTCTCTGTCCTCCCACTTTCTGTCCCCCCTCTTTCTGTCCCCCCTCTCTCTGTCCCACCCTCGCTCTTCCCCCTCTCTCTCCCCTACTCTGTCCACACTCACTGTCCCCCCTCTCTCTGTCCTCCCACTTTCTGTCCCCCCTCTTTCTGTCCCCCCTCTCTCTGTCCCACCCTCGCTCTTCCCCCTCTCTCTCCCCTACACTGTCCACACTCACTGTCCCCCCTCTCTCTCTCCACCTCTCTCTGTCCCCCACTCTCTGTCTCCTTCTATCTCCCTGCGCTCTCGGTCCCCCTCTCTCTGTCCCCCTCTCTCTGTCCCCCTCTCTCTGTCCCCCACTCTCTGTCCCCCACTCTCTGTCCCCCACTCTCTGTCCCCCCTGTCTCTACCCCTCCTCTCTCTGTCCCGCTCTCTCTGTCCACACTCTCTCTGCCTCTCCCGCTGTCCAACCCTCTCTCTCTGTCCCCCTTCTCTCTATGTCCCCCTCTCTCTGTCCCCACTTCTCTGTCCCCTTCTGTCCTCCCCTCTCTGCCCCCCCCCTTTCTCTGTGCCCACTCTCTCTTCCCCCCTCTCTGTTCCCCTCACTCTGACCCCATCTCTCTGTCCTCCCTCTCTCTGTCCCACCTCTCTCTGTCCCCGCATCCTCCCATTCTCTGTCCCCCTCTCTCTGTCCCACCTCTCTCTGTCCCACCTCTTTCTGTACACCCCATCCTGCCTCTCTGTCCCCCTCTCTCTGTCCCCCTCTCACTATCCCCCTCTCTCTGTCCTCCCACTTTCTGTCCCCCCTCTTTCTGTCCCCCCTCTCTCTGTCCCCCTCTCGCTCATCCCCCCTCTCTCTCCCTACTCTGTCCACACTCTCTGTCCCCCCCTCTCTCCACCTTTCTCTGTCCCCCCACTCTCTGTCTCCTTCTATCTGTCCCCCTCTCTCTGTCCCCCTCTCTCTGTCCCCCACTCTCTGTCCCCCACTCTCTGTCCCCCACTCTCTGTCCCCCACTCTCTGTCCCCCACTCTCTGTCCCCCACTCTCTGTTCCCCTCTCTTTGTCCCCCCTGTCTCTACCCCTCCTCTCTCTGTCCCCCTCTCTCTGTCCCCACTCTCCCTGCCTCTCCCGCTGTTCAACCCTCTCTCTGTCCCCCTTCTCTCTATGTCCCCCTCTCTCTGTCCCCACTTCTCTGTCCCCTTCTGTCCTCCCCTCTCTGCCCCCCCCTTTCTCTGTGCCCACTCTCTCTTCCCCCCTCTCTGTTCCCCTCACTCTGACCCCATCTCTCTGTCCTCCCTCTCTCTGTCCCACCTCTCTCTGTCCCCGCATCCTCCCATTCTCTGTCCCCCTCTCTCTGTCCCACCTCTCTCTGTCCCACCTCTTTCTGTACACCCCATCCTGCCTCTCTGTCCCCCTCTCTCTGTCCCCCTCTCACTATCCCCCTCTCTCTGTCCTCCCACTTTCTGTCCCCCCTCTTTCTGTCCCCCCTCTCTCTGTCCCCCTCTCGCTCATCCCCCCTCTCTCTCCCTACTCTGTCCACACTCTCTGTCCCCCCCTCTCTCCACCTTTCTCTGTCCCCCCACTCTCTGTCTCCTTCTATCTCTCCCCTCTCTCTGTCCCCCTCTCTCTGTCCCCCACTCTCTGTCCCCCACTCTCTGTCCCCCACTCTCTGTCCCCCACTCTCTGTCCCCCACTCTCTGTTCCCCTCTCTCTGTTCCCCTCTCTTTGTCCCCCTGTCTCTACCCCTCCTCTCTCTGTCCCCCTCTCTCTGTCCCCACTCTCCCTGCCTCTCCCGCTGTTCAACCCTCTCTCTGTCCCCATTCTCTCCATGTCCCCCTCTCTCTGTCCCCACTTCTCTGTCCCCCCTCTGTCCTCCCATCTCTGGCCCCACTTTCTCTGTGCCGACTTCTCTTCCCACTCTCTCTGTTTCCCTCACTCGGAACCCCTCTCTCTTTCCTCCCTCTCTTTGTCCCACCTCTCTCTGTTCCTCCCATCCTCCCATTCTTTGTCCCCCTCTCTCTGTCCTCCCTCTCTCTGTCCCACCTCTCTCTGTACACCCCATCCTGCCTCTCTGCCCCCCTCTCTCTGCCCCCCTCTCTCTGCCCCCCTTTCTCTGTCCTCCCACTTTCTGTCCCCCCTCTTTCTGTCCCCACTCTCTCTGTCCCACCCTCGCTCTTCCCCCTCTCTCTCCCCTACTCTGTCCACACTCACTGTCCCCCCTCTCTCTCTCCACCTCTCTCTGTCCCCCAACTCTCTGTCTCCTTCTATCTCCCTGCGCTCTCTGTCCCCCTCTCTCTGTCCCCAACTCTCTGTCCCCCACTCTCTGTCCCTCACTCTCTGTTCCCCTCTCTTTGTCCCCCCTGTCTCTACCCCTCCTCTCTCTGTCCCGCTCTCTCTGTCCCCACTCCCTCTGCCTCCCCCGCTGTCCAACCCTCTCTCTGTCCCCCTTCTCTCTCTGTTCTCCCTATCTCTGTCCCCACTTTTCTGTCCCCCCTCTGTCCTCCCCTCTCTGCCCCCCCTTTCTCTGTGCCCACTCTCTCTTCCCCCTCTCTCTGTTCCCCTCACTCTGACCCCCTCTCGCTGTTCTCCCTCTCTCTGCCCCACCTCTCTCTGTCCCCCCATCCTCCCATTCTCTGTCACCCTCTCCCTGTCCTCCCTCTCTCTGTCCCACCTCTCTCTGTACACCCCATCCTGCCTCTCTGTCCCCCTCTCTCTGTCCCCCTCTCTCTATCCCCCTCTCTCTGTCCTGCCTCTCTCTGTTCCACCTCTCTCTGTGACCACATCCTCCCTCTCTCTGTCTCTCACTTTCTGTCCCCCCTCTTTCTGTCACCCTCTCTCTAACCCCCTCTCGCTCTTCCCCCCTCTCTGTCCCCTACTCTGTCCACTCTCTCTGTCCCCACCTCTAACTCTCCACCTCTCTCTGTCCCCCTACTCTCTGTCTCCTTCTATTTCCCTGCGCTCTCTGTCACCCTCTCTCTGTCCCCGACTCTCTGTCCCCGACTCTCTGTCCCCCACTCTCTGTCCCCCACTCTCTGTCCCCCACTCTCTGTCCCCCACTCTCTGTCCCCCACTCTCTGTTCCCCTCTCTCTGTTCCCCTCTTTTTGTCCCCCCTGGCTTTACCCCTCCTCTCTCTCTCTCGCCCCCTCTCTCTGTCCCACCTCTCTCTGTCCCACCCATCCTCCCATTCTCTGCCCCCCTCTCTCTGTCCACCTCTCTGACCCACGTCTCTCTGTAAACCCCATCCTGTCTCTCTGTCCCCCTCTCTCTGTCCCCCTCTCTCTATCCCCCTCTCTCTATCCCCCTCTCTCTGTCCTCTCTCTCTCTGTCCCACCTCTCTCTCTCCCCCATCCTCCCTCTCTCTGTCTCCCACTTTCTGTCCCCCCTCTTTCTGTCTCCCCTCTCTCTGTCCCGCCTCTTGCTCTTCCCCCCTCTCTGTCCCCTACTCTGTCAACACTTTCTGTCCCCACCTCTCTCTCTCCACCTCTCTCTCTCTGTCCCCCTACTCTCTGCCTCCTTCTATCTCCCTGCGCTCTCTGTCCCCCTCTCTCTGTCGCCCACTCTCTGTTCCCCTCTCTTTTTTCGCCTCTCTTTGTCCCCCCTGTCTCTACTCCTCCTCTCTCTGTCCTCCTCTCTCTGTCCCCACTCTCTCTGCCTCCCCCGCTGTCCAACCCTATCTCTGTCCCCCTTCTCTCTCTGTCCCACCTCTTTCTGTGTCCCCCATTCTCCCATTATCTGTTTCTCTCTCTCTGTCCTCCCTCTCTCTGTCTCACCTCACTCTGTACACCCCATTCTGCCTCTCTGCCCCCCTCTCTCTGTCCCCCTCTCTCTGTCCCCCTCTCTCTGTCCCCCTCTCTCTGTCCGCCACTCTCTATCCCTCTTTCTCTGTCCTCCCTCTCTCTGTCCCACCTCTCTCACTATCCCCCCATCCTCCCACTCTCTGTCTCCATCTCACTATTCCCTCCCTTTCTGTCCCCACACCGTCTGTCCTCCCTCTCACTGTCCCCACTTCTCTCCCCCTCTGTCCTCCCCTCTCTGGCCCCACGCTCTCTGTGCCCACTCTCTCTTCCCCGTCTCTCTGTTCCCATCACTCTGACCCCCTCTCTCTGTCCTCCCTCTCTCTGTCCCACCTCTCTCTGTCCCCGCATCCTCCCATTCTCTGTCCCCCTCTCTCTGTCCCACCTCTCTCTGTCCCACCTCTCTCTGTACACCCCATCCTGCCTCTCTGTCCCCCTCTCTCTGTCCCCCTCTCACTATCCCCCTCTCTCTGTCCTCCCACTTTCTGTCCCCCCTCTTTCTGTCCCCCCTCTCTCTGTCCCCCTCTCGCTCATCCCCCCTCTCTCTCCCTACTCTGTCCACACTCTCTGTCCCCCCTCTCTCTCTCTCTCCACCTTTCTCTGTCCCCCCACTCTCTGTCTCCTTCTATCTCTCTGCGCTCTCTGTCCCCCTCTCTCTGTCCCCCTCTCTCTGTCCCCCTCTCTCTGTCCCCCTCTCTCTGTCCCCCTCTCTCTGTCCCCCTCTCTCTGTCCCCCTCTCTCTGTCCCCCTCTCTCTGTCCCCCTCTCTCTGTCCCCCACTCTCTGTCCCCCACTCTCTGTCCCCCACTCTCTGTGCCCCACTCTCTGTTCCCCTCTCTCTGTTCCCCTCTCTTTGTCCCCCCTGTCTCTACCCTTCCTCTCTCTGTCCCCCTCTCTCTGTCCCCACTCTCCCTGCCTCCCCCGCTGTTCAACCCTCTCTCTGTCCCCCTTCTCTCTCTGTCCCACCTCCCTCTGCGCCCCCCATCCTCCCATTCTCTGTCCCTCTCTCTCTGTCCTCCTTCTCTCTGTCCCACCTCTCTCTCTATCCCCCATCCTCCCACTCTCTGTCTCCCTCTCACTATTCTCCCTCTTTCTGTCCCCACTCCGTCTTTCCTCCCTCTCACTCTTCCCCCCTTCTCTCCCCCCCTGTTCACCCCTCTCTGGCCCCACGCTCTCTGTGCCCACTCTCTCTTCCCCGTCTCTCTGTTCCCCTCACTCTGACCCCCTCTCTCTGACCCACCTCTCTCTGCCCCCTCTCTCTGACCCACCTCTCTCTGCCCCCTCTCTCTGTCCTCCCTCTCTCTGTCCTCCCTCTCTGTCCCCGCCATCCTCCCTCTCTCTGTCCCCCTCTCCCTGTCCCCATCTCTCTGTCCCACCTCACTCTGCACCCTCTCTATCCTCCCTCCCTCTCTGTCCCCCTCTCTCTGTCCCCCTCTCTCTGCCCCCTCTATGTCCCCTCTCTCTCTGTCAACCCTCGCTCAATCCCCCCTCTCTGTTCTCCCCTGTCTGTACCTCTCCTCTCTGTCAGCCCCCTCTCTCTGTACCCCCTCTGTCGCCCATCTCTCTGTACCCCATCTCCCTCTGTCCCCTCTCTCTGTCCCCCTCTTTGTCGCCCTCTCTCTCTGTCCTCCACTCTCTGTGTCCCTCTCTCTACCCCCTCTATCTCTGTCCCCCTCTCGCTCTGTCCCCCTGTCTCTGTCCCCTCTCTCTGCCCCATCTCTATCCCCCCTATCTCCGTCCCCCCGTACCCTCTCTCTCTGTCCCCTCTCTCTCTGTCCCCTCTCTCTCTAGTACCCTCTCTCTCTGTGCCCTCTCTCTCTGTCACCCCTGTCTCTCTATCCCCTCTCTCGTTCTCTCTGACCCCATTATCTGGCCCTCTCTGTCCCCCTCTCTCTCTGCACCCTCTCTCTGTGTCCCCCTCTTTCTGCCCTCTCTCTCTGTCCCATACTCTGCTCCGCCCATTCTCTGTACCCCCCTCTGTCCCGTCTCTCTCTGTGTCCCCTACTCTGTCCTCCCACTCTGTCCCCCCACTTTCTCTCCCCACTCTCTGACAACTTCTATTTCCCCCCCTCTCTCTGACGCCCTATCTCTGTCCCCCTCTCTCTCCTCCCTCTCTGTCCCCGCTTTCTCTGTCCCCCTCTCTGTCCCCCCTCTGTCCTCCACTCTCTGTTGCCCCTCTCTATGTCCCCCTCTCCCTGTCTCCCACCTCTCTGATCCACTCTCTGTTCCACCCCTCTGTCCACCCTCTCTGTATCTCCCACTCTGTCCACCCACTCTCTGTCCCCACATCTGCTCCGCCCCACTCCCAACCAACCCCGGCCCCCTCTCTCTGTCCCCCTCTGACACCCCTCTCTCTATCTCCCTCTCACTATCCCCTCTATCTCTTTCCACCCTCTGTCCGCCCTCTCTCTGTCACGCTCTCTCTGTCACCCTTTTTCTGTCCCCCTCTACCCCCTCTCTCTCTGTCCCCCTCTCTCTGTCCCCCTCTCTCTCTCCCCCCGCTCTCTCCCTCCTCTCTGTCCACCCCATCTCCGCCCCCTCTCTCTTTCCCACATCTCCGTCCACTTCTTTCTCTGTCCCTCCCTCTCTTTCTGTCCCCCCCTTTCTGTGTGTCCCCCTTCTGAACTCTCTCCTTCTGTCCCCCATTCACTGACCCCCTCTAATCCGCTCCACCCTCTGTCCCCCACTCTGTCCCCACACTCTCTACCCCCACTCTAGGTCCCCAACTCTCTGCCCCCCACTCTCTGACCCCTCCTCTCTGTCCCCCCTCTCTCTGTTCCCCTCTCTCTGTCCCCCTCTCTCTCTCTGTCCCTCTCTCTCTCTGTCCCCCTCTCTCTTTGTCCCCTTCTCTCTGACTCCCTCTATCTACCCCACACTCTGTCCCGTCTCTCTCTGTCCTCCTCTCTCTCTCTGTCGCCCTCTCTCTGCCTCCTCTCTCTGTTCCCCTCTCTCTGTCCCCCTCTCTCTCTGTCCCCTTCTCTCTGACTCCCTCTATCTACCCCAAACTCTGTCCCGTCTCTCTGTTCTCCTCTCTCTCTCTGTCCCCCTCTCTCTGTCCCCCTCTCTCTGCCACCACTCTCTCTGTCCCCTGTCTCTCTGTCCCCCCTCTCTCTGTCCCCCTCTCTCTCTCTGTCCCCGTCTCTCTGTCCCTCCCCTCTCCATGTCCCCCTCTCTCTGTCACCCTTTTCTGTCCCCCTCTACTCCCTCTTTCTCTGTCCCCCCTCTCTCTGTCCCCCTCTCTTTGTCTCCCCTGCTCTCTCCCCTCCTCTCTGTCCACCCCATCTCCGCCCCTCTCTCTGTCCCCCTCTCTTTGTCTCCCCGCTCTCTCCCCCTCGTCTCTGTCCACCCCATCTCCGCCCCTCTCTCTGTCCCTCCCTCTGCCCCTCCCACTGTTCCCCCTCTGTCCCCCCACTCTCTGTCCTCCCACTCTCTGTCGCCTTCTATCTCCCCGCGCTCTCTGCCCCCCTCTCTCTGTGCCCCTCTCTCTGTCCCCCCCCCCCTTCTCTGTCCCCCCTCTCTCTGTTCTCCCTCTCTCTGTCCGCAATTCTCTGACTCCCCTCTCTGTCCTCCCCTCTCTGGTCCCCCTCTCTCTGTGCCCCCTCTCTCTGTCCCTTTCTCCCTTTCCCCCTCTCTGTCCCTCCTTCTCCCTGTACCCTCCTCTATTCCCCCTCTCTCTGTACCACCTTTCTCTGTCCTCCCCCTCTCTCTCTCTCCCCCTCTCTCTGACCCCCTCTTCTTCTGTCCCCCTCTCTCTGTCCCCTCTCTCTGTCCCCCCTCTTCCTCTGTCCCCCTCTTCTCTCTGTGTTCCCTCTCTGTCCCCCTCACTCTCTGTCCTCCTCTCTCTCTGTCACCCCTCTCTCTTTCCCCTCTCTCTGTCCGCCTCTCTCTGTTCCCCTCTTTCTATCCCCCCTCTCTCTGTCCCCCGTCCGCCTCTCTCTGTCCCCCCTCCCCCTCTCTCTGTCCCCCTCTCTCTGTCCCCCTCTCTCTGTCCCCCTCTCTCTGTCCCCCTCTTTCTCTGTCCCTCCCTCTCTCTGTCCCCACTCCCTCTATCCGCCCCCTCTGTCCCCCTCTCCATTTCACCCTCTTTCTTTCCATCCTCTCTCTGTCCCCCTCTTTCTGTCCACCCATCTCTCTGTACCCTCCTCTCCCTCTATCCCCATCTCTCTGTCCACCACCCTCTCTCTGTCCCCTCTCTCTCTGTCCCCCTCTCTCTTCCCCCACTGATCCTCTCTGACCCCCTTTTCCTCTGTTGCCTCCTCTCTCTCTGCCGCTCTCTCTCTGTCCCCCTGCTCTCTGTCCCCACGCTCTCTGTCCCCACGCTCTCTGTCCCCACGCTCTCTGTCCCTCTCTCTCTGTCCCCCTCTCTCTGTCCCCCGCTCTCTGTCCCAACGCTCCTCTGTCCCCACGCTCTCGGTCCCCCACTCTCTGTCCCCCCGCACTCTGTCCCCCTACTCCCTGTCCCTCCTTCTCTCTGCCCCCCCACTCTCAGTCTGCCCCTTCTGTACCACTCTCTCTACTCCCCCTGTCCTCCCTCACTCTGTCATACCATCTCTCTTCCTCCGCCTCTCTGACACCCTCTCTCTGTCCCCCTCTCACTGTCCCCCTCTTTCCATTCCCCCTCACTCTGTCCCCCCGTCCGCCTCTCTCTCTCCCCCTCTCTCTGTCCCCCACTCAGTTCCCCTCTCTCTGTCCACACTCTCTCGATCCCAACTCACTCTATCCCCCTCTCTCTGACACCCCTCTCTGTCCCCCTCCATCTGTCCCCCTCTCTCTGCCCCCTCTCTCTCTGTCCCTCCTCTCTCTCTGATCCCCTCTCTCTGTATCCCCCCTCTCTGTATCCCCCTCTCTCTGTCCCCCTCTCTCTGTCCCCCCTCTCTCTCTGTCCCCCTCTCTCTGTCCCCCTCTCTCTGTCCCCCTCTCTCTGTCCCCCTCTCTCTGTCACCTCTCTCTCTGTTCCCCTCTCTCTGTCCCCCTCTCTCTGTCCCCCCATCTCTCTCCGTTCCCCTCTCTCTATCCCCCCTCTCTGTCCCCCCTCTCTCTTTCCCCCCTCTCTCTGTCCCCCCACTTTCTATGCCCCCTCTCTGTGTCCCCCCTTCCACTTCTCTCTGTCCCCCCTCCCCCTCTCTCTGTCCCCCTGTCCCTCTCTCTTTGTCCCTCTCTCACTCTCCACTCTCTGTCCCCCCTCTCTCTCCCCCATCACAATCCCCCCCGACCCCCTCGTTGTCCCCCTCTCTGTTTGCCCTCTCTCTTTCCCCTCTCTCTGTCCCCCTCTCTGTCCCCCTCTCTCTGTCCCCCTCTCTCCCGTCACCCCTCTGTCTGTCCCCTCCTCTCTCTCGAATCTCCTCTCCCTCTGTCCCCTCTCTCTGTCCACTGCTCTCTCTCTCTGCCCCTCACTCACTATCCCCCTCTCTCTGTCCACCCTCTCTCCCTTCCCCCTCTCTCCCCCCACTTTCTTGTCCCCCCTCTCTATCCCCTCCCTCTCTGCCAAACCTCTCTCTGTATTCCCCTCTCTCTCTAGCCCCCTCTCTCTGTATCCCCCTCTCTCTGTCCCCCCTCTTTCTCTGATCCCCTCTCTCTGTTCCCCTCTCTCTGTATCCCCCTCTCTCTGTCCCCCTCTCTCTGTCCCCCTCTCTCTCTCTGATCCTCTCTCTCTGTCCCCCCTCTCTGTATCCCCCTCTCTCTGTCCCCCTCTCTCTGTCCCCACCTCTCTCTCTGATCCCCTCTCTCTGTCCCCTCTCTCTGTATCCCCCTCTCTCTGTATCCCCCTCTCTCTGTATCCCCCTCTCTCTGTCCCCCCATCTCTGTCCCCCCTCCTCTCTGTCCTCCCCTCTCTCTGTCCCACGCTCTCTCCGTCGCCACTCTCTCTGTCTGTCCTCTCTGCCCCCCTCTCTCTTTCCTCCCCTTTCTTTCTCCCGCTCTCTCTGCCCCCTCTTTATGTCCCCCCTCTCTTTGCGCCCCCCAGCTCTCTGTGCCTCCTCTCAATGTCCCCCCTCTCTCTGTCCCCACGCTCTCTCTGTCCCCGCTCTCTGTACCCCCCGCTCTGTCACCCTCGTCTCTGTCACACTCACACTCTGTCCCTCCCTCTCCCTCTGGCCCCATTTCTCTCTCCACCCCCACTCTCTGTACCCGTCTCTCTGTCCCCCACTCTCTGCACCCCACTCTCTGCACCCCTCTCTCTGTCCCCCCTCTCTCTTCCCTCTCTCTCTCTCCCCTATCACTCAACCCTCTCTCTCCCCCACTTTCTTGTCCCCCTCTCTGTCTGTCCCGCCTGTCTCTCTGAACCCCTCTCTCTGACGCCCCCTCTCTCTCTCTCTGACCTCCCCCTCTCTTGCACCCTCTCTCTGTCCCCACTCTCTCTTCCTCCCCCCCTGTCCAACCCTCTCTCTGTCCCCCTTCTCTCCATGTCCCCCTCTCTCTGTACCCACTTCTCTGTCCCCCCTCTGTCCTCCCCTCTCTGGCCCCCCTTTCTCTGTGCCCACTCTCCCTTCCCCCTCTCTGTTCCCCTCACTCTGACCCCCTCTCTCTGTCCACCCTCTCTCTGTCCCACCTCTCTCTGTCCCCCCCATCCTCCCATTCTCTGTGCCCCTCTCTCTGTCCTTCCTCTCTCTGTCCCAACTCTCTCTGTAAACCCCATCCTGCCTCTCTGTCCCCCTCTCACTATCCCCCTGTCTCTATCCCCCTCTCTCTGTCCTCCCTCTCTCTGTCCCACCTCTCTCTGTCCACCCATCCTCCCTCTCTCTGTCGCCCACTTTCTGTCCCCCCTCTTTTTGTCCCCCTCTCTCTGTCCCCCCTCTCGCTCTTCCCCCTCTCTGTCCCCTACTCTGTCCACACTCTCTGTCCCCACCTCTCTCTCTCCACCTCTCTCTGTCCTCCTACTCTCTGTCTCCTTCTATCTCCCTGCGCTGTCTGTCCCCCTCTCTCTGTCCCCCTCTCTCTGTCCCCCTCTCTCTGTCCCCCTCTCTCTGTCCCCCTCTCTCTGTCCCCCTCTCTCTGTCCCCCACTGTCTGTCCCCCACTCTCTGTCCCCCACTCTCTGTCCCCCACTCTCTGTCCCCCACTCTCTGTCCCCCACTCTCTGTTCCCCTCTCTCTGTTCCCCTCTCTTTTTTCCGCTCTCTTTGTCCCCCCTGTCTCTAACCCTCCTCTCCCTGTCCCCACTCTCTCTGCTTCCCCCGCTGTCCAACCCTCTCTCTGTCCCCCTTCTCTCTCTGTCCCACCTCCCTCTGCGCCCCCCATCCTCCCATTCTCTGTCCCTCTCTCTCTGTCCTCCTTCTCTCTGTCCCACCTCTCTCTGTACACCCCATCCTGCCTCTCTGTCCCCCTCTCTGTCCCCCTGTCTCTATCCCCCTTTCTCTGTCCTCCCTCTCTCTGTCCCACCTCTCTCTCTATCCCCCATCCTCCCACTCTCTGTCTCCCTCTCACTATTCCCCCTCTTTCTGTCCCCACTCCGTCTGTCCTCCCTCTCACTCTTCCCCCCCCCCCTTCTCTCCCCCCCTGTCCACCCCTCTCTGGCCCCACGCTCTCTGTGCCCACTCTCTCTTCCCCGTCTCTCTGTTCCCCTCACTCTGACCCCCTCTCTCTGACCCACCTCTCTCTGCCCCCTCTCTCTGACCCACCTCTCTCTGCCCCCTCTCTCTGTCCTCCCTCTCTCTGTCCTCCCTCTCTGTCCCCGCCATCCTCCCTCTCTCTGTCCCCCTCTCCCTGTCCTCCCTCTCTCTGTCCCACCTCTCTCTGTGCCCCCATCCGCTCTCTCTCTCTGTCCCCCTCTCTCTGTCCTCCTCTCTCTGCCCTCCCTCTCTCTGCCCTCCCTCTCTCTGCCCTCCGTCTCTCTGTCCTCCCTCTCTCTGCCCCCCTCTTTCTGTACCGCCTCCCTCAGTACCCCTCTCTCTGTCTCCCTCTCTCTCTCTCTGTCCCCCTCTCTCTGTCCCCATCTCTCTGTCCCACCTCACTCTGCACCCTCTCTATCCTCCCTCCCTCTCTGTCCCCCTCTCTCTGTCCCCCTCTCTCTGTCCCCCTCTCTCTGTCCCCCTCTCTCTGTCCCCCTCTCTCTGCCCCCTCTATGTCCCCTCTCTCTCTGTCAACCCTCGCTCAATCCCCCCTCTCTGTTCTCCCCTGTCTGTACCTCTCCTCTCTGTCAGCCCCCTCTCTCTGTACCCCCTCTGTCGCCCATCTCTCTGTACCCCATCTCCCTCTGTCCCCTCTCTCTGTCCCCCTCTTTGTCGCCCTCTCTCTCTGTCCTCCACTCTCTGTGTCCCTCTCTCTACCCCCTCTATCTCTGTCCCCCTCTCGCTCTGTCCCCCTGTCTCTGTCCCCTCTCTCTGCCCCATCTCTATCCCCCTATCTCCGTCCCCCCGTACCCTCTCTCTCTGTCCCCTCTCTCTCTGTCCCCTCTCTCTCTAGTACCCTCTCTCTCTGTGCCCTCTCTCTCTGTCACCCCTGTCTCTCTATCCCCTCTCTCGTTCTCTCTGACCCCATTATCTGGCCCTCTCTGTCCCCCTCTCTCTCTGCACCCTCTCTCTGTGTCCCCCTCTTTCTGCCCTCTCTCTCTGTCCCATACTCTGCTCCGCCCATTCTCTGTACCCCCCTCTGTCCCGTCTCTCTCTGTGTCCCCTACTCTGTCCTCCCACTCTGTCCCCCCACTTTCTCTCCCCACTCTCTGACAACTTCTATTTCCCCCCTCTCTCTGACGCCCTATCTCTGTCCCCCTCTCTCTCCTCCCTCTCTGTCCCCGCTTTCTCTGTCCCCCTCTCTGTCCCCCCTCTGTCCTCCACTCTCTGTTTCCCCTCTCTATGTCCCCCTCTCCCTGTCTCCCACCTCTCTGATCCACTCTCTGTTCCACCCCTCTGTCCACCCTCTCTGTATCTCCCACTCTGTCCACCCACTCTCTGTCCCCACCTCTGCTCCGCCCCACTCCCAACCAACCCCGGCCCCCTCTCTCTGTCCCCCTCTGACACTCCTCTCTCTATCTTCCTCTCTCTATCCCCTCTATCTCTTTCCACCCTCTGTCCGCCCTCTCTCTGTCACGCTCTCTCTGTCACCCTTTTTCTGTCCTCCTCTACCCCCTCTCTCTGTCCCCCTCTCTCTGTCCCCCTTTCTCTCTCCTCCCGCTCTCTCCCTCCTCTCTGTCCACCCCATCTCCGCCCCCTCTCTCTTTCCCACATCTCCGTCCACCTCTTTCTCTGTCCCTCCCTCTCTTTCTGTCCCCCCCTTTCTGTGTGTCCCCCTTCTGAACTCTCTCCTTCTGTCCCCCATTCTCTGACCCCCTCTAATCCGCTCCACCCTCTGTCCCCCACTCTGTCCCCACACTCTGTACCCCCACTCTAGGTCCCCAACTCTCTGCCCCCCACTCTCTGACCCCTTCTCTCTGCCCCCCCCTCTCTCTGTTCCCCTCTCTCTGTGCCCCCTCTCTATCCTCCCTCTCTCTGTCCCCCTCTCTCTCTCTGTCCCTCTCTCTCTCTGTCCCCCTCTCTCTTTGTCCCCTTCTCTCTGACTCCCTCTATCTACCCCACACTCTGTCCCGTCTCTCTCTGTCCTCCTCTCTCTCTCTGTCGCCCTCTCTCTGCCTCCTCTCTCTGTCCCCCTCTCTCTGTCCCCCTCTCTCTCTGTCCCCTTCTCTCTGACTCCCTCTATCTACCCCACACTCTGTCCCGTCTCTCTCTGTCCTCATCTCTCTCTCTGTCCCCCTCTCTCTGCCTCCACTCTCTCTGTCCCCTGTCTCTCTGTACGCCTCTCTCTCTGTCCCCCTCTCTCTGTCCCCCTCTCTCTGCCCCCACTCTCTCTGTCCCCTGTCTCTCTATCACCCCCTCTCTCTGTCGCCCTCTCTCTGCCTCCTCTCTCTGTCCCCCTCGCTTTGTCTCCCCTGCTCTCTCCCCCTCCTCTCTGTCCACCCCATCTCCACCCCTCTCTCTGTCCCTCCCTCTGCCCCTCCCACTGTTCCCCCTCTGTCCCCCCACTCTCTGTCCTCCCACTCTCTGTCGCCTTCTATCTCCCCGCGCTCTCTGCCCCCCTCTCTCTGTGCCCCTCTCTCTGTCCCCTCTCTCTTCCCCTCCTCTTCTCTGTCCCCCCTCTCTCTGTTCTCCCTCTCTCTGTCCGCAATTCTCTGACCCCCCTCTCTGTCTTCCTCTCTCTGGTCCCCCTCTCTCTGTGCCCCCTCTCTCTGTCCCTTTCTCCCTTTCCCCCTCTCTGTCCCTCCTTCTCCCTGTAACCTCCTCTATTCCCCCTCTCTCTGTACCACCTTTCTCTGTCCTCCCCCTCTCTCTCTCTCCCCCTCTCTCTGACCCCCTCTTCTTCTGTCCCCCTCTCTCTGTCCCCTCTCTCTGTCCCCACTCTTCCTCTGTCCCCCTCTTCTCTCTGTGTTCCCTCTCTGTCCCCCTTTCTCTCTGTCCCCCTCTCTCTCTGTCACCCCTCTCTCTTTCCCCTCTCTCTCTGTCCGCCTCTCTCTGTCCCCCTCTTTCTATCCCCCCTCTCTCTGTCCCCCGTCCGCCTCTCTCTGTCCCCCCTTCCCCTCTCTCTGTCCCTCCCCTGTCCCCCTCTCTCTGTCCCCCTCTCTCTGTCCCCCTCTCTCTGTCCCCCTCTTTCTCTGTCCCTCCCTCTCTCTGTCCCCACTCCCTCTATCCGCCCCCTCTGTCCCCCTCTCCATTTCACCCTCTTTCTTTCCATCCTCTCTCTGTCCCCCTCTTTCTGTCCACCCATCTCTCTGTACCCTCCTCTCCCTCTGTCCCCATCTCTCTGTCCACCACCCTCTCTCTGTCCCCTCTCTCTCTGTCCCCCTCTCTCTTCCCCCACTGATCCTCTCTGACCCCCTTTTCCTCTGTTGCCTCCTCTCTCTCTGCCGCTCTCCCTCTGTCCCCTTGCTCTCTGTCCCCCTGCTCTCTGTCCCCACGCTCTCTGTCCCCACGCTCTCTGTCCCCACGCTCTCTGTCCCCACGCTCTCTGTCCCCCTCTCTCTGTCCCCCGCTCTCTGTCCCAACGCTCCTCTGTCCCCACGCTCTCGGTCCCCCACTCTCTGTCCCCCCGCACTCTGTCCCCCTGCTCCCTGTCCCTCCTTCTCTCTGCCCCCACACTCTCAATCTGCCCCTTCTGTACCACTCTCTCTACTCCCCCTGTCCTCCCTCACTCTGTCATACCATCTCTCTTCCTCCGCCTCTCTGACACCCCCTCTCTGACCCCTCTCACTGTCCCCCCTCTCACTATCCCCTCTCTCACTGTCCCCCTCTCTCTGCCCCCACTCTCTGCCCACCCTCTCTCTGTATCCACTTCTCTCTGTATCCCCCTCTCTCTGTCCCCCTCTCTCTATCCCCCTCTCTCTATCCCCCTCTCTCCATTCCCCTCTGTCTGTCCCACCTCTCTCTGTCCCCCTCTTTCTATCCCCCCCCTCTCTGTCCCCCCGTCCGCCTCTCTCTCCCCCTCTCTCTGTCCCCACTCTCTCTGTCCCCTGTCTCTCTGTCCCGTCTCTCTCTTTCCTCCTCTCTCTCTCTGTCGCCCTCTCTCCTCCACTTCTCTCTGTCCCCCTCTCTCTGTCCCCCTCTCTCTGCCCCCACTCTCTCTGTCCCTTGTCTCTCTGTCCCCCTCTCTCTGTCCCCCTCTCTCTGCCCCTCTCTCTCTGTCCCCCTCTCTCTCTGTCCCCCTCTCTCTCTCTGTCCCCCTCTCACTCTGTTGCCCTCTCTCTGCCTCCTCTCTCTGTCCCCGTCTCTCTGACCCCCTCTCTCTGCCACCACTCTCTCTGACCCCTGTCTCTCTGTCCCCCTCTCTCTCTGTCCCCCTCTCTCCCTGCCACCCCTCCCTCTTCCCCCTCTGATCCTTTCTGACCCCCTTTTCCTCTGTTCCCTCCTCTCTCTCTGCCGCTCTCTCTCTGTCCCCCGCTCTCTGTCCCTACGCTCTCTGTCCATACGCTCTCTGTCCCCACGCTCTCGGTCCCCCACTCTCTGTCCCCCCACACTCTGTCCCCCTGCTCCCTGTCCCTCCTTCTCTCTGCCCCCACTCTCAGTCTGCCCCCTCTGTACCACTCTCTCTGCTCCCCCTGTCCCCCCTCACTCTGTCATACCATCTCTCTTTCTCCCCTATCTGACACCCCCTCTCTGTCCCCCTCTCACTGTCCCCCCTCTCACTGTCCCCCCCTCACAGAGAGTCTGCCCCCACTCTCTGCCCACCCTCGCTCTGTATCCCCCTCTCTCTCTGTATCCCCCTCTCTCTATCCCCCCCTCTCTCCGTTCCCCTCTCTCTGTCCCCTCTCTCTATCCCCCCTCACTCTCCATTCCCCTCTGTCTGTCCCCCTCTCTCTGTCCCCCTCTTTCCATTCCCCCTCACTCTGTCCCCCCGTCCGCCTCTCTCTCTCCCCCTCTCTCTGTCCCCCACTCCGTTCCCCTCTCTCTGTCCCCTCTCTCTCGATCCCAACTCTCTCTATCCCCCCTCTCTCTGACACCCCTCTCTGTCCCCCTCCATCTGTCCCCCTCCATCTGTCCCCCTCTCTCTGCCCCCTCTCTCTCTGCCCCTCCTCTCTCTCTGATCCCCTCTCTCTGTATCCCCCTCTCTCTGTATCCCCCTCTCTCTGTCCCCCTCTCTCTGTCCCCCTCTCTCTGTCCCCCCTCTCTCTGTCCCCCCTCTCTCTGTCCCCCCTCTCTCTGTCCCCCTCTCTCTGTCACCTCTCTCTCTGTCCCCCTCTCTCTGTCCCCCTCTCTCTGTCCCCCCTCTCTCTCCGTTCCCCTCTCTCTATCCCCCCTCTCTATCCCCCTTCTCTCTGTCCCCCCTCTCTCTTTCCCCCCTCTCTCTGTCCCCTCATCTTCTATGCCCCCTCTCTGTGTCCCCCCTTCCACCTCTCTCTGTCCCCCCTCCCCCTCTCTCTGTCCCCCTGTCCCTCTCTCTCTGTCCCTCTCTCACTCTCCACTCTCTGTCCCCCCTCTCTGTCCCCCATCACAATCCCCCCCGACCCCCTCGTTGTCCCCCTCTCTGTTTGCCCTCGCTCTTTCCCCTCTCTCTGTCCCCCTCTCTGTCCCCCTCTCTCTGTCCCCCTCTCTCCCGTCATCCCTCTGTCTGTCCCCTCCTCTCTCTCGAACCTCCTCTCCCTCTGTCCCCTCTCTCTGTCCACTGCTCTCTCTCTCTGCCACTCACTCACTATCCCCCTCTCTCTGTCCACCCTCTCTCCCTTCCCCCTCTCTTTACCCCCCTCTCTCCCCATCTCTCCCCTACCTCTCTCCCCCCACTTTCTTGTCCCCCCTCTCTATCCCCTCCCTCTCTGCCCAACCTCTCTCTGTATTCCCCTCTCTCTGTATCCCCCTCTCTCTGTATCCCCCTCTCTCTGTCCCCCCTCTTTCTCTGATCCCCTCTCTCTGTCCCCCTCTCTCTGTATCCCCCTCTCTCTCTGTCCCCCTCTCTCTGTCCCCCCTCTCTCTCTGATCCTCTCTCTCTGTCCCCCCTCTCTGTATCCCCCTCTCTCTGTCCCCCTCTCTCTGTCCCCCCTCTCTCTCTGATCCCCTCTCTCTGATCCCCTCTCTCTGATCCCCTCTCTCTGTCCCCCCTCTCTGTATCACCCTCTCTCTGTCCCCTCTCTCTGTCCCCCTCTCTCTGTATCCCCCTCTCTCTGACCCCTCTCTCTGTATCCCCCTCTCTCTATCCCCCCATCTCTGTCCCCCCTCCTCTCTGTCCTCCCCTCTCTCTGTCCCACGCTCTCCCCGTCGCCACTCTCTCTGTCTGTCCTCTCTGCCCCCTCTCTCTTTCCTCCCCTTTCTTTTCCCCGCTCTCTCTGCCCCCTCTTTATGTCCCCCCTCTCTTTGCGCCCCCCAGCTCTCTGTGCCTCCTCTCAATGTCCCCCCTCTCTCTGTCCCCACGCTCTCTCTGTCCCCCCTCTCTGTACCCCCCGCTCTGTCACCCTCGTCTCTGTCACACTCACACTCTGTCCCTCCCTCTCCCTCTGACCCCATCTCTCTCTCTCCACCCACTCTCTCTGTACCCGTCTCTCTGTCCCCCACTCTCTGCACCCCACTCTCTGCACCCCTCTCTCTGTCCCCCCTCTCTCTTCCCTCTCTCTCTCTCCCCTATCACTCAACCCTCTCTCTCCCCCACTTTCTTGTCCCCCTCTCTGTCTGTCCCGCCTGTCTCTCTGAACACCTCTCTCTGACGCCCCCTCTCTCTCTCTCTGACCTCCCCCTCTCTTTCCCCCTTCTCTGTCCCCCCTCTCTCTGTCCCCCTCTTTCTCTGTCCCTCCCTCTCGCGGTCCCCACTCTCTCTGTCTGCCCCCTCTGTCCCCCTCTCTATTTCAGCCCTCTTTCTTTCCACGCGCTCTCTATCCGCCCCACCCTCTCACTTTCTCCCCATCTCTGTCCCTACTATCTCTCTGTCCCCCCTCTCTCTGTCACCCCTCTCTCTTCCACCTCTGCCCCCTCTCTCTGACCCCCTCTCCCTTTGCTCCCTCCTCTCTCTGTCCCCACTCTCTCTGTCCCCCCTCTCTCTCTGTCCCCCCCTCTGTCCCCACTCTCTCTGTCCCCCCCCTCTCTGTCCCCCCTCTCTCTCTGTCCCCCTCTCTCTCTGTCCCCCTCTCTCTCTGTCCCCCCCCTCTCTCTGCCCTCTCTCTCTGTCCCCCTCTCTCTGTACTCCTCTCTCTGCCCCCTCTGCCGCCCCTCTCTCTGTGACCCCCACTCTGTCTGCCACCCCCCCCCCCCCTGATCTCTCCCGCTCTCTGTCCCCCTCTCTCGGTCCCCCTCTCTCTCTGCCCCTCCTTCTCTCAGTCCCCACGCTCTCAGTCCGCCCCCTCTGTCCCCCTCTCTCTTTGCCCCTCTCTCTGTCCACCCCTCTCCTTCCTCCTGTCCCCCCTCTACTGCACCCCGTCTCTCTGTACCACCTCTCTCTCTGTCCCCGTCTTTCTGTACTACCACTCTCTGCCCACTCTGTTCCTCCTCTCTCTCTGTCCGCCCGCACTCAGTCTGCCACTTCTGTCCCCCTCGCTCTTCCCTCCTCTCTCTTTCCCCCTCTCTCTGCCCCCTCTCTATCTGACTCCCTCTCTCTGTCCCCCTATTTCCCCCTCTCTACTGCGCCCCTGTCTCTCTGTCCCCCTTCTCCCTGTTCGCACCCTCTCTGTCCCCCTTCTGCCTGTCCCCACTCTCTCTGTAACCACTCTCTCTGTACCCCTCTCTCTCTGTCCCCCTCGCTCTGTCCCCTCTCTCTGTACCCTCTCTCTCTCTGTCCCCCTCTCTCTATGTCCCCATCTCCATCCCTCCCCTCTCTGTCCACCCTCTCTCTGACCCCCCTCTCTCTGTCCCGGTCTCTGTACCCCCTCTCTGTTCCGCCTTCTCGGTCCCAGCCCTCTCTCTGTTCTCTCTCTCTCTGTCCCTCTCTCTCTGTCCCCTTCCTCTGTCCCCCCTCTCTCTGTCACCCTCTCTCTCTGTACATCCTCTCTCTGCCCTCCTCTCTGTCCCCCCTCTTTCTGTCCCCCTCTCTCTCTGTCCCCCTCTCTCTCTGTCACCAGCCCTCTCTCTATACCCCCTCTCTCTCCCCCCTCTCTCTGTCCCCCTCTCTCTCTTTCCCCCCTCTCTGTCCCCCTCTCTCTCAAACCCGCCTCTCTCTATCCCCCTCTTTCTCTGTCCCCCCTCTCCCTATCCCCCTCTCTGTCCCGCCTTCTCGGTCCCAGCCCTCTCTCTGTACCCGCTCTCTCTGTCCCCTCACTCTCTCTGCCTCCTCTCTCTCTCTACCCCCCTCTCTATCTCTCTCTCTCTGACTCCTTCTCCCTATCCTCCCTCTCAGTCCTTCCCCTCTGTCCCCCTCTCTCTATCCCCCTCTCTCTTTCCCCCTCTCTGTCACCCCCCTCCCACTCTGTCCCGTCTTCTTGGTCCCAGCCCCCTCTCTGTACCCCATCTCTGTGTCTCCCTCTCTCTCTGTATCCCTCTCTCTCTCTCGACCCCTCTCTCTCAGTGCCCCTCTTTCTCTGTCCCCCTCTATCCGTCCCTCTCTCTCTGTCCCTCCCGGTCTCTGTCCCCCTCTCTCTGTCCCCTTTTCTCTCAGTGCCCCTCTCCCTCTGTCCCCCTCTCTCTGTCCCCCTCTCTCTCTGTCCCCACTTCTCTCTTTCCCCCCGCTCTCAGACCACCCCCTCTGTCCTCGTATCTCTTTACCCCTCTCTGTGACCCCCTCACTGTAACCCCCCTGTCCCGCCTTCTCGATCCCAGCTCTCCCTCTGTCCCCCTCTCTCTGTCCCCTCACTCTCTCTGTCCCTCTCTCTCAGTGCCCCTTTCTCTCGGTACCCACTTCTCTCTGTCCCCACTTCTCTCTGTCCCCCCGCTCTCAGTCCGCCCCCTCTGTCGCCGTCTCTCTTTACCCCTCTCTCTGACCCCCCTCCCTCTCCCCCCAACTTTCGGTCCAAGCCCTCTCTCTGTACCCCCTCTCTGTGTCCCCCCTCTCTCTCTGTCCCCCTCTCTCGTTCACCCTCTCTCTGCCCCTCTCTCTCTGATTCCCCTCTCTCTGTTCCCTCTCTCTCTGAACCCCACTCTCTCTGTCCCCCTCTCTCTCTGTCCCCCTCTCTCTGTTCCCCCCTCTCTCTGTTCCCCCCTCTCTCTGAGCCCCCCTCTCTGTCCCCCACTCTCTGTCCCGCCTTCTCGGTCCCAGCCCTCTCTATGTACCCCCTCTCTCTGTCTCCCTCTCTCCCTATACCCCCTCTCTGTCCCCGTCTCTGTCCCGCCTTCTCGGCCCCAGCCCTCTCTCTGTCCACTCAGTCTCTCTGTCCCTCTCTCTCAGTGCCCCTCTCTCTCTGCCCCCCCCCCCCCCCCCCCCATATCTCCCGCTCTCTGTCCCCCTCTCTCGGTCCCCCTCTCTCTCTGTCCCCCCTTCTCTCTGCCCACCCCCCCCCCCGCTCTAAGTCCGCCCCCTCTGTCCCCGTCTCTCTTTACCCCTCTCTCTGAACCCCCTCTCTGTCCCACCACCCCCCGTTCCCCCTTCTCGGTCACAGACCTCTTCTCTACCTCCTCTCTCTGTGCCCTCACTCTCTCTGTCCCCCCTCTCTGTCCCCCCTCTCTGTCACCCCTCTCTCTATACCCCTCTCTACCTCCACTCTCTATCCCCTCTCTCTATCCCCCTTCTCCCTATCCCCCCTCTCTGTCTCGTCTTGTCGGTCCCAGCCCTCTCTCTGGACCTATCTCTCTGTCCCCCTCTCTCACTGTTCCCACACTCTCTGTCCCCTCTCTCTGTACCCACTCTCTCTGACTCCACTCTCTGAATCTCCCTCTCTGTCCCCCATTCTCGGTCCCAGCCCTCTGTATATACCCCCTCTCTCTGTCACCTCACACTCTCTGTTCCCCCTCTCTCTATCCCTCTCTCTCTGTTCCCCCTCTCTGTCACTGCTCTCTCTGTCCTACTCTCTTCTGTCCACTCTCTGTCCCCCTCTCTCTGTCCCCCTCTCTCTGTCCCCCTCTCTCTGTCCCCTCTCTCTCTCTGTCCCCCCCTCTCTCTGTGTCCCTCTCTCTGTCCCCCTCTCTCTGTCCCCCTCTCTCTCTGTCCCCCCTCTCTGTCCCCCTCTCTCTCTGTCCCCTCTCTCTGTCCCCTCTCTCTATCCGCCTCTCTCTCTGTCCCCTTCTCTCTGCCCCCCCTCTCTGTCCCCTCTCTCTCTCTGTCCCCCTTTCTGTCCCCCTCTCTCTCTGTCCCCTCTCTCTCTGTCCCCTCTCTCTCTGTCCCCCTCTCTCTCTGTCCCCCTCTCTCTGTCCCCCTCTCTCTCTCTGTCCCCTCTCTCTCTGTCCCCCCTCTGTCCCCCTCTCTCTCTGTCCCCCCTCTCTGTCCCCCTCTCTCTGTCCCCCTCTCTCTCTCTGTCCCCTCTCTCTCTGTCCCCCCTCTGTCCCCCTCTCTCTCTGTCCCCCCTCTCTGTCCCCCTCTCTCTGTCCCCCTCTCTCTCTCTGTCCTCTCTCTCTCTGTCCCCCCTCTGTCCTCCTCTCTCTCTGTCCCCCTCTCTCTGAGCCCTCTCTCGTTATGTCTCCCTCACTTTCTCCCTCATCTTGTCTCTCTCCCTCTCTCTCTCTCTCTCCCTGCTCCTTCTCTCTCTCTCCACCTTCTTTCACTCTCGATCCACCTACCTCGCTCTCTCTTACTCCTCACCTCCCTCTGTTTCTCTCTGACTAAATATCTCTCCCTCTTGCCCCTCCCTCCCTCTCTGACGCAGTCTGTCTCCCTGACGCGTCCCTCTCCCTCTGATCCAGAGACTGGGGAGGGGGGTTGTGTTTGGTGCTGTGGCTGCATGTGGTTGGAGGGGTGGTTGTGAGATGACAGAGAGATGTGGGAGATGGGAGGAGGGGGAAAACGGTGCAGAGACGGAATTGCGGGAGGGAGACAGAGACGGCAGGAGAGAGAGAGAGAGAGCAGGGGAGGGGGGAGAGGAAAGAGTGGAGGCAGGTGGAGAGAGTGGGGGAGAGGAAATGGGGAGGCCACGTTGGAGTGTGGGGGGGTGCAGAGGGAGTTAAACCCAGCTCCTGAGCTCAGGGCGCGGTGCCCTCCCCTTCCCTGAGGACCAGGACTTGGGGCTGAGTCTGTCTCTCTCCAGCTCAGCTTCTCCAACATAAAGACACACAACAACATCAGTCACTCTGCTGCTCAGCACGCTTTAATCAACATTTTTATTGTTTACAAATGGAAGTGATGGATACAGTCAGTGGGATGGTGCCTTTTCTCACTGGCCCCTGAGTTGTGAGAAACATTGAAATGTTTCCCTGTAACCCCCCTGTGGGATAAGGATGGACAAACCAGCGCTACCCTCAGTCTGTTACCATAGCGACAGGCTGCTCCATCGCTGAAACACTGAACTGAAATGAGAAAATCCCGGATGGATTGATTAATGAGGGAATTTGATTGATGGATGGATTTGGGTGAAGGGATATTTCAGCACATTCTTCAGCTGCTGCCTGAACTTAGTCTGGGTCACGGTATAAATCGCGGTGTTGGTGCAGCAACTGAGGAGCTGCAGCATGAAGCCCAATTCCCGCACAAAGGGATCAAGGGACACAGACCGATACCCAATAAACCACATCCGTCTCCATACAGAATACAGCGTTAACGTTGGCCATAACAGGATGAAATTGGCCGAGATGACAAACAGTAAAATGATGGATTTTTTTCGGTTTCTCATTTCTGTGTCAGACTGAGCGTCCCCATTGGTGTGAGCGCGGAGTCTCCTGCGTGCTCTGCTGGTCACTAAAATGTGTCTGACGGTGAGAACATTGAACAGCAGAATCAGGAGAAATGGGACACCCGGGGTTAGAATGTGGTGGAGGAACTCGATTGTACCCCAGACCCTGGAGAATAGAATAGCGAGTGTTACATCACAAAACCAGGGGCGGTTCCACAGCCGATACCGAGCCTTGAGCATAAAATACCAGGAAATGTTCTTTAAACAGCTCAGCACAGTCACTGCTCCCAGAACCACAGCCGCCGTTTTCTCACTGCAATATTTACTTTTCAGCTTCTGGCAACAAATGGCCACAAACCGATCAAAGGTGAAACTGACGGTGAACCAGACAGAGCAGTCAGTGGCTGCATAAAGCAGGACGGCGTGGATATTACACACGGGGACGGAGTCCCTCAGGAAATAAAACTGTTCCCGATAAACAATGGGAATGTGTCTCAGGATCAGGTCGAGGATAATGACCAGGAGATCCGTCGCTGCCATGGCCCCCAGGTAACGTCTGACACATGGAGACAATCCACAATCTTTATAAAACAGGACATAGATGGTCACGACGTTAACTATGAGGAAGGAAAACAAACCCATTATCAATCAGCCTGGAGGCAAAGGGACCCGTTTGATCAGGTACCCAGTGAGGTTTTCAAATGTGTTCCTGTATTCAGGGATTTATTAAAATAATTGGAGGTGGAATAACAAATGGGAAGGTCGGAGTTACTGACAAAAATGTGACAGAAACGACAAGAAACCCTCCCTCCCCAAACACACAGAGACACGTCCATAAGGACAGATGGTTTCTGGAACATTCCCACACACTCGATCACTCGAGAGCAGACATAGGTCACTTCTTCCCAGTTTCAAATACGCAGGGTGGAAACGTTGCTGTCCTGAAGGATTCTCTCCCAGTTTCCTGAAGACAAACGGAGTTTGGAAATTCCTGTATTTTGGTCTAAATTGTGGTCGACCCTGTGTCGGGAAGAAATGTAAACGCAGGGAAAACGTATTCACACCTTTAACTGCTTGAGGGAACTTCGGAACAGTGTCTCCTTCTCCCTGGAACGGGATCTCTTCCCTCGGGATCTTATCGTTTGTTCAATTCACTGACGTCCGGCCGTTCACAAACAATGTCAGGGACAGAACGTTACGGGGAATGTCAGTTACAGAATGTCAGGGACAGAACGTTCCGGGGAATGTCAGTTATAGAATGTCGGAGACAGAACGTTTCGGGGAATGACAGTTATAGAATGTCAGGGACAGAACGTTCCGGGGAATGTCAGTTATAGAATGTTGAGTACAGAACGTTTTTTTTTTTTTTTTTAGATTACTTACAGTGTGGAAACAGGCCCTTCGGCCCAACAAGTCCACACCGACCCGCCGAAGCGCACCCACCCAGACCCATTCCCCTACATTTACCCCTGCACCTAACACTACAGGCAATTTAGCGTGGCCAATTCACCTAACCTGCACATTTTTGGAGTGTGGGAGGAAACCGGAGCACCCGGAGGAAACCCACGCAGACACGGGGAGAATGTGCAAACTCCACACAGTCGGTCGCCTGAGGCGGGAATTGAACCCGGGTCTCTGGCGCTGTGAGGCAGCAGTGCTAACCACTGTGCCACCGTGCCGCCCACTAACGTTCTGGGGAACCCCTTGAGCTGTCCATTACCTTTCCCCCCTACCCACCCCACCAACATGATATACTGTGCCGGGGAACACTGTTACATTAAAGGGGTGAGAGACGGAGGGTCCAATCACAGGAATGGGAACTAAAGGCATTGCCAGTTCAGCTGAAAGGGTGAGATTTGCCACATTCTCAATCCACCTCACAGAATCAGCCCAGACACCATAAACCCAGAGGAGATATCTGTTAACCGTGGAACACTGTACAGACCAGGCAGTGTATTGCTCCGTACAGCCCAGCAATCTCTCCAGAGTGGAACACTGCACAGATCATGTCAGGGCACTTCTTAAAACGCAGACTAGACATCTGTGCACTATGGAAAGCTGAGATAGATGCTGGAATCCAAAGTAGAGAGGCAGGAAGCTGGGAGAACACAGCAAGCCAGGCAGCATCAGGAGGTGGAGAAGACGACGATACGGGTGTAACCCTTCTGCAGGAGCCCTGAAGGAGGGCTACACATGAAACATCAAATTCTACACCTTCTGATGCTGCCTGGATTGCTGTGTTCCTCCAGCAACTATTCAGCATGGGAAGCAGTGCAGACTACAACAGTGCATTGATCTATAAACCCGGACTAGATATCTGTCCAGCACCGGGAGCTGTGCAGACCAAAGCAGTGCATTGATTTATATCCCCGGTCTAGATATCTGTCCAGCACGGGCAGCTGTGCAGAACACAGCAGTGCATTGATCTACAACCCCTGACTATATATATGTCCAGGACGGGGAGCTGTGCAGACCACAGCAGTGCATTGATCTATAAACCCAGACTAGATATCTGTCCAGCACCGGGAGCTGTGCAGACCAAAGCAGTGCATTGATCTATATCCCCGGTCTAGATATCTGTCCAGCACGGGCAGCTGTGCAGAACACAGCACTGCATTGATCTATAAACACGGACTAGATATCTGTCCAGGACGGGGAGAAGTGCAGACCACAGCAGTGCATTGATCTATAAACACGGACTAGATATCTGTCCAGGACGGGGAGCTGTGCAGACCACAGCAGTGCATTGATCTATAAACCCGGACTAGGTATCTGTCCAGCACAGGGAGCTGTGCAGACCACAGCAGTGCATTGATCTATAACCCCGGACTAGATATCTGTCCAGCACTGGGAGCTGTGCAGACCACAGCAGTGCATTGATCTATAAACCCGGACTAGATATCTGTCCAGCATGGGCAGCTGTGCAGAAACAGCAGAGCACTATTGTGTGAACCTGAAACAAATATCCATCCAGCATGAGAGCAGCACAGACCACATCAACCAGATAGTCTGACCAGCACAGCAAACTCTGCAGTAATCACCCGTGAATTAACCTGTAAACTAGGGGTAGTTACCCTCTCAGCATGTCGGACTGTGCACACCACTCCAGTGTATTGATCTGTAATCCAGGAGCAGTTACACTCCCAGCATGTAGGATTGTGTACACCACCCCGTGCATTGATCTGTAAACGAGGAGCAGTTACCCTCCCAGTATGTAGGATTGGGTACCCCACCCCAGTGCATTGATCTGTAACCCAGGAGCAGTTACCCTCCCAGCATGTAGGACTGTGTACACCACCCTAGTGCATTGATCTGTAAACCAGGAGCAGTTACCCTCCCAGCATGTAGGACTGTGTACACAACCCCAGTGCATTTCTCAGTTACACTGTGTTAGATCCCTGCCCAGCGTGGGGAAACTTGCAGCCCATTCTGGAAGTAACAGGATGTGCAGCTCCCATCCATTCATAGCTCCATGTCTCCATTGTGCCATGACAAAGGGCGTGCTGTGAGTGTGAACATCACTGCCAGAGAGAGAGCGGGGAAATCAGTTTAAATATCACAACATGGGAGGCGTTTGGGAAGAATACAGAGAGGGGGAGACTGAGAGACAGTGTCATGGAAGGATGCTTGAAGGTGTTCCCAGGTTTCAGAATGCTGAAATGTAGACACTTCGATCGCATCCTGTAACACGATCCAGTCTTTCCAGGAAAGATGTGAAGTCAGGTGAGCATTTGTTCTGCAGCTTTGTAACTGGAAGTGGTTTCAATAGAATCTACGACTCATTTGGCAGATTCTGACAATAATTTCTCTCATTGCCATTTTCATTGAGTGTGACAGAGGGATCATCCGCACGAGGCTGAGCTAGTTTCCTGGTGCTATCGTATCGGAATCACCTCATTAACTACCCATCCCACCCCATAGTATAACTCACATTCAATACCAGCCCGATTCTCCCACCCATCATGGCGGGTGGTCCTCACCATCGCCTGGATGTTCTTGGATATTCCGTGATCACTTACACTGGTGTCATCTTTAAAAGCCAATGGGCACACGGTTGAGCTTTCTTCGTTTGGAGCTGCCTTGTACGGTTTACCCCGAGCATGGTAGATAACGGACAAATACACCACGGTGGATCAACGGGGCACGGAGGTCCTGCTGGATGGGTTAGTACAGAGGGTAACCATTCTCTTCCCAGAGTGGGCCTCACCACCAGACACACCAACAATGGTCTGAGTTCCCCACCCAGCTCAGTGCAGTATATGCGGTCTGAGGAAATGTCCAGCAATACAGCACAAGCATCAATAACCTTCCTCGCTCTTTCAGGATAAAGGTCATCGTATTCTCTCTTCTCTCTCATACTCACTGTATATCTGTTATAGCACCGACCCCCGAACAAGGCTCATGCTCCACCACTCTCACTACTGCATGCAGCACATTCCCCCCATCTCCCCCCCTCCTCCCCACCCCCCCCCCCCCCCCCCCCCCCCCCGTCTCTCTCTCGGTTCCACTTTACCCCTTACACAAATAACCCTGCATGGATACAACACTGTGGACTGACTCCCTCCGGACACTTCACCATGTGCCCCCTCCCCATCTACACTAACACTAACAACAGGGACACTCCCTCCCACTCTCCCTTTCTCCCATTCCAGGAGAAACAGCCTGGAACAGGACAGAAAGGGCCAAGCCGAGTGGTGGAGTGCCCGCTATCCGTTACCCCCCGCCTGCCACGTGGGGAGGACCCTGGTACGAGCCGGAGAGGACTGGGACGCCTCGGATGGAGATTCTGAAACATCCACGTCCCACCGACCGAGTAAGGAGCAATGTTCAGTGAAGGGCAATTCTCACTTTAAACCCACTGGCAACTGCATTTCCCTCCGGCACAACTTAAAAGCCGTGGCCCTGATGCCATCTCCCTTTTGTGTCGAGCTGGTGCAAATGGAATCCCCACGGTCTCGGTGGGCAGGAGGGTGGGCTCACAACACATCGTCATCACCACCTCCCACGAAGGGAGCACGGAGGCTCCCTCCTACACCACCTCCAGTCAACAGCTCAGATACTGAAACCAATTTGTGATATTTACCGCTCACCCCAATTGTCCTGACATCTTCAATAATCTATGCTCATATACACCCAGCGCTCTCTGTTCCTGCAGCCGTTTATAACGGTACAGCCTGTTTTAAACTGTCTTTCCATGCCCTTCCTACCAAATTGCATCACCTCACATTGCTCCGCATTGATCCCAATCTGCCCGAAAATTACACCAACGCGTAATTTTCCTGTTGAAGTTCCACCCTGTCCACCATAGACTTCTCAGTTCTTCCAGGTTTGGTGCCATTTCCAAGCATTGATATTGTCATAGCGTCACCGTCCTCAAGAAATAATTGAAATCGTGCCCCACACACACGAGTGTGAGCAAGTGAAATACTGCTATATTCCCACGGATGGAGTCGAATAATGAGATTTTGTCAACAGAGCAACAAAAATCCTGACACACACCAGATACAGGGAATGAAAAATGACAAACCAGGAAGCAAGCGAAATCTGGATAGGCTTTGCGTATCTTCATTGACATCATGTTATTAATGTGATGAAATTGAAAGTGTGTACTGTACATTTAAGAGAGAGTGAATGTTGTTCTGAATTCAGAGCTTACAAGCTCCTGTGTATATGAGAGGATGGCAGATCCGGAGTGTCAAGGGCAACTGAAAATATGTCACATTTGTCTGTGAAATTGATCCCTGAGTTGGTTGCTGTTTGGACAATCCGAATTTTACCAATCAGTTTAAATTATACCCCAGGATGCCAAAACCAAACCAAGTTTGACTTTATTGTTTTTCAAAAATCGAACCAATGAGATAATCCGATGTTGTGGATATTAAACATGCAGGCACTTTGAAAATTGTGGACAGAGCAAATGTCATCAACACATATCCAAGAGATTAGGAAACACTCTCTTTCAAAGGTACCTTTTCACATGAAACATATCCGCAGTAAACAGAAAGAAAATGACCCAGGGAGATCTACAGCCGGAAGAAGACACAAAAAACAACAGCTGCTGTGTGGTTTTGAAATTACATTGATGCGATTTTAATAAGTGTCTTATTGAAAGCGTATATCGTTATAGAGCTGGTTTCGGCTAATAAGCAATTAAGAGAAAGGGCGTCTCAGATTTGTCAATAGTTGATGTAAAACGTTTACTTACCGAGTTAAAAAATGAATTGATGTTTTTATTTAAACAGTGGGATTTGGGAGTTCTCTGCCACTCATATTTGAACAGTTTACGAGGCGAATTGAGCATTTCTTCACGTTTAGTTTAAATTACCAGTTGAGCTTCACGCAGTGTCCCAACAATTGCTGTCGATGTATCTGTGTGGGGCAGGTCTGGCAGTCTCTGTGATGCTTAAAGTGATGTATTGCCACCCTCTGCTGGCCTCCCCACGCCACTGCACAAGCATTCGCAGAGGGTGAAAACAACAGGGATTAATTCAGAGAAGGGGAGGGAGAAGGCAGCTGCTCAAAGCACCATCCAAACTGATGTCTTATCCATGTCCTTTAAACGTTGTAACTGTCCCTGCTTTCACCACTTCCTCTGGAAGTTCATTCCACACCCAAGCCAGCTTCTGTCTAACATAATTACCTCTCATGACTTTTGTAAATCTTTTTTCCACGCACATAAAGATATCCCTTAGTTTTGAATCCCCAACTCAAGGGAAAAGACATCAGCCCTTCAGTTTATCTGTACCCCTCATGATTTTATAAACCTCTGTAAAGTTACCCCTGAATCTCATACTCTCCAGTGAAAAAACGTTCCAGCTAATCCATCCTCTCCTTATCGCTCAATCCTTCCATTCTAAACAACACTCAGGTTAATCTGTTCTCAATCCTCTCAGCTTAATAATATCAAAGTGAATAGTCAAGGTATATTCTAAGGGTACGGGGAAACCAAAACTAGACGGTACAGGTTTAAGGTGAGAGGGGAAAAAATTAAAAGCGACCTAAGGGGCAGCTTTTTCACCCAGAGGGTGGTGTGCCTATGGAATGAGAGGGCAGGGTGATCAGACTGGACTCAGTATTCCAGAAGAGGCCTCACCAATATCCTGTACAACCTCAACATGACGTCTCCATTCCGATACTCAGAGGTCTGACCTATGAAAACAGATGTGTTAAACACCTTCTTAGATGCACTATTTTTTTATGAGATGCAAATTTTAAAGAATTATACCTGACGGCTTAGGTCTCTGTTCTCCAACACTGCCAAAGGCCCTGCTTTTAATTGTATAGGTCCTGCTCTTGTTTGATTTACCAAATCCAATACCTCGCATTAATCCAAACTAAACTCCATCAGCCACCTCTCAGCCCAGTGTGTGATATTACCACCTCCTCAGTCTCTCCCTTTAAAATATCTTGCCCCTCTCCAGGAGGCCTGCACACTTCGGCCTTGATTTTCACAAAGACCCTGAGCTTGGTTTGCTTTGTGTGGTTAGGGGGAGGAGGGACAGATTGCAGACACAGTCAGTGGGGAGGAGACTCTGGACAGTAATCAGCGTCCTGGTATCATTTCATGGTTTTAGGACGAGGGCATACACACGTGAGAGTTGGGAAACACTAATCGGAGTTCTGAGGCCAGAAATTATGCTTTTTCTTCGTCTGTGGTGTTCAGTGGCAAAATATCTATTCGAGACAGTTCATTGGGCAGACTGTGACTGCAGGATATCTTCCATTAATATTGTAGATTACAGATAATAGCAATTAAAGACGTTCATAGTTAATTTCGATGGCGCCAGACGTGCATTCAACATCCTACAGTTGAGACAAATATCTTGCATTTGTTTAACAATACAAAGTGTTTTGTGCAATTGAATAATGGTAACCTGATTATAATAAATCCACACCGAGCTGAAAGCTGGCACTTAAAATATGACCCAAATTCTGGGTGTGCTAGTGTAGTGGGTAGTGTCCCTGCCTCTGAGCCAGAACTTTGGATTTGATTCCAATTTCTGAACTTGTCTGGTAGTGCTCCTAGCTCTGGACTAGAAGTCCTGCCTGTTGCAGCGGTATGTCACAGCATGTCAGAACAGGTTGGGGAGCAAGCACACAGGTGAATAATTTTACAGCTCTATGAGTATTGCTGAGTGATGCTAGTGTCCCTACCTCCGGGCACAAAGGTCTAGGTGTAAGTCCCACAGAAGTGTCTCAGGATACACCTGAACAAGCTGATTAAAATGGATTTAGAATTATGACTTGATAGATAAGGAAGAGGTGTCAGTATTGAATTTCAGAATTTAGGCCCAGGATGACTGAAAGTACAGCTATTCGTGTTGATTGGAGTCACATTTCTCATTCCGAATGGTCATGGATAGGGTGAGTAGTCAGAGTTTTTCCCCATGTTAGGGTCGTCCAAAACCAGAGAGCCATTGGTTGAACGTGAGAGGGGAAAGATTTTCAAGACGCCTAAAGGGTACCATTTCACTCAGAGGGTGGTGTGTGTATGTAATGAGCTGCCAGAGGAAGTGGGGGAGACTGGCATAACTACAGCATGTAACAAGCATCCTGGGTACTGATAGGCCGGCTGAGCGTTTCCATCAATTTCTGTATTTCTTTAAAATATGCATTCATGTTAACACAGGTATTCTGAATAAATTACAATTTTTATTTTTAATGACACAGGGCCATGTAAACATATCTGCAAATCTACCGAGACCATTTTCTGCTAAGTTTATAGCTCCGTATATGACAACAGCAATGATGCACGTACATGGAACAGGAATAATTTGGAGATATAGTTTGGACAATGTACAAGGAGACCTCACATGGTCCAGTTTGGGAGAGGATGACATTACTGTGTGATTCAGCTCAGAGTGGGAGAAAATGTAATCTGCCCGAGAAGGAACTGCTTATTGCACTCTCTCTCCTTCATTGTTCCTCATCACAGCAATGTGTGCGAGCTAAAACAAAACTCTGCAGTCGTCGTTTCCATTCTTATTTTTTCAGAATCCCTGCAGTGTTGAAACAGGCCCTTTGGCCCAACAAGTCCATACTAACCTTCCCAAAAAATCCCTTATACTTACCTGACTAATCTACCTAACCCAGAAATCCCTGAACACTAAGGACAATTTAGCATGACCAATCCACCTAACCTACACACTTTGAGCTGTGGTAAGAAACTGGTGCACCCATTTATAAGCTCGCACAGACACGGGGAGAATGTACAAACTCCACACAGACAGTCACCAAGTTTGGAACCGAACCCAAGCCCCTGGTGCTGTGAGGCAGCGGTGCTAGCCACCGTGCTCCCCTTTGGGTGATCCCTGACCAGAATTCATTGGAATCTACTCACTGCCTAAAACAAAGGGAATTCAGGCAAATCCAACTCTCCCAGGATGACATCCCATTGCTGGCAGCTGTGTGAGTCAGAATCAGGAAAACGTTTTGGACAATCTCGCAATTGTTCCTTTTGTCATGAGTTCCAGTGGTGGGCGGCACGGTGGCACAGTGGTTAGCACTGCTGCCTCACAGCGCCAGAGACCCGGGTTCAATTCCCGACTCAGGCGACTGACTGTGTGGAGTTTGCACGTTCTCCCCGTGTCTGCGTGGGTTTCCTCCGGGTGCTCCGGTTTCCTCCCACAGTCCAAAGATGTGCAGGTCAGGTGAATTGGCCATGCTAAATTGCCCGTAGTGTTAGGTATAGGGGTATGGGTGGGTTGCGCTTCGGCGGGTCGGTGTGGACTTGTTGGGCCGAAGGGCCTGTTTCCATACTGTAATGTAATCTAATCTAATCTAATATCTGGACAAAGTTCTTTCAAATTAAAATTGCAGAGATTTTGTTTATGCGTGTGTGTGTTTTTAGAAAGGGAAATAATGATTACATATCTGCAATACCCAAACAGTTTGCCATTCATCTTTCCATCATAGTTTGAGTAACATTGCTCTGGATCATAAACGTGTTGTTTTAGCAGATTAAAGAAACTAGCCTGACTTGTTCCGAAAACTGACCCTGACCCAGTCTGTGACCGATATCATCGGCCATATCACCAACCTGGTTACATTTAACATTTGTTGTGAGCAGTGGAGGAGTGGGACTAGAAAAGGAAACAGTGACCCAAAAAGCTGGAGAACTATAGACCGGTGAGCCTGATGTCAGTGGTGGGTAAGATTCTGAGGGATAGCATTTGCATACATTTGGGAAGGCAAGGGCTGATCGGGGTAGACAACGTGGCTTTCCATGGGAAATCATGTCTCATTAATTTGGTTGAGTTTTATGAAGAGGTGACAAAGAAGATTGATGAAGGCAGTTTGTTAGACATTGTCTATTTGGACTTCAGCAAGGTGTTCATTTAAACAACAAAGAACAAAGACAATTTACAGCCCAGGACCAGGCCCCCTTCGCACTCCAATCCTGAGCTGATCCAAATGTACTGTATAAATCTGTCGGTCAATTCCGAAGCATCTGACTACCTCTGCTCCCCATCGACTCATGCATCTGTACAGACGCACCTTAAATGAAACTGCAGTACCTCCCTCTACCACCTCTGCTGGCAATGAGTTCCAAACACTCACCACCTTCTCTGTAAAGTACTTACCGCGTGGCTCCCCCTTAAACATTCTATCTCTCAGTTCGAAAGCACGACCTCTCGTTATTGAATCCTTCACCCTGGGAAAAAGAATCTTGTCTCTATCCACCCTGTCTATTCCTTTCATGATTTTGCAAATCTCAATCAGGTCCCCCCTCAATCTCCTTTTTTCTGGTGAAAATAAGCCGAACCTAGTCAGCCTCTCTTCGTAGCTAGTATTTCATTCCAATTGGTAGACAGATTAGTCAATTTCAGACACATGGGGTACAGGAGAAGCTAGTCACAATTGGCTTGAAGGAAGAGGGATATACTCCAGACTGGAGGCTTGTGAGCAGCAGTGTACTGCAATAATCAGTACTGACTTCACTGAATTTCATCATTTATGTAAAGGAGTTAGATGTGAATATTGGGGTTATAGTTAGTAAGTTTATAGATGCCATCTGAAAGGTGGTGTAGTAGATTATCTCAGAGTACAACGAGACCACAATTAGATGGGACAAATGGGCAAAGAGTGACAGATGAACTTTAAGTTAGATAAATACGAGGTTTTGCATTTTGAGAAGGCAAATCAGGGCAGAAATACTACACTTAATGGTAAGGTCCTGTGGAGTGTTGTGGAACAAAGAGGCTGCAGGTACATTGTTACTTGAAAGTGGTGTCGCAGGTAGACAGAGTGGTGCAGAACACATTCAGCACATTTGCCTTAATCAGTCAGAGCATTGAGTATAGGAGTTGTGGTGGTATGTTGCATCTGTACAGGATGTTGGTGAGGCCACTTTAAGAATACTGCGTACAAGTCGGTTTTCTGCAGAAATGACTTACACAGATGTTCCAGGACTGGTGGTTTGAACTTTAGCGAGAGGCTGATTAGGATGAGGTGTTTCCACCTGGAGTGTCAGAGGTTGAGGGGTGACATTATAGAGGTTTATAAAATCATCAGGGGCATAGATATTCTGAACAGCCACGCTCTGCTCCCTAGGATAAGAGAGTCCAGAACAAGACAGCATAGGTTGAAGGCGAGAGGGCGAATGATTTAGAAGGGACCTGAAAGTAAATGTTTCACACAGAGAGTGGTGCGTGTACAGAAAGTGCTGTCAGAGGAAGTGCTGAAAGCGGTTACAATCGCACATTTAAAAAGTATCTGAAAGAGGAGTGATATTGGCCAAATGTTGGCAAATGGGACTAGATCAGGTTTGCTATCTGATCGGAGTAAACAGATTGGACTAACGGGTCTGTTTCCGTTCTGCATGACTCTCTGATTCTACAAGAGGTTTAATGAAAAGTTCTGTCAAATCGGAATTATCTTCACTGGAAGTTTATCGTGCCTCTATCTTCGCATTGATTGAATGCTGCATTAGTTAAATATTTGACAGAGAAGTGAGTCATGCATAATGGGACACAGGCAGGAAAGTGGGGCTGAGACCCCAACCTGATCAGCCACAATCTTAGTGCCTGGTGGAGACGGCTCAACGTATCTAATGACCCACTCCTGCTCCTCAGTCCCATGTTCCTGTGTTCCATTCAGCTCTTCAAACCCGCTAGATAGGAATTGCAGATCACTTACTCCTATAACCTGCTGCACAGAAACAGAGGAGATTATTCGGACCTTCAAGACTGTCCCACACGCTTTGAGGTGATTTGGGAAATGTAATTGGAAAGCCTAGGCTGGGTATGAAAGAGGCCCCTCATCTCTCTTTGCAGAGCTTCCCCTCTCTGCAATTTGTGCTTCATTCGTTGGTCATATTGTAGACCCAGATTCACTGTGAATACAGCCCACATACCTCACCAAGCAATGACTCATAAAATCCTCTGGTCTCCCTGACTGCAACATTCAATACCAGAACATCCATGAGAATAACACCCACTAACTTTCCAATAACAGAATGGGAGATCATCAGAAACAGAGACAGGTCGTTCACTCCCCAAGCCTGCCTTGCCCTTCACTAAGATCATGGCTGATCTGCTCTTGGTCTCAAATTCTCGTTCATACCCAATTCTTCATTACCCTCAACTCTCTGACAGATCAATATCCATCGATCTCCTCTGCAAATACTTTCAGTCATCCAGCTCCCTGAATTCTCTTGAGAAGAGAAATCCTGACATTCAATACTACCTGTTTGAAGAAAACACTTGCTGCTCCTATATCATGACCTATCGAAGTGAACAAAAGAGGTTGGCTCAAGGGTTCAAGTAAAAATGACTGGCCCTGATATCAAGGCAGTGGTTAACTTCTGCTGGCATCAAGGAGCTTAACAAAACTGGACTTAATGGGAATCAGAGTAAACTCTCCAGTGTTTGGAGTCAAACATGGCACAAAGAAAGATGGTCATCATCTCAGTCCTGGGTCACCTCTGTGGGAGACCCTCAGAGTAGCGTCCTCTTCACAAACATCTTCAGCTGCTTCATCAATGTCTCCGCGCCCCCACCCTCCCCAACAAAAGACCAGGATGTGGGGATGTTCACTGACGAATCCACAATGTTCCGAGCGTTTTGTTCCCCATCAGCTCCTGAACTGGTCTGTGTCCATGTGCAGCAAGATCCAGACACCACTCAGGCTTATTCTGTTAAATTGTCTGTAACATTCATGCACATTGCCACAGTGAAATATGAGTTCATTCAGTACCTCACGCTGGTTTCACAGGAATATGAGGAAGCCATTCCGCCCATTGACACTATTGGAGAAGCACAGTGACAGTCCATTCAGTGCCTCCAGCCTATTACTCAGGATGAGAAGGAGTCTAGTGTGATGGACCACACCAGAGCCCCTCGAAAATATTTGAAGGTGGTATCCTAGACTCTAATGTTTTCTTATTTTAAAGGAAATGTAAAGTGTCTGTCCCAGATGCAATGTGACTGGTCAAACTACTCAGTGTGAAGCAAAACACCATTTATTTAAACACGAAAGATGAAATGAAACCAAAGAAAGGGGCATTTAGAATAACGTAATTCTATTGGACAAGTTAACAGAATACTAGATTTAGGAACTATTACTAATGAACTGTTCCAATATAGGAAAATCGCATAAACACAAACCCTGGCAAAAACGAATATTCAGACACAGATCATCACAAACATTACTCCAATCCAGGAATTAAAAACAGCATCAAGAGAAAATTCAGAGACAGTAGCAGCCAGGAGACATCCACTGAAGTTTCCAACTCTGTGTAGACCCCAATAGTTTCTGATGTTACTGAAAAAACAAAGCCCAGAGTTCCGAATATGTGAGAGTTGGCCACACCCATTCAGGCTGCATTAAAATAAACCAAGGCCTCCCTAGCTGTTTACTCAAGTGGTCTGAAGTAGCCAGCTTGGTAACAATCGTTCAATCTCGCTCTTAAAAGAATCCAGGACAAAATAACCTCTTAAAGCTGCAGCATCATCACACTTGTCAGCACATCGAACTGTCAAACAGGAACCAAGGGTAACCCAGTCAGGCCCTTAGTCTTGTCCAATTGGACGAGGAACAAGCCAGTCAGTCCGTTGAGTCACTGACACAGCAATAGGATGAGGTCATTCACGCCCTTGCGTCACTTCCACAGGAAGGAGGGAAGACTATTCAGTCCCTTAAACCACTTATACAGGAACAATATGAGGCCATTCCCCCTCAACGCACTTACACAGGGACAGAAAGAGATAATTGAAGCTGCTGCCTGATGACCGGCTTCTCCCCGAAACATCAATTGTCCTACTCATCGGATGCTGCCTGACCGGCTGTGCTTCTCCAGCAATCCATTCTCTACTCTGATCTCCAGAATCGGCAGTTCTCACTGTCTCCTAACTGATGCTCCAACATGATGAACAAGTGGAGCTATGGGTACACAGATTGCTCCACGTTGTTCTTCGTGGCTCCGTTGCTCATGACACACACGTGGGACTTTAACGTGGTTTTCTCGCGGTGAGGAGAGAAGATATATATCTTGTGTGAATTCACAAGAAGGAATCTTTCAACTCCGAGAAGATAGCCTGCTGATATCTGTGTAGGGCGGACGCTGGTGTAAATGGCTACCTGTTTCAGTTGGAAGGAATTGTGGCTGCTGTTGGGGATTGTGAACAACATAACGTTCAGTACGGTAGAGTTAATTAACGCATATAAACTATTAGCAAAGCCACGTTAGACTGATGAATGGACTCTCTAAGTTCAAATAATGCTGACCTTGTTCATGTTTATCTTGTCTCGTGCACGTCCTGTGCAGTGTAACCTGTCTGCCTTACTCTGTCCAAGTCTACTTCTCTCTTATGATCTGTCTGGCCATGCTTACTATGATCTGCCTCCACTGCTTATTAATAAAGATTTTCCCCCTGTACTGAGGTACACGTGCCAATAAATCAAACCAATCTATTCTGAGTAAAGTATGGAATTTCTCACCCTGTCAATGTTTCTTTTGGAAATAAGTGATCGCTGCCACGCCTCGTGTTTCAGCATTACCATTTCGTCGTCTCTCACAGCTCTACAGATTAAACACTCAGCTTCTTTACTCTATCCTCATGTTACCATCACCCGTGTTTGTGGTAAGGACAACATTCCTTACAAAGGAGATCAATTCTGTGCATAGTGCGCCTAATGCTCTCGCAGCAAGGCTCTACAACAGCAGGAAGATGGCTTTACTTATGTACTCGAATCATCTTACAATGAAGGACAGGATACCATTGACTGCACCCATTACTTACACAGCGTTTGATTCGGAGCAGTCAGCATAGTCTTGTGAGTGGGAGATCATGCTTTCCTAATTTGTTAGAGTTCTTTGATGAAGTGACCAAGGTAGACGTAGTCTCTATGGATTTCAGTAAGGCCTTTGATAAAGGTCCACATGGCAGGCTTCTCTGTAAGGTTACATCATGTGGAATGCTGGGGGGACTGACCAATTAGATACACGGTTGGCTTGATGGAAGCAAGCAGAGGGTTGAGTGGAAGGATGCTTGTCAGACTTGAGGCTGGGTCCATTGCTCTTTGTTATCTATGATTTAGTTGAGAATGTACAAGGCATGATTAGTAAGTTTGCAGGTGACATTAAAATAAGTGGTAGCGTGATCACTGAGGAAGTTTATCAGAAATTGCAGCAGGACCTTCATCAGGTGGGGAAGTGGGCCAGGAAATGGCAAATGCAATTTAATATAGATATGTGGGGTCTTGCATTTTGGAAACTCAAATCAAGGTAGGAGTTTCATGGTGAATGAGAGGGTCTTAAGGGGTGTACTGGGCAGAAAGATCTTGATGTTCAGCTGCATGGTTCTCTAAGAGTGGAGCCACAGGTGGGCAGGGCAGTGAAGAAGGATTTTGGCGCACTGGCCTTCATCAATCAGGACATTGAGTATAGAAGTTGGGAAGTAATGTTGCAGCTACACAGGACTTTGGTAAGGCCACACTTGGAGTATTGTGTTCAGTTTTTGTCACCGTGTTAGAGGGAGGATGTTATGAAATTAGAAAGAGTGCAGAATAAATTTACAAGGACATTGCTCGGACCCAATGGTCTGAGTTATAGAGAGAGGTAGGACATTTTCTTTAGCGTGTAGGAGACTGCGGGGGGACCTTATACATCTGTATAAGATCATAAGGGTTATGGATAGGGTTAATGCTCTCAATCTTTTTCCAAGGTGTAGTGAATCGAGGACTAGAGGGGATCAGTTTAAGGTTAAAGGGGAAGGAACAAAAGGGAACCTGAGGGGTCACTTCTTCTCACAGTAGCTGGTACGTGGATGAGCTGGCAGCAGATATGGTTGAAGGGGGGTACATTAACAACATTTCAAAAGCATTTGGATAAATATGTGGATAGGAAAGGTCTGGCAGGATATGGGTCAACTGCAGGGAAATGGGGTTAGCGTGGATTGACATTTACAAGGTGGAGTCGAACCCCTCTGTTAATTAAAACCAAACACCCAGAAAGGCTCGCCTCACATCATAATCTGTTAAAATATGAGCTATACACATCTCCTACATTCCACTATTTAAACAAAAATTTCCAAGTTAGTTTCTTAACTTTAATAGTGAACACAAAACAACAACTATTCACAACTATATACAAGCCCCTCTTTTCTTAGTTACTTACGATCTGACTCCAACTCTGTAAAAATGTGCTGTTCCAACAACCCACATAATAAACCTTACAATCTCAAACCCTCACAGTCCCTATCTTCCCCGCTGTGTTAACTCTTCCAGCTGTTGATCTCCCTGGGTCATATTTTGTTTACTGTAAGTAGGTTTGACATGAACATGTATCTTTGCTAGTGAGTTTTTGAGATGGCCAGTTAGTACTCCTGCTCTACAGCAGTTACTGTGCTGTTGGATGGCAGTGGCTCTCCCTCTAATGTTCAAATGCTGGGTTTATATACTCCCCATGATACAATAATCCTCACAATTTAATTGCTTTCCAGGTGTCCAGACAATAATATTCAAATTCCGTTAGCTACTGTTGTCCTGAGTGTTATTTAAACTCCTTGATTGCATTTGAATTATTGTCAAAACAGCAACCAAAACTCAGGTTTCCATTTCCCAGTTAATTGTTACATTTTGAACAGTCTGACCTTTAGCTGACATCTGTGGCTGTACTTTCGATTCAGCAAATCCCGTTTTGTCTGAACGTGACCAGACATGCTTTCGGCTTCATAACATCTCCCCCTTTCAGGAAAAGAAATGTGAACCATCGGAATGAAAAGTTGGCTCCATTTCTTTTCCTCTAATTCTTAATCCCATTATTATGAAATACAAAAGTATTAATCTCAGTTATACCATACATATTAATTCTGCACACATATATAACACTGGAATAAGGCAAATTTTATCTACACTTCTTCCTTTAAATTCACGATAACATATCTGCTATCACATTTTTACGACCCACAGCATACCCAGTTTGTAAGTTTAAAGTTGGTAACATAAGACTCCATGAAATAGTCTCATATTTTGGTCTTTAATTATCCCAAAAAATGCGACAGGATTGTCGTTGTTGTCCAGAACTGTCTCCAATAACTTGTTTATCATGTAAACATTACAATACTGTCAGGCCAGTACGAAACTCAATCATTCTTTTTTCAATAATGGAGATGTTGTATTTATTTCTGGTGGATATTGAGCTTTTTCGACAAGTGGACAATTGGCCAGTCAATTCCATCATCATCTTTCTGCATCAATACATCTCCAACCACTATCTCCCTCGCATCAGACACAATTTTCAAAAGGTTTCAAAATATTTGGTACAGATAAAACTGCTGCAGTGATTAAGCCAGCTTTAAAATTCTCAAAAGCCTCCTGCCATTGTTCTTTCCACCACAATTCTGTGTTCTTCCTTAATAAATCCATCAGTGGTGTCAATATGCTGTTCAAGTTTGCAACAAATTTCCGATAGAATCCACTCAGTTCCAAAAACCGGAGCACCTCTTTCTTCGAGGATGGTCATGGAAATTCCTCATTAGCCTTAGTCTTTCTGTTCCATGGGGGTCAACCTTCTATGTTCAATGTAATGTCCCAAGAGCATCACCTCTGCCTTCGCGAATTCTGTTTTCTTTAAGTTTGCTTCTTGTAATCTTTCAACATGCTCTTCCGGCTGTAACATGTGAGCTTTCAATCACTTGCTAAAGATCACTACATCATAAAGGTAAACTGCACAATTTGTACATCTGGCTGCAACTCTGTAAATGAATCTTAAATGTCGCTGGAGCGTTATTCATTCACATAACATACTCAATAACGTTTTTGTCATATCTGATATCTCTACCACATAGTTTAATTGACTCAACTTTTTTTAATTTGAAAGGGGCCACTAAACCTGGCTTTCAAGGGATTTGCTACCACTCCTGGCAATACTAATACGGCATCCCCACCTGCTTTATTCTATGCCGTGCCCACTTCAGGTGCTGTTTAGCTAACTCACCGACTCAATTTAATTTCTCCCTCACCTCACATATATAATCCAAGTGTGAGATCTCCGACTTCGGCCCTGTCAATTTATATTTAATGAATTTCAAAAGACCTCTCACTTCATGTACGAATATGAACTCAAAGGAAGTAAATGGATTAGATTTATTTGGAGCATCTTCGATGATAAGCAATTTAATGGGACACCTTTAGCCCAATCATTTGGCCAATCCTGACAGTACGCTGTTACCATGGTCTTCAGTGTCTGATGCTAACTTTTCAATGCTCTCTGGGATTTAGGATGGGCGCACTTGATTTGTAGTGCTGTATGCCTCAGCTATCCATTACTGCCTTAAATATTTGAACGGTGAGATGAGACCCTTGGCCTGACTGAATTTCTCTGTGTCGCCCACACCGAGTAAAGAAAGCTACCAATAACTCCACCTCCCGTTTTGCCTTAGTACTCCGTAATGGAATTGCCTCTGGAAATCTGGGAGACACATCCATTATGGTCAGCAAATATTGGTAACCACTTTTCTTTTGGAAAGGGGAGCTACACAACTAATCATAACCCACGTGAAAAGTTCTTCGAATGCAGGAATTGGCATCAAAGGTGCTGGTTTTATTACTGTCTGTGACTTACCTACGATTTGGCATGTATGACATGTTCAACAAAAATTAACCAAGTCCTGGTGCATTCCAGGCCTCTAGAAATGCTTCTGTACCTTAGCCTGAGTCTTCCATACACTTAGGTGAAAACCTGCAGTTAGTTCGTGTGCTACCTGTAATACAGTATGCTATCGGTAACACGATCTAGTGCACTTCAGCCCATTTCCCTTCTGAACAAACCTACCGTTTCTCTCCACGTTCAGGTGTTTTCCTGAAACATTACATCAAATAGGGTGACAGTTAACTGAACATCAACTCCTTTGTCTTTTTCTTTCGTTTTTCCTTCCTGCTGTAACTTATGACAGTGGGATCTTGTTAGTACACAGTGTGTAAAAATTCCTGAGTCATTTTCATTTAACTCCTCAGTTCCCTAGTATTCATTTGACTTCTCCACCACAAGGGGTGTCTCTCCCACCTTGGATCCTGCTAAACTGTCCGCAAGATCAAACTGTATTCGTGGAACTGACAGTCTGTCACTCAATCTCACATTAACTTCCCCAATCTTGATTTGACACTCCAACCTATTGTTTATGTGCCCCAACCTTAATTTCTGTCGCCATTCTACAAATTATAACGCTCTTGAGCAACATGTCAGAAAGAGTGAAAATACTTCCATCTCTTACTATTAGGCGCTGAGAGAAAGTGAGGACTGCAGATGCTGGAGATTCGAGTTGAAAACTGTGGGGCTGGAAAAGCACAGCAGGTCAGGCAGTATCCGGGAGGCAGGAGAATTGACGTTTCAGGCAGAAGTCCTTCATCAGGAAAGTGGGCGGTAAGGGAGGGGGAAGGTGGCCGAGAAAGAAATAGGAGGGTGGGGGTGGAGCTGGTTGGAATGTCGCTTGGAAGGTGATAGGTAGATGCAGGTGGGGTGTGATGGCGATAGGTCGGAGAGGAGGGTGAAGTGGATAGGTGGTAGGACAGCTGGAACCCTCAAACGATACAGAATCAACATTGACTTCACCAATTTCCAAATCTCCCCTCCCTAACCTCATCCCAGATCCAACTGTTCAACTTAGCACTGCCCACTTTAACTGTCTTAATTGTCCATCTTCCTTCCCACCTATCGACTCCACCCTCCCCACCGACATATCACTATCACTCCCACCTAAATCTTCCTTATGCCTTCCCAGTGACCCTCCCGCCAGCCCAGCTCCTACCGTCCTATTTATCTTCCAGCCCCCTTGTCCCCAAGCCACATTCCTGACGATGGGTTTATGCCTGAAATGTCGATTGCCCTGCTCTGTTGTGCTTTTCCAGTGCCCCACTTCTCAACTATTAGAGACTGAGCAGGTCTCGTATCTCACAAAATTATAATTTCTTTCCTTCCCCTTCCCCCTCCCCGACCTTTCTGAATAAAGTTTATCCACAGAGGTCAGGTACTCCATACCTCGCCCCTGCCTCGGCTGTACACTCTCCTGAAGCTCCACGGCATCACTTGGGGTCTCCTTTACCTGTTTCACTAATACCACTGGTTTTGCCTCTTTTGCCACATCTTTTCCAAAAGTGTCTTCCTTCAATGCCAACACAGTGTGTCCCAGCTTACTGCAGTGAAATCATCTTTTTCCAAGCGCCCTTCTTAAACCATCGGCACTGTAATTTTATGTGTTCCACTCGTTTATAGTGAGAACACCTGAGGCCTTTCACCTCCTTTAACGCCCTTGGGCTTTTTTTTTTCACCTGTGGTAAAGTATTGTCAGCGTCCTCTACTGTTCACTTTGTAGTGTAGGATCTCCCCTTCTCCCAGTTTCTATCCCTCACAGTATGAAAATCCTCCCAGAAGCTACACTTCATCTCATGCACCAATGCATATTTACCTGCCATTTCTGCCGCGCTTCTCACTTCTTGAACTTTCTGTTCATTCACATGAAGTCTTACCGTCTCTGGAAGTGAATCTTTAAACTCCTCCAGCAGAATAATCTCCCTTCGAGCCTCACAGGTCTTATCTAATTTTAAGGCCAGCACCCATCTATCAAAATGACTGTGGTTAACTATTTCAAATGCAACAAAAGTCTGACCTGGTTTCGTCTCTATATTTCTGAACTTCTGTCTCTATTCTTCAATAAACAGGATATATGTACCAATGCATAACCACTCAAAATAGCCGGTTTAACATCTGCATAATCCCTTGACCCTTCATCTGACAGCACTGCACATACATCACCAGCTGTGCCCACCCGCTTACACCATCTATTGAGCCATTTTTTAAAAAATGAAATAAAAACAGATTTTGACATTTTTCTCACCGAAATATTGCAATGCATTAACATAGCTGTATACATCCCGACGTTCTTGCTTCATCTCTATTCTGTTAATTTAACTTTCTTGTCTAATTCCCAACTTCGGAATTTTAAATTTTCTCTCTCTTTTTCCTCTCTTTTCCTTTCTCTCTGTTCTCTCTCTGTTTCCATCCCTATTTTCACCTATATTTGTAATTTAAGTTTGTTCTAACTCTACTGCGGTTGCCTGTTTCTCTGACACACCAAAGTGCTTGACCATCTCCATTAAAATTTCAGCTTTCCTTTTGTACCTGGTTAAACCCAATTCCAAACTATTTGCTAATTCTAACAATATTCCTTCTTCTGTCTTTGTAAACTTCCTTGGCACATTTGGGAACATCTTTAGTAATGTTAAAAAACATTTCTCTTACTTTTAATTTAACCAACCACAATTTACCAAATTTAAATGAATTTTCCCACCGGTTTTATTTGAAGATCTAGGTCACTAATTGCTACGTTTTGGAATCTGCTGGGACCTTTTGTATCCTAAGTCTGTCCAAATCCCTTACAGCAAGGCTGCAAACTGTTATGACATCAACATCAAAACCCTCTGTTAATTAAAATCTCACACCCAGAAAAGCTCACCTCACATCATAATCTGTTAAAACGTGGGTGACAGGGAACTCCTAAATTCCACTAATAAATCAAAAATTACAATGTATATGTATGCAAGGTAGCTCGCTGTGCATGAAGGTGTGATTTCAGACATTTCGTCACCATGACTAGGTGACATCATCAGTGAGAGTCTCCGCTGAAGCGCTGGTGGTATGTCCCGTCTCTCTATTTATAGGTCTTGGTTTCTTAAGGTGAGTGATGACATTTCCGGGTTTTTTAATTACAAGTGAAGGTGGAGAGGATCTAAATTGATGTGTTTATTAATGGACTTCTGGTTTGAATTTCATTCCTCTAAGAACGTTCTTGTGTGTCTTAATATATGTATGTCTTGTTCCAGTAAAAGTGGTGCCCTTCTTTGTCTGTATGTATGGAACATACTGATAGTGGGTCATGTCTTTTGGGGGGCAGTTGGTGTTCATGTATCCTGGTAACACGACAACAGGACCATTTCAATGGCGGAAAAATGATTTTGTATACATTGTTTAATCAATGTGTGTGTGCAGATAGTTTTCATATGTGCACAACACATTCTAAATAAATCACAGAGACACAGTTATCGAAAGATTATGCACATAATGTATAAAATGTATAAAACAGTGTTTGATGCTCATCTAAAGTGATATGTTCTCATTCTCTCAATGTTCCCTCCTTTTTCTGGAATTCTCTACTCCAATCTCTTATTCTTTTCAGGATGTGTGTTATAAACTCTTGTTTCTGGTATCCCAACTTATTTCAGTGAATCCCCTTTCTACCGGGAATTCAATATATTGACCTTCTGGGTTCTTTCCAAATCTGTTGTCTGTCATAATACTGGAGATTAAAATTCTGGCATCAGACCCAGCATTTGAACACATTATTCTGTTGTACGTGCACTGCTCAAAAGACCACAGCACACAGGAATTGACAAAACATTGAGGGATGTGCATCTACTTCTTTCAATAATCTAGTTTTCTCATTTTTCACATTTTCTCATCTATATCCTCTCTCCCGTTCTCTCTTTGTATCTAGTTCAGAAATCTGCCAATTATTCTTTATGTCCCATCTCTCAAAACTCCTTTCGGTTTATTTTTATTGCTCTCGTCTTGATGTAATGCGATTATAATTGAGCAATGTAACTACAAAGACATGCGGGAGAAGCTGCCAGAGTTAATTGGAAGTGGAGCCGAGCAGGGAAGACCATGGAGCAGCAAAGGCAAGGATTTATGTGGATAATTCGGAGGATATCAGAAATTCCTCCCAAAGGAGATGAAACATACTCATGGGAGGACAAGGCAGCCATGAGCGATAAGGCATCAAACCAAAAGAGGAAATATAGAATGTGGTGAAGATGATTGGGAATCGAGAGAATTCATTAGATCTGAAACTACATAAGGCTGGCATCACTGACACTACAGAACTCTTACTCATCGTCAGGGAGAGAAACAGAGGGAAAGACATCCTCTTTAAACACAGAAGATGGTATTACTCAAGGAAAAAAGATTTAGAGGAATTAAACAATTGAATTAAAATCAGTTAAATGCTTTTATGGAATGTGTCAGATTGGAAGCATGACCTCAGCAGAATGAGAATATGAAAATGAAAGTATTACCACATCAGAAACCAGAGTAGGTCATTGAGTGCAGGGCTGATGGGTGAATGGGTCTCAGTGAGAATTGGGGGACAGACAGCAGAATTGCATTGCAGATATTGCAACTCAAAACTGCGTATTTATGTAGTGCTGTAGGCCACAGCCGCAGGGGAAACAGAACAGCATTCAAGAAAAACTGCAACATTTTGCCGGGATAATCTCCTCAGTCTGCCATTACCATCAACACGATCTATGGGTCAGTGACGAGTGTGGGTGAACATGTCAGGGTCAGAACCGTGTGAACCTAAACCTGATGCTAACTCATTAAAGCTACCGCACTTGACCAACAGATCTGATCGAAGCTCTGCAGTCCTGCCACATTCATTCATAAATGGTGATGGATGATTAAACAAATGACTGGAGGAAAGGGCTCCACAAACATCCCCATCCTAAATAATCGAACAGAGTAATACACATCAGACTAAAAGACAAGGATGTAGTATCTGTACCATCCTGAGCCAGGAATGTTGAGTTGACGATCCACTTTACCCTCCTCATGATGCCCACAGAATCACAGATGCCAGCCTTCAACCAATTCGATTCGCTGCGCGTGAGCTGAAGAAACAGCTGAACACAGTAGATATGACAAAGGCAATGGGCCCTGACCCCATTCCTGTAATGGGACTGATGATTTGTGCTGCACAACAAGCCGTGTCCCTGGGGAAGCTGTTTCATTCCAGCTCCAACTCTGACATCTCTCTGGTCATGTGGAAAAGTACTCAGCTATGTCCAGTTCCCTAAAATGGGAATAATTACAATCTGGCCAATTACCGCTCCCTCAGTACAATCACGATTGTCAAATTGGTAGGAGTTATTTCTGACAGAGCTGTCAAGCAGCACAGAAATAATCTGCTCAATATGGTTTCTGATCCGTCCCCATGTGGAGATGGTGTTGTTGTGGAAATGTCACTGTATTAATAATCCAAAACAGGCTAATGCTCTGGCAGCTTGTGGAAGTTAAAAATAATTAATAAAATATTAAGATGCAAAGTCTGGTGTCAGTAATAGTACCTTTGAAGCCAATGTCGTTTGTAAACACCAATTTCCTTCCCTGATGTACTTTCAGGAAGTGAGTCTCCCGTGCTTTCCTGTCGTGGCCTAAAATTGACTCCAGACACACAGACGTGTGATAAACTCTTCAATGGTCTCTGAATCGTCCAAGCAAGACAGTCAATTGTATCAAACTGTTTCGAGCTCTTAAAGGATAAAGCCAGACAGAACACCCGGCACCAACCTCGGTATCGGAAAAGGGAACGGGAAACACAATCCTGCCGCCCCTGCAGAGACCTCCTTCCTAACATCTGAGAGTTTGTGACAACTTTCCCACAGACTACATAAAAACACCGGTAAAGGAGGAGGTCGTACAACACATTGAGCCTCCCCCATTCTAGTTCATATTCAAACATCTCCTCAATGCACTTATCCCACACAATAAATATATCCGTTAGTGTGATTAACCTTGGAAAGCAATAAATAGGAAGTACAGTACTCCCTTTGGTCCATCGAGTTTGCTACCCAATTCAGTATAATGATGGCTGGCCTTTTATTTCCACTGTTGCTCTGCCGTCATCCCTTTAGTGCCTTTAAATCCTTATTTATATTCAGTGCCTTGGCTTCCAGGTGTGAGCGAATTCCCCCGGGTCACCAATGTCGGAGTGTAGACATTTATTCTCATCTCAATGCAGAGTGTCCTGCTTGTACCTAATACTGTGGCCCCTTGTTTTAGACGTCCTAGCCTGGGGAATTATCATCCCTGTTTCCAATCTGTCACACCCTGACGGAGTTTTATACATCTCACTGATATCTCCACTCATTTTCCTAAAGCCCATGGAATACAGGCCCAGTCGCCCCAAACTCTGCTCCCACAACAAGCCTGTCATCCCAGAGATCAGTCTGGTCATCCTTCGCTGCTCTCCCTCAATGTCAGGTTTGTCCTTTATAAGGTAAAGAGACCAAAACTGTATACAATACTGCACAATGTTCGAGCCTGGTCCTCTCCAAGGGCCTGTACAGCTGCAGTAAGACACCCTTACTCCTGGACTCAAATCCTCCTGAAATGAAGGTCAATGCACCATTTAACCTCCTAACTGTTTTTTGTTCCAGCAATATTGCTTTCAGTGACTGGTGTACAGGGAGATCCAGATCCTTTTCAATGTTATAGCTCCCCCCTTGGAGGGTCTATGCACACTGGTCAGCTTGATAATGCCATTCCCAGTATTGACCTCTGGGTTAAGAACTCACTGCGCTGCAGGGACCTTGGAAGGTTACTCAGAAGGAAACTACATAAAAGAGCATACATCGCTTTGTAGATCAACATGGTTCAAACAATCTCTTTTCAAATATAGGCTGCCAATCTCTTGTTCCCACCAAAGGGCATACCATCACCACTACCCACCTTGCTCTCCATCTGCTACGTATTTGCCCATTCTCTCCACTTGTCCTAGTCACCTTGGAGCTTTTTTACAATCTCCTTACCCACTCACAACCCAACTTCCTTTAGTGCAGTCAGCAGGTTATGATATATTGTATTTGATTCCAGCAGCCAAATGTTTAATGGGTACTGTGAACAGCTGGGGCCTGACCTGCGATACCTCAGCAATCTTCCTCTGTTAAATGTTTTTTTCCAATTTCTTTATTTCGTGAATCTGAGTGTCTCTGGCTGGGGCAGCATTTGTGCCTATCACTAATTTCCCTTGAGAAGGTGGTGGTGGCCTTGTTGTACCGCTGTAGACCACCTGTGCAGTTGACCCACAATGCTATTAGGGAGGGAATCCCAGGGTTCTGACCCAGCGACTGTGAAGGAACGGTGATATATTTCCAAGGCAGGATGGTGAATGGCTTGGAGGGGAACTTGAAGATGGTGAGGTTCCCACACATCTGCTGCCCTAGTCCTTCTGAATAGACGTGGTTGTGTGTTGGGAAGATGGTGTCTGAGGATCTTTGGTGAATCATTTCAGTGCAACATGTAGATAGTAAAACACTGCTGCTGCTGAGCGTTGAAGGTGGAGCATTGTGGATGAAACGAAACTCAAACCCACTGCTTTGTCCAGGATGGTATCAAGCTTCTTCAGTGTCGTTGGAGATGCAATCATCCAGGAAAATGGGGAGTACCCTATCACACTTCTGTCTTATGCATTGTAGATAATGGAAGTCAGAATGTGAGTTACTCGTCGCAGTATTCCTTGCTTCTGACCTGCTCTTGTAGTTACTGTGTTGATGTGGCAAATCCAGTGAGTTTCTGAGCAATGATTACCCCTCAGAATTTTGATACTGGGGAATTCAGTAGTGGTACCACCATTGAATGCCAAAGGACAAAGGTGAGATTCTATTTTAGTGGTGATGATCACGGTCTGGCATTTGTGTGGTGTGAATATTACTTGCCACGTGTCAGCCTGGATCCTGTCTAGATCTTGTCGCATTTGGATATTGCCTGATTCAGTATCTGAGGAGCCACAAATGTTGCTGAACATTGTGCAATCATTTGCGAACCTCCCCAATTCTGACATTCTAATAGAGGGAAAGTCATTGATGAAGCAATCCTGAAGACGCTTGGGCCTAGGCCACTGTCTGAGGGAGTCCTACAGACTTGTCCTGGAGTTGAGTTGACGGACCTTTATCAACCATGACCTTCTGCCTCCGTGTCAGGTATGATTCTAACCGGGGTGGGGGGATGGGGGGTTGCTCCTGATGCCCATTCAATCCAGTTTTTCTAAGGCTCTTTGATACCACACTTGGTCGAAGGAGTCTTGTTTTAAAGGGCTGTCACTCTCACGCCACCTCTGGAATTCAGCTCTTTTGTCCATGTTTTAACCAAGGAAATGAGATCAGGAGCTGAATGACCCTGCTGGAGTCCAAACTGACGTAATTGACCAGGTTATTGCTGAGCAGGTGCTGCTTGAAAGCACTGACACATTTCATTACTTTACTAATGATCGAGAGTAGACTGATGGGGTGATAATTGGCCGGATTGGATTTGTTCTACATTTTATGTATAGGAGATAATTGTGTAATTTTCCACATAATCGGGTAAATGTTGTTGTTGTAACGATAGTGGAACAGCTTGGCAAGGGCAATGACAAGTTCTGTTGCACAATTTTTAAGTACTATTGTCAGAATGTTGTCAGGGAATGTCCCCTGTGGAGTATCCAATGTCTCCAACTGCATATGGATATCACGTGGAGTGAATCAAATTGGTTGATGACTGGTAACTGAATTACTGAGGACCACTGGAGGAGGCTGAGATGGATCATCCACTCAGCATTTCTGAATGAAGATTGTTGAAATGCGTCAGCCTTATCTTTTACACTGAAGTGCTGGGCTCTTCCACCATTAAGGATGGGGATATTTGTGGAACTCTTCCTCCAGTGAATTGTTTAATTGTCTGCAGCGTTTTTCGACTAGAAGTGGAAAGACTCCAGAGCTTAAATCTGAACTGTTACTTGTAGGATCACTTAGCTCTGTCTATCACTTACTGCTTCTGCTGTTTAGCACAAATGTAGTCCTGTTTGGTGGTTTCACCAGGCTGACATCTCACTGTCAAGTGTGCCTAGTGCTGCTCCTGCCCTCCTGCACTCTCCATTGAACCAAGGTTGATCCTCTGGCTTGATGGTAATTGTTGAGAGGGGTATGTGCCAGGCCATGTGATTATGCAGGAGTACAATTCTGCTGCTATTGCTGACCCACAATACCTTATAGAAACCCAGACTTGAGCTGCTGGATCTGTTCGAAGTCTGTCTTAATTAGCACGTGGATAGTGCCACCCAAAATGATGGAGCTTATTCTCAATGTAAAGGTGTGACTTGTCTCCACAATTACTATGCGGTTGTCACTCTTACCAAAATTGTCATGGGCAGATACTTCTGCAATTGGCAGAATAGTAAGGCTGTGGTCAAGTATATATTTTCCTCTAGTTGGTTCCGACACCACAGACCCAGTCGAGCTGTTGCCTCATTTAGGATCCGACCAGCTCGATCAGTAATGCTGCTGCAGAGACACTCTTGATGGTGGACATTGAAATCCCCCACCGAAAGTACATTTTGCGTACTTGCCACCATAAGTGTTTCCTTCAAGTGTTGATCAGCATGGAGGAGTACTGATTCATCAGTTGAGAGAGGCATGGTAATCAGCAGGGAGATTCCTTTCCCATGTGTAATAGAACGCCATGAGACTTCATGGTTAACAGAGTCACTATTGAGGACTCCAAGAGCAATTCCCTTCCAACTGTATCCCACTGTGCCGCCACTTATGCTGTATCTGTCCTGCTGGTGAGACAAGAGATATCCGGGGAAGGTGATGGGGACTCTGGGATATCGTCATACTCACAGAATCATATCCTACAGATAATGCCAGGCTCTTGCTTGCCGAGTCGTTTATTTCTATTCACTGTTTCCTGCCAGCTGTCCCATTCTAGAAACATGGCCATATATTAGCCTCAATCCGCTAAGATTTGATTTTGCAAACTTGGTTTGGCGATTTTCCAAAGTTTTTCTGAAAATCCTAATGTATTACCTCCATTGCTTCTCTTTCACTTGTCTCCCAGTCTGTTTCTCAATCATAATTTCCATTTCATAAACCTATGTTAATGTTGTCTATGCCCATTATTTTCACTCCCAATAATTTTTCCTAAATCATTTACTTACTATGTTCTATGTTTCGTGTACTATGTCATTTTCCCACACCAGACTTGGTTTTCCTAGTATTGTTAGAAAGTTCTGTGAAGACAGAACTGAAGTAATGGCTTCATAGTTCTGCCATTTCCCTGTTCCCCATTGCCCATTCTCTGATTTCAGATTTTAAGGAAGCTGCACCTATTTTCTCATACTTCTCACATTGACATGAGTTAACACGCTATTACAGTTCACTCTTATAACCCTTGTGAATATACTCTTCAGAAACTGATCAATTTCTGCCTTCAGATGCTCAATAATTGACCTTCCCCACCATACACTCACAGGAGTATAGACTCTGTGCCAAAAGAAAAACAGCACGATCTATATTAGTCCCACTTTCCAACACCAGGCCCAGAGCCAGGAATGCTATGTCACTTCCAAGTGCTCGTGCAAGCACTTTTTAACGTTTGTGGGATTACCCATGCTAACTCCCCGCCTAGCAAGTGCATTCCAGACCCCAACACCCTCTGTGTGAAAAAAATCCTCTGTGTACCTCAAACCCTTTACTTTAAAAGTGTGCTCCCTTGTTCTTATCCCTCTGACTAAAAGGAACAGCTGCTGTCTATCCACCCTGTCCATGTCCCTCATTATGTTATCCTTCTGAATCACATCCCCCTCAGCCTTCTCTGCTCCAAAGTAAGCAACCCGAGCTTATCCAGACTCTCTCTATAGCTGATATGCTCCATCCCAGGGAACATCCTGGTGAATCTCATATGCAGACCCTCCAGTGCAATCACATCCTTCCTGTAATGTGGCTCCCAGAACTCCACACACTATTCCATCTTGGATTAACCAAAGCCCTGTATAGCTCATATAATCTACGCACTGTTTAATAAAGGCTGCACCCAAGGTCCAATTCTTAACTAGTCCATTACCCTGTCCAGTTACGTTCAGGGATGTGTGGAGGAGCACACTCTGAGCTTCCTAGTGTGCTGCCATTCACTGAGTACTCCCTTGTCTGGCTCCTTCTTCCAAAGTGCATCACCTCATATTTATCAGGTTTACATTCAATCTGCCTTTGATCCACCCGTCTGACCATTCCTTCTGTATCTTCCTGCAACATAAGGCCTTCCTCCTCACTGCCAACAACCCGGCCAATCATTGTATCAAACGCAAACTTACTTATCACAACTCCCACTTCCTCTACTCACCCCCTGCAGATTCACATCTACACCATTTATGAATAAACACAAACAATAAGGGACACAGCACTGATCCCTGTGGTACACCAGGGGACACTAGTCTCAAGTCACACAAACAGCCTTCTCCCACCACCCTCTATCTCCTGACACTAAGACGACTTTCGTTATAAGTTGTCAAGTTATCCTTGATACTGTGAGATTGTACTTTATTTTTCAATTTCCCATGTGGAATTTTGTCAAAGGCATTGCTGCAAGACTGAATAAGCGACTGAATAAGCGACCTCCTCAAATTCAATCAAATTCATTAGATGTGACTTCCCTCTGATAAATTCATTATGATTATCCCTGATCAAACCTTGCCACTCTGATTGGAGTTCAATTTTCTCCTTTGCTATTTTCTCCAGTAGTTTCCCTAACAGTGATCGAACACTCGCTCCTCTATAATTACCTGGTCTATCTCTACCACCCTTACTGTAAAGTGGAATCAGATTAGCTGTTCGCCAGTCATCTGGCACCTCCCCTATGGTCAGATTCTAATTAAAATTTTCAGTCACGGTCTTTCCCCTTTGACCCCGACAACAGCCTGTGATACAACTCATCCAGACCGGGGATTGGTCCAATTTTATACCAGACAAAACCTCAAACCCTGCTCGTATTTTACATCAATCTGTTCAAGAGCTTTCCAGTTCATCTTCTCGAATTCTGTACATGCTCCTCCTTCTCCCAAGTAAAACAGATGTGAATGTCTCATGTAACAATCTATCAATGTTCACCAGCTTCACATACAGATTCTCTTCTTTGGTTTCTAATGGACACTAACTGTTGGCTGATAATTCTGTTCGACTTGTACGTGTAGAATATCGTGGGATTCTCGCTAAGTTCGCCTGTTTGCACTTCTCCATGTTCCTCTGTTATTCAGTCCCCTCGTTGTTTCTAAGTTTCACCATATGAAACTCAAGATCACAGGCTGAGTTTCCCCATCAGACAATCTTGCCATTTTATGGATTAACCTGGATAATACCTTTTGCAGTTCCTGTGAATTCAGTATATTCTATCTTAGATTGGGACTCCAACGGTACACAATACTTTAAGGCTAGTCTCAACAACACTCTATGCAACTGGTGCACGACATCTTCTACATTGCAAATGCATTCACATGAATGTAAACCTAATTTATACCGTCCCATTTGCATATATTCTTTCCAATACCTTGGGCTTTAATTTTTCTTATGAGCTTACGTGTCAGTACTTAAGAAAATGCTTCTGAATCTCCAACTATACGTTATCCATTGGTTCTTCATTGCCTATGTCTACAAGAATCATGTTCAAACCATTACAAAAAGTATTTGCCACTTATGGCTTTCATTTCATCGATGTATTATCATACTTGCGAGTTTTGCCATTTCTTTCCCTATATCTCGCAGCACGTTCTTTGTATTAGAGTCCAACAGACACCCAACCACGGACGACAAGTTAACTTGTCTGTAGTTCACCGCTCTCTATCCTCATCGTTTCTTAAACTGTCGATAATATTTATAACTTCACCTTATTCAGATTGGCTAAATGCCTTTCAGTAATGTGTAGGAAAATAACATCAAAATCCGCAATGCAAACAATATGTCTATTGCTCCTTCATCTGAAATTCTTGTATGAACTACATCTGGTCTGTCAGATTTATCAATACTCAATCCAGCTATCTTTTCAATGACGACCTCATCACTGATATGAATTACCTTAGACTTTACTTACACAATCCCATGGTCTCTTGGTATATCTGAGAGAATTTCTGGATATTTTTCCTTGAAGATGGACACAAACATTACTGTTTCTTTTCCTTGTGATTTCACTGTTCTCTACAATAAATTATCCTGTCTGCACACTCACTGTTCCACATTTTACCTTGTTTTTGTTTTATTTCATATATTGATAGAAGCTTTTAGCAATCTTTATGCTTTTCTTTTATTTGCATGTTTTACGTTTTTGATTTTCTTCTCAGTTTCTTGGCCATCCTTTACTGGGTCTTACATTTCTCCGAATCCACTGGCTTACTACAACACTTGGCATTTTTCTAAACTGCTTCCTTTGATCTAATAAGTAGATGAAGGTGGGGCTGATGGAATGGAAGATGGACACGTTCAAAAGGGCAGTGCTGAGTTGGAGGTTTGGACTGGGATAAGGTGGAGTTTGGGGAAGTGGGGAAACTGGTGAAATCCACATTGACCCTGCAATCTACATTTCAGGATCCCAAGGCAGAAGTTTTCGAGCTCGGCGAACAGAACCGCAACAACGAGCACCCGAGCTACAAATCTTCTCACAAACTATGAGGCTTTCTTCCTCCAGGCTTCTGGTGGTTAGGGAGTGGAGATGGAGCAGGCCCAGAACCCTTATGTCCTTTCAGAGTGGGACGGGGAGTTAAAGTGCTCAGCCACAAGACTGTGGGGTTGGTCAATGTGGTTGCCCAGGGATACTCTCTGAAATGATCCACAAGTTGGCGTCCTGTCTCTCCAAATTAGAGAAGACCACATTGGGTGTAATGGGTGCAGTAGATGAGGCGTTCTGTCTCCGTTCATCACCTTCCACTTTCAGCCCCACCTTCATCTACCTGTCACATTCCCAGCTACCTCCCCCCTACCACACTCCCTTCTCATTTATCTCTCCGCCCCCTTGGCCCACAAGCCTCATTCCTGACGAAGGGCTTATGCCCAAAACATCTATACGCCTGCTCCTAGTATTCTGCCTGTCTATGCTTTTCTAGCACCATACTCTTCGACTCTGATCTCCAGCATCTGTAGTCTCCACTTCCTCCTCACACCTTCATGGCCTGCATGATTCAGATTTATAACGGATACTTCAAATAAAACAAAAACTATCGTGTACTCAAACAATATAAAAGAAAACAAACATATTGTGGTCACTGTTCCCAAAAGATCTTTTATAGCAAAGTTTTCAATGAGCTCTTCTGATCATCCAACACCAATTCCTAACTAACCTGATCTCGAGCTCAGTGCTCGACATAATGTTAATACAAGCCATCTAACACATGCTCATGAAATCCATTTTTCCCAGCATTAACGTTCAGTTGGGTTAACACAGCTTAGATATAATTTAAACAGTATATTATTACTGCAGTTGCCACAGACGTGTATATCTCATTTTCCTGTTTTATAACATATCCAACATTTGTATTGCAACCTCGACTTTGATATATAATTCCCATCAATGTTTGCTTCTTCTTGCTGTTTCTGAGCACCACCATATCAGATTCTGTAGAATCTGAGCGACGTGGGCTCTGGGTAAATTAATGTTAGAGATCATCTCGCCAAATCATTTATTCGCTTCTTCAGATCTTCTGTTATGCTGTGGAGTAGAGAAGGACAATGATCTTTCAACAATGCTGTGTATTTCCCCTGAGAATGCTCTAACCTAGGTGGGATCCATACAGCAGGCTGATGAAGTGTTGCTGCTGCTGTACAGGGTCTTAGTGAGATCACATCTGGAGTAGTGTGTACAAATTTAATCTCCTCACTGAAGAAAGGATATTGTTACATTGGAAGCAGCTCAGAGATGGTTCCCTCAACTGTTTCCTGTAATGAAGGTATTAACCCATAAGGAAAGAATGACCAGGTTGAGTTTAGAAGAATGAAAGATGATCATATTTTAACATCGAACACCGGAAGGAGTCAGCAAAACAAGTGAATCACGCAATAAATGGAGGAATCCATTCCACTTCTCCAGCTTGTTTCACAGGAACAACAGACGGATATTCATGCCTTCGACCCTTTTACACCAGAACAGGACAAGGGTATTCAGCCCTGGAGCCTGATGTAAGGTTACAGGAGGAGGCCAATCAGCCCCTCGAGTCTAAACACTGGACTCAGAATAGGCCATGCTGCACCAGTATCCTGTTACACAGCAAGTCCATTCAGCCTCCTCAAGTCCTTAACACAGGAACTGGAAGAGGCCATACAGTGACTGGAGATTTGTTACACTGGGATAACAGGAGGTCATTCAGCCCCTCTGATCCTTTGTAGGGGAATTAGATAAGGATACAAAGTATCTGAGGCAGTTTTTAATAAGAAAGTTGGAGGAAATTCAGATACGTGTCTGTTGTGTGAGAACAGGAGAAAACCAATCACTCCCTCAGTCCCATCTCAGGGATGCATGAGGAGAATGGTTCAGTATCTCCAGCCTGTTATGGAAGAATATGAGAAGACACATCACCCCCTCAAAATGTTACACAGCAACAGGAAGATTCCATAATCCCCAACCCTCTAACACATCAACAGAAGGAGGACATTCTGGCCATAGAGATGAGATTATCGGAAAACCAGAAAGACGTCAGCCAATCGAGTTTGTACACCAGCAGGATGATGAATCCATTCAGCCACACATGGCTCTTACACAGCAATTGGAGCAGATCCCTTAAAAACGTATGCCCGCTAAACAGGATTTCAAATAATATGTAAAGTTTTTCAAAAGGGAAGAACTTGTATACATTAGGGAGTAAAACGTAACTAAAAAACTACTGTAATTTAAGCCATATTATTGGAAACCGTTGTTGAGGACATTTGCAAAGTTAAACCACAATCCATCAGAGCCAATATGGTTTTACGAAGGATAAAACGAGTATGATTTGTTCGCTTGAGTTACTTAAGGATGTGACAAGCAAGGTGGATAGTAGGATTCCTGGAGATGAAATGTCTCGTCTTCCTGAGAGCTTCGGATATGTCGCTTCTCCAAAGCGTAAGTGGTAAGATCAGACAACATCGGTTTAGGAGTAATTTATTGGCTTGGATGGAGGATTGTTTGACCAACAAAATTCAGTCAGATGGAATAAATCTGTCATTTTCTTTTGGCAAATGCAACTTGTGGGGTGCCATAGATTTCAGTACTCATGCCTCAACTACTTGCGTTCGATATTATTACTCGGTTCACGGGATAGAAAATACTATTTTCAGAGGACACTGACAATGGTGGGAAAATACTTCGGAATGAAGATGGAAGAGATATAAAAATAAATATGGATAGGTTGGTTGAATAGGCCAAAACTTGGCTATGAAAATTAAAGTGGATAAATATGGGGTTATTCAAGTAGGCAGCGTAATAGAAAGGCAAATTATTATCTAAGTGAAGAGAAACTTGAAAGTGCTTAGGAGCAGAGGGCTATGGGTGTCCGCTTGCATATCACAGAAATGCGGGTACTGCAAGTAATGAAAAATGCAAGCATAATTTCAGTATTTATTTGGAAAATAACAGAGTAGAAAGGTAGGGTGTGTTGGTGTAGCTATGCAAGGCATTCACGACGCTGCAACTGGTGCATGGTTTGGGTGCGCTGACTTGTGGATGGATGCATTTGCGTTGGAGGCAATTCAGAAGAAGTTCATTAGATTGATTCCAGAGATTAACCGTTTGTCTAATGAAGAGAAATTGAGCAGTTCAGGCCTTTCTTCTCAAGTTTATAAGAATGAAAGGACATCTCATTGAGATCTGCAAAATGTTAAGAGTAATTGCAAGTGTAGATGTGGAGAGGATATATTTTCATGTGGCGCAATCTACAGCAAGAGACCAGAGTTTTAGGATTGAGAGATGGCAGGAAAGTGGAACAGAGGCCGCGATGACATCAGCCATGATTGTATTCAATAGTTGTTGTGGTTCTGTTCGCCGAGTTGGGAATTTGGAATGCAGACGTTTCGTCCCCTGTCTAGTTGACATCATCAGTGCTTGGGTTTCCTCCTGTGAAGCGTTTCTGTGATGTTTCCTCCGGCATTTATAGTGGTTTGTCTCTGCCACTTTTGGTTGCCAGTTCCAACTGTCCGCTGCAGTGGCTGGTATATTGGGACCAGGCCGATGTGTTTAAAAACGGCACTGAAAAGAAATGGTCAAACTAACATACAACAGAGAGGACACCACAACACAATCCTGGGTTAGAAACCTCTCCCACAGACAGTTCACAGACACGGAAAGAAGAATACTGGCCAAGGGACTCAACTACAACCATAGGGACGCCAAGACAGCTGACTTCATAAAAGCACTAGAATGCATACAATGGACTGACAGAAAAAACTCAACAAACAGTGAGACAAAGTATTGTACTACTGATAACAAGGAAAAAACAAACACATAACCTCAACACCAAGGAGAGGGAAGCACTCTCATCACTAAGAAACGATAATAACATAATCATACTACCAGCAGACAAAGGCAGAATGATGGCCATCCTGGACAAAGCAGATTACATCCAAAAACTTGCAGATACCAACACCTACCAAAAGACGGAGTTTGACCGCACCCTGCAGCTCACCAATAGGATAAACAACACACTGAGGAACCAACAAAAAACGGACAGATAGCCATAACGAAACCTGAAAGCAACGACACCCCCAGATTCTGTGGAATACCAAAAGTGCATAAACCAGACATCCCACTCAGACCCATAGAATCACTACCAGGGACACTATCACACAAACTGGCCAAAGAACTAGAGCAGAAAGTGAAACACTTGATCAGCGGATCAAGATACTCTATACAGTCAACACAGGAATTCTTGGACATCATCAGAAATATACACATAGACATGGAAGAAGCTGTGGTCTCATTCAATTTAACGGCACTGTCACCTCTATCGACAAAACCATAGCCATAGAAACAATAGCCAACCTGCTGGACATACAGAAGAGAAAACAAGAGAGGGAACCTATCAACAAAGACTGTATACTCAAACTAATGGACCTGTGCCTCACAACACACTTCACATTCAACAACCAAATATATGAACAAATCAACGGCACACCCATGGGTTCACCCATCTCTGGACTCATAGGAGAAGTTGTAATGCAAAGAATAGAACAAACAGTCTTACCGCAAATTCAACCCAAACTCTGGTTCAGATATGTAGATGACACCTTTGTAATCATTAAAAACACAGAAATAGAGGACACACACTGGATCATCAATGCCACACTCACAGGAATCCGATTCACGAGAGAAAGAAAAGGATAACCAACTCCCAGTCCTCGATGTGATGGTACAGAGAACACCGAACAGAGAATTCACCACAAAAGTATACAGGAAAGCCACACACACAGACCAACTCCTAAACTACGAAAGCAACCACTCCAACACACACATCAATACACTGTTCAAAAGGCCACAACCAGAGATTGCAAAAAGAGGAAAGACAACGCCTATACAATGTATTCGCCAAAAACGGATATCCACGCGATTTCATCAACAGATGCCTAAGGGAAAGAAAACGGAAGGAGGACTTGCCACAACCCAAAGGACTAGCCACAATATCATACCTCAAAAACATTTCTGAACTGACAGCCAGACTACTGCGACCACTAGGACTCATAACAGCACACAAACCAAAAGCCAATCTCAGACAACTCACCAGGATGAAGGACCCGATACCCAGCATAAGCAAAACTAGTGTACAAAATCCCATGCAAGGACTGCACAAAACACTACATGGGACAAACAGGAAGACAGTTAACGATCCGCATCCATGAACAGCAACTAGCCACGAAACGACACGACCAGCTATCCTTAGTATCCACACACGCAGATGACGAGCAATATGAGTTCGACTGGGACAACACTACTATTATAGGACAAGCCAAACAGAGAACAGCCAGGGAATTCCTGGAGGCATGGCATTCATCCACTGATTCAATCAACAAGCACATCGACCAGGACCCAATATACCAGCCACTGCAGCGGACAGCTGGAACTGACAACTGGAAGCGACAGATACAAACCACTGTAAATGCCGGAGGGAACGTCACAGAAGCGCTTCACAGGAGGCCCCCAAGCACTGAGGATGTCCCCTAAACAGGGGACGAAACGTCTGCAAAACAAATTCCCAGCTCGGCGAACAGAACCACAACAACAAGCACTCGAGCTACAAATCTTCTTACAGACTTTGTATTAAATAGCGCAGCAGAAATGACATCAGCCATGATTGTTTTCAATGGCGGGGAAGAGATGACATCAGCCGTATTTGTATTCAATGGTGGAGCAAAAATGACATCAATCATGATTGTACTCAATGGTGGAGCAGCGATTACATCAGCCATGATTGTATTCAATAGCGAAGCAGTCTCTCGGAGCTGAATAGCCGACTGATGCTCCTCGTTCGTATTCAGCCCTTTTAATGTGTTACACAGGAATGGGGAGGACTGGTTATCAAACAGGAAGCAGGCACTCCAGATAAGTCCTCTTAATCAGTTGGACAGGTCGTAAACTATTGAGTCATATTGCGACCACCGCTGGATCTTCAACTATATACAATCTATATTAATGATCTGTGGGATGGAAAGATGTACTGATATTGAGTTTGGTG